>NC_048229.1:59900910-59958211 GCF_002007445.2 Ailuropoda melanoleuca
GAGAAATTAGGGAATGCATCCCATTTACAATAGCACCAAAAACTATACGTTACCTTGGAATTAACTTAACCGGAGACATAAAGGACCTATATTCTAGAAACTATAAATCACTTTTGAAACACATTGAAGAAGACATAAAAAGATGGAAAAATATTCCATGCTCATGGATCGGAAGCATTAACATAGTTAAAATGTCCATGCTACCCAGAGCAATCTACACTTTCANTCCATACTACCCAGAGCAATCTACACTTTCAATGCTATCCCGATCAAAATACCGAGGACATTTTTCAAAGAACTGGAACAAATAGTCCTTAAATTTGTATGGAACCAGAAAAGGCCCCGAATCTCCAAGGAACTGTTGAAAAGGAAAAACAGAGCTGGGGGCATCACAATGCCAGATTTTGAGCTGTACTACAAAGCTGTGATCAGAAAAACAGCATGGTACTGGCACAAAAACAGACACATAGACCAATGGAACAGAATAGAGAACCCAGAAATGGACCCTCGGCTCTTTGGGCAACTAATCTTTGATAAAGCAGGAAAAAACATCCGGTGGAAAAAAGACAGTCTCTTCAATAAATGGTGCTGGGAAAATTGGACAGCTACATGCAAAAGAATGAAACTTGACCACTCTCTCACACCATACACAAAAATAAACTCCAAATGGATGAAAGACCTCAATGTGAGACAGGAATCCATCAAAATTCTAGAGGAGAACATAGGCAACAACTTCTATGACATCGGCCAGAGCAACCTTTTTCACGACACATCTCCAAAGGCAAGAGAAATAAAAGATAANTGCAAGAGAAACTAAAGATAAAATGAACTCGTGGGACTTCATCAAAATAAAAAGCTTCTGCACAGCCAAGGAAACAGTCAAAAAAAATTAAGAGACAGCCCACGGAATGGGAGAATATATTTGCAAATGACACTACAGATAAAGGACTAGTATCCAAGATCTACAAAGAACTTCTCAAACTCAATACACGAGAAACAAATAAACAAATCATAAAATGGGCAGAAGATATGAACAGACACTTTTCCAATGAAGACATACAAATGGCTAACAGACACATGAAAAAATGTTCAAAATCATTAGCCATCAGGGAAATTCAAATCAAAACCACACTGAGATACCACCTTACGCCAGTTAGAATGGCAAAGATAGACAAGGCAAGAAACAACAATTGTTGGAGAGGATGTGGAGAAAGGGGATCCCTCCTACATTGTTGGTGGGAATGCAAGTTGGTACAGCCACTCTGGAAAACAGNCACAAATCAAAAAATAGGCAGAAGATATGAACAGACACTTTTCCATTGAAGACATACAAATGGCTAACAGACACATGAAAAAATGTTCAAAATCATTAGCCATCAGGGAAATTCAAATCAAAACCACACTGAGATACCACCTTACGCCAGTTAGAATGGCAAAGATAGACAAGGCAAGAAACAACAATTGTTGGAGAGGATGTGGAGAAAGGGGATCCCTCCTACATTGTTGGTGGGAATGCAAGTTGGTACAGCCACTCTGGAAAACAGTGTGGAGGTCCCTTAAAAAGTTAAAAATTGAACTACCCTATGACCCAGCCATTGCACTACTGGGTGTTTACCCCAAAGATACAGACGTAGTGAAGAGAAGGGCCATATGCACCCCAATGTTCATAGCAGCATTGTCCACAATAGCTAAATGATGGAAGGAATCGGGATGCCCTTCAACAGATGACTGGATTAAGAAGCTGTAGTCCATGTATAGAATGGAATATTACTCAGTTTTAAGAAAGAACGAATTCTCAACATTTGCTGCAACATGGACGGCACTGGAGCAGATAATGCTAAGTGAAATAAGTCAAGCAGAGAAAGACAATTATCATATGATTTCTCTCATCTATGGAACATAAGAACTAGGAAGATCGGAAGGGGAAGAAAGGGTTAAAGAAAGGGGGGGTAATAAGAAGGGGGAATGAAACATGAGAGACTATGGACTATGAGAAACAAACTGAGGGCCTCAGAGGGGAGGGGGTTGGGGGAATGCGATAGACCGGTGATGGGTAGTAAGGAGGGCACGTATTGCATGGTGCACTGGGTGTTATACACAACTAGTGAATCATCGAACTTTACATCAGAAACCGGGGATGTACTGTATGGTGACTAAATAATATAATAAAACATAATTAAAAAAAAAAAGAAGTGGAAATTTGTACCTCACAGAGGCCATGTGAGGACACAGCCAGTAGGCAGCCATCTGCAAGCCAAGGAGGGAGGCCTTAGGAGAAACCAAATCTTCCAACACCTCAATCATGGATTTTCAGTATCCATAACATGATATAATCATGATATAATAAGTATCTGTTGTTTAAGTCACCTAGTCTATGGTATTTTGTTATAGCAGCCTGAGCTGACTAATACAATGGTCAAAAATTTAGTCAGAAGTTGCAATTTGAACTTATGTTTCCTGATTGTTTTTTAGCCCCACATTGAGAGATACTTGTGTGTTCTTCATTTATAGAATGTAGATTGTCTGGGGCACTCCAGAAACAAATGAAAATAAGACAGTCTTTGCCTTGATCATATTTGAAATATACTAATAATGATAATTAATAAGTATGTACAGAGAAAGATATTCTTTTAAATACTTTAATACTTAGTTACACTCCTTGGGACCTACCATCGAATAATGCCACTGAGTGACTTCCACGTATTGTTAATACTAACACAAACAAGGAATAAGTGTATCTAAAATAATTTCAAGTCTATAATGTAAACTCACCCTGGAAGGAAACAGAGAACTATTTTTTTTCTAATTCTTAATGCATAATTTAAATGTTCTCAAGAGCAATATGGAATTATTTCTCTACATATACCTGTGTGTATTTGTGAATATATGTAGATACTGCTTTGGAAAATTCTAGCTAATTTTATTGAACACCTATTATGTGCCTGATGTTGCTGAGTGTTACATTTCACTTCATTTTCACAGCTCTCTATGAAATTGAATGATTACTATTCCCATTTTTAAAAATGAGAAAACTAAGATCAGAGTTAAATATTACCACATAGTTATACAGATGTAAGGTAATAAAACTTAGATTAAAATTCAGGGGAAAAAAAAGTCTTTCCCTCAACACAGGGGGGGACAAAACAAGATATATTAACACTCCTTTAGTGTCATTTGGACAGTAAAAACATAACAAAAGGAAATTCTAAAGTAGATAACACTGATGTTAAGCCATTTTGTCAGAACGTTAAAATGATACGAAATTCTGAGATGCCAGACCTATATTTTCAGAGATAATCTATTTCCTCAACCTGTATGTTGTTCTTGTGCTGTTTTCTGCTTCCATATGACAACTCTTAAAAAATAAGCAGATAAATGGATGCACCAGTCTCCAGCTAGAAGTTTAATAAAGGGTGATCAATAGATGATTGAGTGTGCCCTATGGAATTACTGAAACCTGAGTTCAAATCCTGAAAACATCATTTATTATCTTTGTGTCTTTGGAAAGTGACCTGTTTTTTCAGAGTGATAACTAGCAGTAATTGCTAATAAAATATTTGTGTGAGGAATTAATTAACTGCTTAAATTGAAAACAAAACATAGTGTCTGAAATACACATGTACAGCAAGTGCTCCCTGAAAATGGCTGGACTTTCATGTCCCATACATCAAATTCAGATACTTCCCAATCACCTCATTTAAATCCTGCATATATTCTTGGTGAGATTAATTATCTCTTAATGCAGAAACACTGCCAACATGGAGGTAACAAATCTAAAGACATAATAAACCTTAACCTAAAAATCACCTCTGCTCTAACAGAGTTATTTAGCTGCTACTTTTGTATGGATTTTGGACAGATTTCTGTTGTCCTTAGGGAGACATAGAGCATTTAAAACCTTTAACAGCATTTGCCGGCTATATGTCTCTTCTCTCTCTCTCTCTCTTTCTCCCTCTCCCTCTCCATATATATATTTATATTTTGAATCCACCATACAAACATCAGTTACCTTGTGATATCAATGAATTAAGAGATGGATTTAAATAAATTAGCCGTTCCTGCCAGAGGTGTTAGAATTTATTTATTTATTTATTTATTTTTAAAGATTTTATTGATTTATTTGACAGAGATAGAGACAGTCAGTGAGAGAGGGAACACAAGCAGGGGGAGTGGGAGAGGAAGAAGCAGGCTCTCAGCAGAGGAGCCTGACGTGGGGCTCGATCCCGGAACGCCGGGATCACGCCCTGAGCCGAAGGCAGACGCTTAACCGCTGTGCCACCCAGGCGCCCCTAGAATTTATTTTTTGACTTGAAGAAGTGAGAAGTTCATTGGCTTAAAATGTGACAATAACTTTGATGGTGTTGCACTTGAGGAAACATAATAGACCAGAAAGAAATAGTCCTGGGAGTCAAGAGCCCTGGGCTCTTATTCTAATATAACTCACTGAGTGAGGAGGGCAGAAGAAAAGGCAAATTGTGAATATTGGTTAAGAGCATAGGCTCTGAAATTGGACTATTTGGGTAATATGCTATTTCACTCTTATTATTTCTGTGACCTTGAGTAAATTCCTTAATATGTCTGAGCTCAGTTTCCCCATCTACAAAATGAAGACAGTGATAATATCCTCCTTATTGGTTTTTTGTAAAGGTAGAAGTCAATAATGGATATAAAAACCTTAGGACAGTAAATGGAACATGAGATCATTTCATAATAGTGTTGTTGTTGTTGTTGTTATTATTATTACGTTCCAAATCTACTTGCTTTATCTGAAATATGAGAAAACTGGGTTGACAAACTCTAATGGAATTTTCACCTGTTACATACAATGGTTCCTTCCTTCCTTCCTCCCTTCCTTCGTCTCCCCCCCACCCCACCCACCTCTCTCTCTCTCTCTCTCTCTCTCTCTCTCCCTCTTCCTCTTTTGCTTAGGTTTTCTTAAAAATCTACTTTTAGTTATCAAAGCCAGTGAGGATGGATAAGGATTTGTCCTGTTTACTGCTGATTTTTACCACTGAAAAGAGCATCTGGTGATATGTTCAATAAAGATCAGTTGAATGAGTACAAATTCATGGTCACCAAGTAGACCTAATCAAATCAACACCTCTGAGACTGGTACTTAGGAATGTACTTTTTAAACAACTTCCTTAATTTCTGTTGTGCTTAATCTGTGGTCTACACTTCGAAAAGCATAGTTTTAGTGGATCTAGTATGCGGAGGTGATGAGAGTGACCATAAAATGGATTGTCAAAATGGGGACAATTTTAAGTGTAAACTGAGATCTTAATGATAATTGTGACAACAAAGGAGACATAAATCTAGCCTTTATTGATCACGGGGAAATGCAGACACCCTAAAAGTGATAATGTTGCAAGAGGATGAATGATACACAGCTGTTGACTAATCCTAAGGAAATCTTTGTATATGCAAGATCTCTGTAAGTTTACTCTCCTGAGCTGAGGTATTTGGAAGCCACTGGAGCTTGGCAAAGTTATAAGACCCTGATTTGACCCAGAGGTGGGGACTCATGTAACTATTACATTCTTAGTCAGGAAAGATCTTGAATAATAAGTAACAAGTGAGGCAAGGGAATTCAGTCAATGTTGCGAATTTAACACAAAGGAGGTTTTTTTTCAAGGTATGTTTAAAGATAAAAGATTTACAAAAATCAAGTATTCATATAGATCAGTACTCCCAAAATCCTGCGTAGTTTTTCTGTAAATTCAGTGTCCTCACTGGCACTTGGAATGAGAAAAGAAAGTAAAGGCTCTCTTCCCTTCAAAGCCCATGCTGCCTTTGGCAACTATTTTTGTCTTGCTGTGCACTCTTTCCAACTCAAATACCAACAGTCTAGTTACATTCTGTCATCATTCATGTTTTAGTCTCAGTCAAAAGGGGGATATTTGATATTGACATCTGGTCTAGTATTGTATTAGTTATCTATACTGATGAGAAGAAGATACAGTTGAGGCTAACACAAAACTTTATGAAAAACACAAGGAATGAAGTCAATACTGGTATCAGGTTCTAAGTCAGGTATTCTTTATTTGGAACGCCAGAATAAAAGCAAAGAAAGCAGGCAAATGCAAGCATAACAGTGCAAAGTCAACTCAGCATTCAGGGGACACTCCAGAATGTTTAAGATGTACACAATGAGTTGGCCAGATTTTCATCCTATTGGATATTGTTTACATGATATGTAGATGTATGTGCGTGTGTATAATTGCTTTGGTTTCCTACAATTGTTTTAGTATGTGTGTGTTCCTCTTTTTCTGCTCCCAAGACTATATTTCACAATGAGTCAAATGAGCATGTAGAAAATGTTTTCTTATGGTCATGAGTCTGAAAAGAAAAAGAAAAAAAAAAGTGAAAAGAAAAGTGAAGCCCACTGAGAAAGGCAAGGCACTGGATGATACCCAGACCAGACAGGGGTGATCATTGGCCACTTCAGGCATCTAGATGTTTGGTGTTTTCAAATAGAAACATCATTCCTCGGCAGAGGGTGTCTCTGTGTCTAGCAGCTACAAATAGATCCAAGACTTGCCAGAGTTTCTGTCTTCTGATCTCATTATACAAACCACTAAAATGAGCAAAGGAATACGTCCCAAAAGCTTTCATGTAGTTAATGGCAGCAGGGGGAAGTCTGCCTTTGATATTCACCTGTTCGCATACCTAACTCACTTTGTGCCTTTCTTTCAAAAGCAATTTAAGGGGTGGGGGTGGAGGGTGTCTTTCTTTCAAAGGCAATATCATAGGGATGTTATTGGCCAGTTTCTGTGTGTGTGTGTTTGTGAAAGAAAACAAGGGAGAGAGAACTGAAAACAACTTCAATTTTTAGGACAAATGCTATTGTGTCTGCAAAATCAAGCTTGTAATTAAACCATAATAATATTGTCCAAGCACATAGAGATACATCAGTATGTTTTCTGGGTACAAAATGAGGAGTTGGAATATATGATCAAGCTTTACTATTATGTCCTCCCCATACATTCATTTAACAAATGTTTCTTGATATTTAAATCTTATAATGCCTTGCCAAAGAGTGGGGTGACAGTTTATCAAGAAGTACCGAGAAGTATGAAACAAGAGGTAGTGTCTACTCCTAAAGAATTTATACAGAATAGGGAAACCCAACCTGCCTGCAGCTATGATAAAAATTAGGATGAATAACTGTTCACCAAGGACTGTGAAATAATTCTGCCTGGGCGTGGAGCCTAAAAAGAAGGATGCCAGAGGAAGTTTCACAGGAAAACTGTCCATATCACCAGGCAAAATGAATCAAGTTTGATAAGAAAGTGATGCAGGAGAGGGCCTTATAGGAAGGGAGATAGAGGCATTTGCACAGGGCTGAAATACTGAGTTAAAAATACAATAAAAAGGGAAAAAATTATAACCATATTGGTGTGTTCTAAGCGTTGTGAAGGAATTCACTAGAGAAGATGATACTAGAACTATTTATAACTAAGATTGGAAAGGTCTACATTAGAAAATATGGTAAAATTTCATTATTCTTCTGTGTTCAAAGTGATATGATTCAATTATTTTGCAAACAGGCGAGCTGTGTTGGTGTTGTTTTTTTCTTTTTCAGGTTCAGAACAGTGTGCCTTTGGAATTTTATTTTTGTTAATGTTATTGTGTTTCCACTTATGGGTTACTTGGTTAAACTTTCACGGCAGTAGGGTTTTTGTGCTGTGATATTATGATGGGTGGTACTGGAATCATTATGTGGGGCTTTGATTAATGAATTGAAAACTGAAAGAAAAAAACAGATAACTCCTGCTTCTCTCAGTACTTCTGAGCATTTGCTGGAAGTCAAATACCATTAACAAATTGAGTGGGTGCTTCTTGATGCTTTATTTTTCAACAGTCATCTTCATTGTTAATAATTCCTAAGAGCACTGGAGTGAAATATGAAAGGGTGGATATTTTAAAAAGCAAGTTTTTACAAGACAGCCAAGTCCTAGAAATATTTAGCAAAGGTCCTGCGTAATGAAAGGCAAAATTACAATTTAAAAGTA
The DNA here is from genome assembly GCF_002007445.2 of Ailuropoda melanoleuca. Taxonomy (NCBI): domain Eukaryota; kingdom Metazoa; phylum Chordata; class Mammalia; order Carnivora; family Ursidae; genus Ailuropoda; species Ailuropoda melanoleuca. The sequence continues at coordinate 59,908,926 of NC_048229.1, forward strand.
TGATAAAACTCATTGGGTATCCATACCAAGGAGGAAACTTGGCCCCCCCCAAAAAAAATCGTTGCCATTGCCTGATACAAATATGTACGCTCCTTAGGGCCAGAGACCTTTTAATGACCTCAAGGATTAGTGCTCAACAGGCCTAAAAAGAAAGATGATGATGATGATGGTGATGATGATGATGATAATGATGGTGAGGACAGTGCTGGTGGTGATGCTGATAGCACTTCTCACCATTCCATATATTCTCTCTATAACATTCAATACTATCCATAACCCTATGAGGTAGACCCTATTATTAATATCTCCATTTGACTTAAGAAGTAATTGAGAAAAAAAAGAGATTTAGTAATTTGCCCAAGGTTTCATAGTCTTTAAATGCACCCCTGGCAGAACTAGATTTCAAAGTTACACAGTCTGGTTCCAGATCATGCCTTTAAATCATGCCCTGCTGCTCTCAGTGAATCTGAGTGTAGGACAAATAGCTAATGATATTATAATAATAGCTAACAGACATCTAGATGGTGCATGATGAGGGAATGGAAGGCAAGTTGAAGACAAAGCAGAAGCTGAGACCCTGCAACCCCCCCCCCATTGGATGTATGTGGCATTCCTCAGGCACTCCTGGGTGCCCTAAAGGACAAAGAATCAGTCCTTACTACCTACAGCCCATTGACAAGTCCTTGAAACAGGCATGGTGACATTCTTCTAGGAACTCAGCTGCCTTGATGTTAATACTTTGCTAAGAGCAAAAGGCAGTCCTAGCCTGACCCCCTCCCTCCACCAAGATCCTGTAAGTCTACTTTAACGTATAAAAATTCCTTTGGAAACTTCCTTTATCTCTAACCCCCCAAGATATGTATTGGCAATCATCCCCCAAGCACATGGCCCGCCGATATACATCTGAAGGGTCTCATGACTCAGGTTTTATTAGACGGTAATGAATGAACTTTTCCCAACAGTAGCTAGCCCCCTCAAGGTCCTGGAAACCTTGCTTCCAGAACTCCTTAGACACTTACACTATCCCTAACCCCCTCCCCACTTGAGGGTATAAAATAGGCCATTCCTCACAACCCGGGGCAGCAGCTCTTTCTGCCCACGGGTCCTGTCCCCGTGCTTTAATAAACCACCATTTTGCACCAAAGATGCCTCAAGAATTCTTTCTTGGTCGTCGGCTCTGGACTCCACCCCACTGAACCTCACCTGTACCTCATCAGTGCATATGCCAGGGACTGTACTAAAGATTTTATGAACACTAACATATTCAAGCCTCAAAACACGCCTGTGAAGTAAATACCGACCCACCTTACCTCAATCCATTACACATATAGATGATGCTCAGATGTTTGATAATTTGTCCACAACCAATAAATATGACAGTTTTCAATCCCACAACTACTGCCCTTGGAGCTGACATTTGTAATGCTATACTTCCATAAATGAATCCTGGCCATGTGTCTCAGAGACCATGCATTACATCATGCACTGAAAGTCACTTATTTTCTAAGCTGGTTCCCTTTTGAGAGTGAAAGGAGGGGGTTGCCACAATTATTTCAGGATGATACCCCCAAACTGGATCTTTCCTAGATAAAGCTTCTAGAATGTACAGACTTTCTTCATATAGACTAATGACAGAGAACTGGACCCTAGATCTAATAACTCCCAGTAAAAATCTACAAGAGGCCATTCAATCCTGGATGAATTTATTCTTCTGTTTGGACTTTCCTGTCCTCACCAAACAAAGGGAGGGGTGGTGTCTTAGTTCGGGCTACTATAACGAAATACAATAGATGAGATGGCTTAGAAACAACAGAAAAGTACTCCTCACAGATCTGGAGGCTGAAGTCCAAGATTAGGGTGTCAGCACAATTTGGTTCTGGTGAGACCTTTTTTTTTGGCTAATGGACGGCTGACTTCTCATTCTATCCTCACCGCAAAAAGAAGACAAGAGAGTTTTCTGCAGTTTCTTTTATGAGGACACTACTCCCATTCATAAGGGCCCCCCACTCAGAACCTAATTATCTCCCAAAGGCCCTACCTCCTAATCCTATCACATGGGAAACAGGATTTCAACATTTGAATTGTGTGTGAACACAGACATTCAGTCCTTTGTAGTTGGCATGATTACTTCTACTTGTTGTTTTTTGTTGCTGTTGGTGTTTGTTTTCAGATCCACAAATTATTCTCTAGGAAGCCTTCCCTAACCTCTCCTTTCTCTTCCCTCTCTCCTTTCAATCTTATGCATCCTCTGCCTCCATCTTTTAGCTCCAATCAGACAGTACTGAACATTATGTGGGTACTTGTTTGTCTTCTGGGTTAGACCATAAGGTTTGGGAGGCCATGAAATGTCTATCTTAGTATTTTATCTGCCTAGTATAATGCATGGTACATAGTAGGAACGCAATGCATTTTTAAATGAGGGAGGGGAAGAATAAGATTTCTTGGTGACTAAAGTATTTTCATATATAAGCCAATTCTTTCTTCAGTATTACATCAAAATTTGGGGTGAGCTTTGACAAGGAGAGACTTTCTGATTAAGGAGTGAAATTATCATGTATTAATTTATTCATAAGTTCATTCACTCAGTCTCTCATAGTAACTGCTTGCAGTCTTTCAGGCAATAAATGATAGGATTGGTGACTGAACCCACATTTGATTAAAAACAGTCCAATTTCACAATGTGGTAGTGAATCCATTCCAAACTACCTCTGATTGGGAAAAAGGTTCCAATCTCTTGAGTGAAAATGTAATGATTTGATTGGTTGAGCCACCAAAATGACATTAAGTGGGGAGCTCCAGAGTTTTGAGATCAGGTAACTATATTGGAGTGAGTCTGCAGCCTCCCTTGCTACCTGTTTCAAAAAGTCAGCATTCATTTCGCTGTGTAAGTTCTGGTCTATTTGTTTAACAATTAGTGACATTATGTCTCCCCATATCCTGCATTAGACCCCACTCAAGCATTTAATCAACATGTGCTTAAAGAAGAGCTCTAGGAGATTGTATACTGTCCCATTGCTGCTTTGGGGAATGGCAGTGGAACACGAGTATTTAGTATTCAGTATACTCCTACAGTATTCTGGGGGTCTTTCCTGATAAATAACTTGTCCTGTTAAGGTTTTTGTTTGTTTTTTTGTTTTTGTTTTTTTTTTGTTTTTTGTTTTTGTTTTTGTTTTTTTGTATGAATTAAAAAGAAACCATTTGTATCTGGTTAGATAAAATCTCTTAAAAAGTTGTCTTTCCTGGGGAATGTGGGTCCCAGGAGACTATCAAGTAGTAATTTCACTTGAATTATTCACAGATACTAAGTAACATTTAAGCAAATTAGGCTATTACCTCCACTTCCAAATGAGACAAACATTCTTTTCAAGTCAATAGAAAGTTCTATTTGTTTGAGATAATATGGTTAACTCAATACGTATCATCAGTTATTTCTTTTGGTAGTGTTCTATAGCTGACCTAATAATCCCAACCCTCATGTTTTATGCCTGATGTCCACTGCGTAACCAATCTGTTTGGGCATCCACATTAATTTTCTATCCTATTTATTTTTGACTGTTTGTTTGTTTTTATTTTTATTTTGTTTAAAAGTGCATTCTTCTAGAGAGCTTTCCTGCTCCCTCCCACCAAATCCACTATATGCTTAAAAATTCTAGCAAATTAAATTTGTGCTAGCAAGTAGACAAAACAAATAAATGGCTTAAAAACATCACAATCAAGTATGATAACAGCAAAGTGTTATACTTTTAATAAATGATTAGGAATGGTTGTAATGCAAAGATTTATTTCACAGAACAAAAGCACTTAAGCAGGAGTTTATATTGGTGCTACGCTTCAGTGATGATAACATTGGGACTTCAACCTGCATAGCTACAATGATTAATTAACAGCCTGGTTCGGGATGAGTGAGCACCATTATTGTTCTTAAATAGGAAAAGGCAGATAACCATTACTGATTATTCCTCAATTCCCAGTCTTACTTGTTAAAGACTAAAGGATGCTAAAGTAGGTTGTGCGATTTCAAAGCTGCTATGAGAAGCAGAAAATAATAGAATTTCTATACCATGTATATAGGTGAAAACTGGATTAGTTAAAAGATTCAAGTTAGCAGAATTATCCTGAAAGGTCTGAATACAAAATTTATTCCTATGAATAAGATTTCAACAACTTCAAAAACAGGTAATTTAGATCTCCAATATATGATCAAGCTGTATTTCTCTGTCCAGTGCAACTAGCTCTCATCAAAATAAAAATAATAAGAAAAAGAAATAACTTACTGGTCTAAAACCATAAACTGAAAGCAATTTCCATAAGCATGGACTTTGTTTACCTATTATTTTTATTTTGTTGTTTTCCGAGTAGAAATGGATGGCATCAGGTCTTTTGTTCTTTTTAAAAAATCGTATCAGTGCATTTATGTTTCTGATGCAAATTTATTGGGGCAAGTTCAACAAAGTTTAGAGACAGTTTCTTACTGCATCTTGGAAATACTTGTACCAAATCTCCTCTGGAAATTCTACCAATTTGAAAAGGGAGAAGTAAACACTTTTTACAATGTTTCTGAAGGAATACCCTCTGGGATTCTGTGGCTGGCAGAGCATACCAGTCATATCAATTAAATGCTGTTGATGGCTCCTGGAACTCTCGTGAACCGAGATGTCCTAACTCTAGAGCAATATAGGAACGTGCCTTTTGCTTTGCCCACCAGATAGGATGAAGGGTATTATGATATTCGTGAATCTCTGAATTCCAACAAGAGTGCTGCCTTGGTAGTCGCCACAATCATCACTGAAAAGACTCCAGTGAGCAGAATTTGACTGTTTTTACTTAAAAAAAAATCTATATCTATCTTTATGTATGTATGTATATGTATATATATGTATACATATGCATATATATGATTTTTTCAGTATTTAAAATACTCCATTATACTTTTGCTATTTTTAAAGATTTTATTTATTTATTTATCTATTTATTTATTTATTTTAGAGAGAGAGTGTGCATGCATTTGTGCAGGGGGGCTACAGAGGGAGAGGGAGAGAATCTCAAGGAGGCTCCTCGCTGAGTGCAGAGCTCAATATAGGGCTCAATCCCAAGACCCCAAGATCATGACATGAGGTGAAATCAAGAGCGGACGTTTAACTGACTGAGTCACCCAGGTGCCCCAATACACTTGCACTATTTTAGAAGAGTAGATTCACGTATTTTTTTCCAGGATCACAAAACTCATCAAACCATTTTGCAGAGGAGAGACTGGACCCTGAGAAGAATTAATTTCCCTAGCATAGCCAGTAATGAAAAGACAAGACTCGGGCTTAGGTCACCTTCTTAAAGTCTATGGTTAAGAATGTGCTTTTCTTCTATAATGTGTAATATGACCAGAGAGGGGATGCTTTATTTTTCAAAAGTCACACACTATCTAGTTCTAAAGAGTATAAGAAACTATTTATAAACTATGACTATTAATAGGAATGTGGGTTATAAAAATAGCAAAGACTTCCAACTATTTAAGTAAAGAAATTTTTAGAGAAACAGTTAATTTGCGTACATTCAGGCAGTGGAATTTTATGTAAGCCTTGGAAGTGAAGAGGTAGATCAGTAAACACCACAGTTTAAAAATTTTTATACCAGGGCGAAGGCAGGTCTCAAAGATGTAGTAACTAAGAAAAGCAAATCACCTGATGAGATTGAGGGTATGATCTTGTGTATGTACCGTACTGTGTGTGTATGTTGACGTTTCTATGCCTGTTCACGAACAGAAGTATTTTATGTTCGACACTAAACTAGAGTTACCTACGGCACAGTCAGTCATAGAGGTCAGGGCTATAGCACCCAAAAGGTTAAGGGTGGTTCATATTCTGTATTCATCTTCAAAAACAGGTACTTGTTCTTTTCTTGAGATTAAAGACAAACAAAAAAACCAGTAGCCACCTCTATAAGAACCATTTATCATACAGAATACATTGACAAAAAAGGTTACTTACTTATCATAACAGTCCATGCAATTTCCCCCTCTCATTACCCCTCCTTCACCCCTACATTCCCCTGATTAAATAATTTTTAGCAATTTTTCACATCTTCAAAGTTAAAACAGTCTCTCAACCCAAAACCCTGCAGGTGGAGTGCTCTGGCTAGCACAGTGAACTAGCTGAAGAAATTTTTGAGAGTTTGACCTTTTTCTGCCTGGTCTGACTCCTCGTCAATGTTTTCCTAATGATATTTTGGGTATTACCAATAATTTCCAAATGTGGTTATACTTCAGAATCGTATTGGCTTCTAGGAGCCGCCGATAGCTCTCAGTAATTTAATTTTCTGGCTGGAAGGACATTTTGAACTGAAGTTGCTTTCTCTCTCTCTCTTTTCTTAACATCTTAAAAATCATTGACTTTCAGTTGTCTGAGGGGCTTCAGATTACCCCTTCAGTCACTTAATTTGACAAATAGTAAAACTGAGGTTCAGAGCAGTTAAGTGAATTTTCCAAGGTCACAGAGCAAGTTATTGGAAATCATTGTTACATATGTCAGGACATTCTCCTGCCTTGTTAGCTACAATCTAATGAGTACAGTTTAATCTTTCTGTGATCCTTAGGACTTTTGTCAGTCCTGGAATCATTATGAACATCAGTGATTAGCATATAGGAAAGTGAGCTGAAAGATGGATTAGTGTTTGGAATTTTTTTCTCAGTGTTTTAAGAGGAGGATTAGTTTCCCCACAACTACTCTTCTTGCCAGTTTATCCTTTTCTCCTAAATATAAATTTTAAAAATAGAGGTTTTTTTCTATACCAAAGAAAGTTCGCAACAGGGCATGTTATGGAAATTTGAATTTCTGATGCTTTTTAATTCAACTTCATTGAATTTATAGTTACCATTTGTAACACTAACCTACAGGAATCTGTTCAGCTCCTTTAGCTCTTTGTTCCTTCAGATACCTTTTACAATCTTTTCCCAAATAATTAGTTTTTTGTTTTTTTGTTTTTTTCTTTTCCAAGACTATCCCTGCCTCAGGCAGTAGTTGTGGTCAGGCTACTAAAATAATTCACTGGACCTGAAATCTAACATTTTACTCTAACTTGGGGTCTCTGCTAGTCAGAGAACACTCGTGATGATAAAGAATGAGGAACTATGGGAAGGCACATACTTAATTCTCCAATGTAATTTTTCTAGAAAATACGGAAGAAGGAAGGGCAAAGCCTATTTATATAAAATATTTTTCAAAATAAGTTGACATTTTCAGCTACATGCAGAAGTAAATATATAGTTGTATTCACATATTTATCTTCATAGATACCTGCTAATTACAAAAGAAGTGGTCCAAGTTTTAGTTTTAAAAAGACAGAAAAATAATTTTAATGAATGTTGTAAAATAGACTTATGAAAAATAATGGTTTCTGTGCCTGAACTTTTAAATTATTTAAAAATAAATTAACAAAAATAGATTATCTTTTCCATCACTGAAAAGAAAAAAAAAAAAGATACATTTGTTCACATATGCCAGAGATTTCATCTGCTAAATCTTAGATGGGTTTGTCAGATGTTGGGCTGATAGGCTCACACCAACTCAAATAAGAAGGCATTACAAACCTATACCCATTAACTCAACTTTTGCTCTCTCAGATTCCCACTTCTTCTTAGATTTTAATTAATCCCCACCTCCCTAATCCTTCAGGGTTATATGAGTGTCATAATTGTTGTAATTATTATGTATGAGCACCTGCCTGGTGCAGGGGCCTGTGTTCTGTGCTACATGAGACGCAAGTGGCCCATGAAAAGGTTCCCACCCCTAAGAACATATGAGAATTATTTGGGTCAACCTCAGGATGGAAATTAAGAAAACACACTTCTTCCTCTCTCATGGTATGCAACTTCTCATTTCTTGCTTTCTTTGCCTGTCAAGAGGAAGTGCTTCTATAAGCAGTGTTTAGAGACAGTTTTGATTCTGATAACTAGTCCTGAGGTATTCAATAGAATTTAACAGCATTTTCATTTTTGCTTATTGACAACTAATGGATATTATTAGCCAGCTTGAGTATTTTAGTGGTGGCAAACTTGATATATTAATATCCACACTTTCTACTTAGCCCTTTCAGTCTGTCAATTAAGAGTCTTTGAATCAAATATTAAAATGCTCATATAAAGGACAGTTTAGAGTAAATTAGATCCTTACGCTGTCATGAAAACCGTTGTATTTCATCTTCCTTTTAGAATTGTACATACATGAAACATGGTACAGTTATCAGTGTAGAAAGTAACTTTAAAAATCCCAACCATTAAGTGGACAGGAGATACTCCACAGAAGATTGATTACCCAGGAGTCAAGACTAGAAAAATCCACCTGCAAGTAATGGCCTTGGTCTATTTTTCTTTTACATCATCCATTTATAAATCACAGAATTCTAATCAGAGGAGAACAATGAGCAATTGTGCCCAGTGTATAGTGGCGAGGGGATGAGCAGGTCTGTGAATGAATAATCAGTGATGTGACCGAAACCCACAGGGCATGACACAGACAGAGAGGCTAGAGCTCAAAGGACTGATTGCAGTGGTGTTCCTGTGGTCTGAGAATGCTAACGCTGGGCTGTTTCTTGACCATTTAGATGCTTTAGAATGAAAAGGTGCTTAAAGTGTTAACTACTATATAAATACACTATCTTATTCTTTAATCCAGAGAAGGGAAAGGGGAAGGAGAGAAACAAGATAACTCATACATAAAATTTGGATCAGAACACTCGATTATGATGCTCTTTGGAGTGAAGAACTCTGGGGATAGTATTGCTCAGGAAAAGGACTGCTCTGAGTGACCCCAGGTAAACCACCTGAGTCTGAGAAAACAATACGTCTTCCCACAATCCACCATGAATGAGTCCTCCTCTGAACCTACTCTTTCACCTGCCTTGACTGGTATGTGCTGTCTTCTCCAAAAGGCTTTAGTCTTAGTCTCTTGCTGAATTTTAGAATCTTTCTAGATTCAGGAAATCAAGTCTTCTTCTTCCCCTATGCCCAAGACCATTCTTTGTTGTTGCTTCACATTTATTGGCTTAACTTTTTCTTTCTATGAAAAGATCCATATATTTTGAACCTCATGAGCAATACTCTTTAAGACCCAGTGACTACAATAGTATGTTTTCCCTGTTGTAGATGCTCACTATATATTTATTGAATGGATGAATGAACGCAAATTTGCTACGTCATACATTCAGCAGTTACCAGGTGAGTATTCTCTTGTTGCAGGGACAGTTCTAAGTGCGACAGACACGGGAGCGGATGAGAAACTTAAAGTGTGGTTATAGAGACATTAGCCTGGCTTCAGTATACCAGAAGGGTAATCCACATTGCTTGTGCATAAAATCCTTAAGTGGATCACATCTTTTTCCTTTTTAATTTCCACCTTCCTCTTTGACATGGTGCTGAAATGGCTTTTGAATATAGAAACACAGAACGAGCTAAAATGAAGACTGTGATCTGATATTCTGTCTATTGATGCTTGCAGATTGAAGCAAATGTGCCTCTAAAAGGTAAAGAAGTTTCCCAGAATGACACAGCCATTTTTTGGTGATCATTGTAGAACCTTCAACCTTTCAAATTCAGGTCCTGAAACACGGAGGCTCCTGCCCTTCTCATTGTTTTTTTTTTTTTCTGGAACCTGAATTCTAATTTCTAATTGAATAGGTTTGCATCAGCAGCCGGGTATCCCCTGATTTTCTTTAGCCACCAAACTTACAGAAGCTGTGCATATGGTTAGCCTTGCTATGCCAAAACCCTCAATGTTCCTCTGGGCTCTGTGGCTTCTTTTCCCTCCCTGAAGCAAAAGTGTTGCCTGTCCTCTGATTCAGGGACACATCTCAAACCCTATTTATGAAACTGAAACACAAAATTAATTTTGGACTGGTGTAAGCATTGTTACCTTCCTCTTTGGTTCTAATTAAAGGCAATCAGAAAGACTATAATGTGAAGGCTGAAGGCATGAGCCTTGGAACTACCTCTGCAATTGGTTGTGTGACCTTGAGTAAACCTATTTTTATCTCTGAGTCTTGAAGTTGAGCTCTGAAAAATGGGAAGTGTATTTGTTTTGGAATCAAATGAGATATACATATCAAATGGGAACACCAAATGTACATGTGCTGCTATCATTATTGTTTTCATATATATAGATGGATGTATATATAATATAATTAGAGAGAGAAAGAGAGAGCATGTGTGAGCACAAGCTGTGGGGGAAAGGGCAGAGGGAGAGAAAATCTTAAGCAGACTCTGTGCTGAACGTGCAGCCAGACATGGGGCTCATGTCGGAGCCAAAACCAAGAGTTGGACACTTAACCGAATGAGCCACTGAGGTGTTCCTCATATTTTTAAAACCTAAATGCATAGACTCATTTGCCTCTGGTGCTTCTGGTAACACCCTACTCATTCTTGGGAAACAAAAATAATCTATACTATGTCTGTCAGTTTCATTGAACTGATTCTAAGCCTTGCCTTTGTCCCCCACCAAGGCAGCACTGTTTATTCCTATCATACCACATGTCCCCCCGCTGTACCTGGTTAACACATTTCTTTCATGTCACACGTTGCACATAGCAAATGTGAGACTCGACTACTGCACATAGCAATACTTTGTATGGTCATTCTCTTTTGTCATAATGATAGCTTCTGGCAGCAGAAGTCACTTATCTGTTCAGCACAGTTTATTTAGCATAGTTTTTATCACAGTAACTACTAAATAAATCCTTATTGATTAATGAATAAATTGCTCCTGTTTGCCAGGCCATGCTCTAACAGTGTGGGATGCTGGCTTGGAATTTTAGGGATAGAACATCATCAGCATGGTGTACATAAACACTTAACCTACAGTCGGTCTACTTTCAGTTCTGCTACTTATTTCCTGGAAATATGAGGAGGACACCTAGCTTCTGGATGTCCCAAATAACTACCACAAAATAATAGATCAAGGTTAATCATTTATAGTATATGCAGACATTTATCCATCTTATCTCTGTGATGGGGATGGATTCTGGTCCCAGATTTAGCCAATTAAGGAAAAGTGCCATGAAAAAACACTGGGGTCTGTCCTGGGAATAAAAGGGCAAAGCAGCCATGCATATACCACATATTTTTCAATCCTGAGTGTTTCTATTTCACTGATGCTGTATTTCAAGTGTTAAGCTGTTTCTTTTAAATAATGATTACAGTTGGACTCCGAGAGGTCATACATCTTGGACGAGGTTGTGTAGGGAGTATGTAAATAAGCAGTTTCATATGTATGGAGTTCAACATGGAATATTGCAAGGTAGACATAGGGTTTTTTTTTTCTTAACATGGATTAGTTATCTCTACTCTTCCATTCTATATACCACAAATAAAAAGAGCATAAACAGAAATTCTATTAAGAATATTCCTTATTTTAAAAACAAAGGTAATGAGGGGAGAGTAGGAAGAAAAGGTGATCAGAATTGGCCGAGTGGAAGCATTTTAAAATACAGCGTCCTGCAAATTGGCAAAACGCAGAGATACAAATGTAGAGATGGTTCCTCAGAGGTCTGAATGCTTCACTCTGCCTTAGATTTGGATTTTATGGCTGCTTAGTTATGAACCAGCAGCACCATCTAGAGGCAAAGAGCAATCCTGCACATGAAAGAAACAATGGAGCCCGTCTATTTAATTTGAGCAATGGCAAAACCATTGCTTCATTTTTCAATATATATATATAGCCCCTTACACAAGGCCTGCAAAGGAATTGCTTCCCATTCCCATCAAAAGATGACTGCAGAGTTCATTACTGGGAACATTCAAGGCTTCACTTCAGAAGCTAAAACTTACCTCCACAACTTCCCTACTGAGAGGAAAGTCTCTGACTTTCAAATTAGTTAATTCATTCCATATATTTTACTGGATACCTGCCATGCCTCAGGCTTTGTGCTAGGCACTAGGGGACACAGACAAAGATACATTATTGACTGGCCCTCTATACCCCTAGCCTGCATATCTACACCTAACCACAAGGCTAAATCTTCTTCTGCCTTATCCTTTCAAACGGTTTCTGGGAAGTGAGAGTAGGAATATTTTAAAGTAATCGTTATATTTCAAAAATACTTGTTCTGTGTAAAAGCGTCAGAATGTTTTATGTGAAATCATAGATTCAAGTAAATGTAGAATGACAGGGGGTCCTACGGTCTTAGAGTAGTCATTATCAAACTTTGGTGTCCATGAGAATTAACTGGCAGACTTTTTATTATAATACAGAATCCTAAGCTCCAAGCCCCAGACATTCTAATAATACAAACATGTGGTATGGCCCAGGATGATGCATCATTGCATTTATATATGTTTATCTGGTTTTCATGAAAGTGAGAAACGAACCAGGCTTTCAAAGGAGAATGCTCTAAATTTTACTTGCAGGGAAGCAAATGCCAGCACCACGAACCAGAGGTATCTTTCCTTATCTTTTCCTCATTTCTTTAACTGCCTCTCTCTATTGTTTACACTAGAGACTACCTAAGAACCACACCCATACTATAGTCCAGTAGTGAGTGCCAAGGTTTTACTCAACGATCCCTTCTCTTTACATTATAGCTCTAATTGTCACAACTGGGTCATGGCTACATACTTAATTAGAATGATTTTAACAATCATTCTGTTAAAATAGAGACCCTTAAGTTTATGAGAATCCACATTTTGATCTAGGTTTTATTTACATAAAAACATATTATATAAGAATATTTGCATAGTAAGCCCCTTGTTGGATTAAATTGGGAACCCATTATATTAGCAAACTCACAGCAGTGAGACTGTGTGGGTGCAGGGGAGCTGAAAATTAGAAACTTGAGTGGATTTCAATACCTAATTCCACACCAAACACAGGCAAATTAGAGCTGGAGGAAGAAAAAAAAAAACCTTCTAAGTTGAAGGCAATTTAGCTTTCACTCTTTTTCATTTCAGCAGCCCCTGTTTTGAAAGATGTCCAACTGTAAGTCTTCAGGATTTAAAGAACTGAGCTTTTCAAAAGAAACTTGTAAGAAATCTGTTGTAATAAATACCTTTCATGTATCTCCTCTTCACTGTTCCTCCTTGCATTGTCATGGAAAATGTCCCCATTACATCCCAGTGGAACAATAAACTAGCCTAGTAACGATTACATTCTCAGTCCTCCAGATCCCCACATTTAACTACCATATCTCCATCAGGGCAATCTGTCTACACTGTAGATATGATTGTGTCACTTGTGTAAAATCTTTCAAGGTGCTGCACTGATCTAAGAAACAGACTTCAAAATGGTAGCAGCATTCATTTGTGATTTGGCTTCACACCTAGTTCATGGATCTTATATCCAACGCAAATGCCAGTCAGTCATGCTTAACACCCCAATTCTTTCTTTTTCTCTCTGTCTTTTTTTTAAAGATTTTATTTATTGATTTATGAGAGAGAGAGAGAATGGGGGCGGGGGAGAGGGGAGGAGCAGAGGGAGAGGGACAAGCAGACTCCACATTGAGCACAGAGCCTAACAAGGGGCTCCATCTCACCACCCTGAGATAAGGACCTGAGCTGAAATCAAGAGTTGGCTGTTTAACCAACTGAGCCACCCTGGCGCCCCTGAAGTCCCCAATTCTAACAACTCCTGGACATTTCTGTGGTTTGACACCACACATTTTATCCTACCAAACTGTGATTTGTGGTAATCACCCGGATAATTTAGTTCCGCCATCATCTGCCCTATGAGACAGTGTTCTCAGCCCTTCATGCTGTGTTAGATGGCCTGTCTTTCAGATTTTTCAGAAACCTCTACTTGTACCACCCCAGCAGCATAGCATACATGAAGAAATGAGATGTGGGGCTTAACCCTAAAAGTTTTAAGAAGCACAGGATTCGATTCTTACTTGCAACTATCTTTAGAAGTCACCATAGTTCATTCACTGAGTTCATCAAAGGCAGAGAAAACAATTAACCTTATATTCCCTAATTTTAATCTCAGTAGTTACTTGTTGAATGTGTTCTTGAATGCTCCTATTTAACTCTCTTTACCTAAACACTTAAATAATCCTGAAACAATTTGGATGATTTTCTGTAGGGTCAAACTTATGAATCAAATAATTTTATCTGTGATTATCATACACAGTTATTCTTAAAAAATAAAGTTCTAGAGATACAAATTTAAAGGGGAAAATATAACTCAGGGAAATATTGAAATCACAATAGATGGAAGATACTTTAGTTCCAAAGAAATATTATTTAAAAATTGTAGAATTAGTAATGTGTTGCTTAATTACCTTTTATTTTGAAAACTAAAATATAATTAATATAATTTTAATTTTTATTGGCATAATTTGGACTACAAAATATATCTTTCTTCTTGTATCCAGATTCACTTGTTATAATGTCTGATTGCCCTGGTTAGCCAAAACCAGTCAGAATATTGCTATTGTCATTTCAAAAGATATTGTGAGAGACAGAGCCTCATTTCATCTGTTAAAACAGTCCTGTTTCAAGTGCATCTCAGTAAAACACACAGTCAGCCTTTGTACTGAAGGACAGGAAACCCTGTCACTGGACACTGATATGAGCACGTGATGCAAAACTGGGGCCTCGAAGTATCTCCTCTCTGTTGGATTTGAAAAGAATGTAATGATGCATGTTCTTAGAAGGAAAGATGACTTCAATTTGACCACTTGGTATATTTTATATTCTTTAGGCTCTGGATGGCTGTGAATCTGAAACTTAACGCTAATTGACATTTTCTGATCTTTCTCCCATCTTCCCTTACCTCAGCCCTAAACTCGCTGTCAAATTTCTCAGTCTTTATCCCCTTTTCCTGGCCTTTTCCAGGCTATCCTTCTCTTTGAAGTACGCTTTCTCTCTGAGCTTCCTAACCAAGAAAAACAATTTGGCAATATGTATTAAGATGTTAAAGATGTTCATATGTACCTTCGCATATTCATTCTACTTTAATAATATGGATACAAAAAAATCTACACGTAAGAGAGATGTTTAGGGTAGAATTATAACACATTTTAATTTATAAATTGAAAATAGCAAAAAGGTAATGGTAAATTAAAAACTCAGCAATCCTCAGGATAGAAAACTATAAAGTTATTAGAATATTGTCTATGAAAAGTTTATTATAAAATAGCCAAATGCTAAATTGGCAAAAAGAAGACAAGCGATGTGGCAGTATATTAATTTAAAAAATAATAGAATACATAAATACATAAAAAAAGAAAAAATTTAAAAATTCGTAAGAAAATTAAAAAATTCATAAGAAAATGTTGAGAATTGTCAACATTTACCTATGTTACCTATGGTTACCTATGGATCTTTTGACAATGAGTCATTTTACTTTACTTCTAGAATTTTCCCCAAATTTTCTATATTGAACACTTGTTATCCTTATAATGATGAAAAAAAAAAAAAGAAAATGCTATAATGAAATTAAGATACAAAGCAATAGGGCTTTAACAATTGTGTAGGGTAAGAACATCAAATTAACATCACACTTGGATTTTGTGACTTAGACCTGGAAGGATTTTAAGTTGCTATTTACATATCTGTGCAACATATTTGTATCTATCTCCACCCATCCCCCCTATACCTGCCTTTCTGGACCTTCATTAGCTACTGACCAGGCCATTTCTTCAAGCATTATTTTTTTTTTCTTTGACAGATGAATGAATGTGCTTGTTAATTGTTCTTTGGGCACATGTAGGATATGCCATATCCTATTGGAAAGTGTCTGAACTCTTGGAATTGGGCACCAGAATTAAATTATCTTTGACATTTATTAAGGTGTGTGGACACAACTTGTTTCATCTCACTGAGCTGGAAGTTTGTCAAGTAAATATGGGGGTAATGGATCACACCTCCTAATGTTATAAAGAACACAGGTTAAAAATTTTTTTTAAAAGTGGGGGCGCCTGGGTGGCTCAGTCCGTTGAGTGGCCAACTCTTGATTTTGGCTCAGGTCATGAGCTCAGGGTCCTCAGATGCAGCCCTGCAGGGGGCTCTGTTGCTCATCAGGGAGCCTGCTCAGAATTTTCTCTCTGCTCTCCCTTTGCCCTTGCCCCCCTCTCTCTAAAATAAATAAATAAATCATTTTTTAATTAAAATTTTAAAAAGTGAAGACAAGTAAAAGTTTCTAGGATAAAGGAGATCTTTCATTAATCAATGAAAGTTATATCCCCTTGCTCATTGGGCCCAGTGTATATTTAGGGTCCTGTGTGTATTTTCCGTTAGCAGGTAGAGAACAGGTGTGAAATAGGAGCAGCTCCACCATATTGCAGACTCTGATTCTTGAGGGACTGTTGACATTATTCCCGTTCCTTTATTTTATTGTATGCACCCAGAATCTTACAAACTAAGAAAAGAGTTGCACATCAATAAAAGCTGAAAATGGAGTGATACTGTTACAAGTACTTTAACAGCATAGATTCAGAGAACTTGAAATAATATTATATTAATCTTTTATTTTGATCCCCATAGAAATCTTATAAGGAAAGCGAAGAGGACTTAAATTCCCACTTTATCAAGGGGAGCGCTGTCTCCATCTGCTGTACCATGGGCTCACAAACCGGCCAAGGTGATGAAAACACTCTATCTGTAGTAATAATTACAGTAGTAACAGTGATAGCAATAGGAGTGATGATAGCCGGAGAGAAGCATTTACTATTTGTTCATCTCTGCTCCAGGTGTTTAACATGTATTGACTCACTTAAAACAACAACTAGGTTACGTACTAGTATTATTCCCACCGTGCCAATGGCTCGCCTCAAGCTCAGCGTGAGTGAAGTTCTCCGGGCTGCCTAGCTAATCAGTAACGGCGCCAGATTCAAACCAGGGGTTTTGATCCTAAAACTTCTGCTGTGGTACCTCTCCAGACACGACAGCATTAGAATAAACTTCAATCTAAGACACAACGGAACATCAAGATGAAATAAAACTGCAAGGAAAATAGCTTAATGGATATGAAGGGAGCCAGACTACACAGGTTTGAAATCAGGGTTACTTACTGTGTGACCGTGAACAAGTGGGACGATTTGCTGGAACTCCAGTCTCTTCCTTGGTGACATGGAGACGATAGTAGCACCTATGGTATAAGGTGAAGATGAGGTGATATAATTCACATGAAGAGCTGGCAGGCATTAAAATGATCAATGTATTTCATCAAATGTAATCATGCTGAGTTTAATGTACATAGTTAACTGGAGGCTAAGAGTAATGTGGTTATTGTTTTGTATTGTTTTCCACTCTTCTCACAGCATACAGACAGTAGTAAGTGTGAAGTAAGTGGCTGTTAAAATTTTTTTTAGTTGGAGAAGAGACTACTCTAGAAAATGGTAGCAGATTTTATTGTTATTGCCAAAGAATGCTCAGGTAAGTTTGTAAGTAGAAGCGTGAAGAAAACAATCAAGTGATGGCCTCTGGAGAAGAGAAGTCGGGTAAGTCCTTCCTGTGCAGTACAGGAGTTCAGTAAGTTTGGGATCCTGTGACGTGCTCCTACGGCATTCCTGCATAGTGATTGTTACACTTTATTGTAATTGTTCATTTGTCATCTTCCTCACTAGACACTGCATATAGTTACTAGTTAGCTAATTGCCTGGAAGCAAGCACACCCTTCGTAGGATAGATAATAGATAAAAGAAATGCATGTCAGTGGATTTGTACAACCTAGAATGTTGATACTGAGACTTTACATTGACTATATTGCAACAGGAGCTACAGAAGCTCATGGAAAGGCTGCCCAGCACAGCACCTGGTATACTCATCAGACTCATCAGAGACTTTCCAGAGAGAGTGACTTTAAGTTGAATTTTGACACAAAGAGAAGAGAGGCGTGGACCATATTGCAGGCAGAGAAGAAAAATATAACTTTGTGGAGGATGGAAGATCGAGAGTTCTGGTGTCTGCCTGCGTGTCTCTGCGGTGTGAGTGTGGAGTCCACAACAGGAGAGCCCCAGAGGCAGGGTACGTGGTTGAGGGGCACTGCAGGCACCAGCCAGACCAGGAAGAAGCTGAAATTGTGCACTAAACTAAAAAGGCGTACTTCCCACTGTGGGAAGCTCCTTTAAAAAAGCTCACCTCTGAGCCCTACCTTCACAAGAGAAATAGCCAGGGAAGCTGCTTTTTGTTGTTGTTGTTACAAAATGACCAGGTTTTTCTGATTCATGGATCGTGTTTGGAAGGTACTGAGTGATGAGATTTGTTTTAAACGCAATTGCTAATATTAGCTTGTTATACACCCTTTGGATATTTTGAAAATATGTCCCTCTCTGCACATTAATCCTTTTGTCAACCTAATAAAATTAGATGCATTTAAAAAATATTTTCTAAACACTGTACACTAGATTCCTTTCACGATTTTCTATTTATAGAATTCCTCCAATACAGATGATTCTTTTTCTTACCAAGTTTCCCATAAGGAAAAGCTTGACTCTTTTTTTTCCCCTCTCTCTCAGCCCTTTGACTTATCTAAGCTTTTAAGTTTCAATCGAACTGGGCTCAAATGCTATCTCTGCAAATAGCCTGACCTTGCCAATCACTCTTCCTCCTTTTGGATAACATGTGGCACCTTCTCACACCTCCTCACCATCTGCCTTTGACAATCTCACCAGGGGTTTCCCTTGGACTTTGTTCCTCAACCCAGAAAGTTCCCCATTCTGTGCTTCTTGCATTTCCCAGGGTGAAAAGCACTCTATGCTACCTGACTATATTAAGAATGAAATGATCTCTACTTGAAGAGACACATCAATGGCATGACATTAAAATGAATACAGATGGTGGAGGTGAGGCTTCAAAGATACAGTCCAATTGGCATACCTACTTGACAATGTAGGATACTGAATCAAAACAAGGTTAAAAACCCACATTTCTATTCTGGGAGCTGGAACTGCTCTTTACAGTTATGTTAATGTATGCCCTGCATTTAAACAATCAGATTTTCATTTGGTGGCACATTGGAGGTTTGTACATTTATACTTCATTCTAAGGGAAATTATATCTGTGTAGACCTCAGGATAGGGAAGACGTTGGAAGAGGAATGGAGTTAATATTTACTAATATCTATCTCTATAAAATGTAATATTATGATGCGCTGGAATATAAGGCCCTGAAACAGAGTTATTACCTGTTTTGTTCACTGTGTTATCTCAACTTCTTGGATCAATGCCTGAGAGTGGCCTTTAATAAACATATGTTGCATAAATAAATGAAAAAAAATGAAAATCAGATATTTAAATCACCTATTAAAAGGCTTGGTTTATATAAGATCCTCAAATGGCAGCCATTGCTTTTACTGTAACTAAAACTACTTTAATACCAAAATGCTACTGTAATAATCACTATTTCTACTTGAACGACTTCTACTTACAGCTATTACTTTTCTTTATTTGAAAGATAAATGAAAAGTAGTCCATGGTAGTTTAACTGCATTGTAATAATAATAAGAAAAAAAAAAAGAGATGCATGTGAGAACAATCAGGTATATCAAATCAAAATTATAAATGGGAATTTGTATCAAGATAAAACTACATGGACTTTATATTGTAAGCACTGAATATTTTCTGTGTGTGTCTTACAGATGGGGAGGACACACAGACACATGCACAAGAAAGATGGCCCTTCCAGCAATATGAAGTCCAATGGAAGGAAGGAAGGAAGGAAGGAAGGAAGGAAGGAAGGAAGGAAGGAAGAAGGAAGGAAGGAAGGAAGGAAGGAAGGAAGGGGGCAAGAATGAAATAGGATAAGGGAGAGATGATAAGAACAAAAGTGGAGGGAGAAAATTTTTACCTTGGATTTATATTTCTAATGTTTTTTAAAGTTAAAAAACCAGATTATTAATTATACTATTTGCGTCATCACCGGTATAACATAAGCAGAAAGAGAGTAAGATATTAATCTTAAATGGAAGCTCTATCTTCCCAGTTTATTCTAAATTCTGGTTCTAGAAGGTCATGCTTGAGTCAGGGTGGCCATGACTTTTGTGTTAAAAAATCCATCACAGTTTCCTAAGGCAAAATAGCCTTCACTCTAAACATAAGACTTAACAATCCCATCGCCATGACATACATGAAGAAACAGCAAAAGGTCCTGTTTGACATTCAGATTTATAAGGCAAATTGAGAATCTTAACACCTGAAACAATTTTGGAGGAGGTCAGCTTTCCAAAATTCTGCTCTAGTTACGGAGCCAGTTCCACATTATCCTGAGAAGTAGAACCATGGAATGTCTCCTTGAATATCTTCAGGGCCAGAAAACTGACAATGTCATAGAGCTGCCAGTTTTTCCATTGACTATCTTTGAGTAGACCAATGACTCTGTTGGGCTGAAACATGCCTCCTACAGAAATTCATCTATTTCTTCTCTCCTATAAAAGCCCACTCTCCTTATTCTCTTCTTCAAAGTAAACATGCCCAATTCTTTCCACAATATTTAAATGGCAGTGATTTCTGGAGCCTTGCCACACATTACTTTTGCCCTCCTGTATTTGTATTCCAGGTTGCCAATATGCTAGTAAGTAAATGTAATGTCAGCACTTAGAAAGTTCCATTCTTGCCCCTTTGTAATTCCTTTGGCCCACAGAAACTGAGGTGTTCTTCTTAAAAGACAAATATTGTCATAATACCCTTCTACTAAAACTCCAAATAGCCACATAACAAATTTTAGCAAATGGACCAAAATCTCTCACCAGCCTGAAAGGACCTTCTTGCTCTTGACCCACCTGTACCTTTCTCTTAAACCCCATCTTGCAGGACTGGTCCCATTGTTACATTACAATTTCAATGGTCATCTCTGTGCCTCACAAGCTTCAAGCTCTTTTCCAACCCAGCACATTTTCACCCACTGTTCCTTCTAGCTCCTTATTTCTTTTCTGTTTGCATGTTGTAAATTCTCTCTTTAAAAAAAATATCTTAGAGAGAGGCAGAGAGAGCACCAGCAGGGGGAGGGACAGATGTAGAGGGAGAGAGAGAATCCATAAGCAGACTCCCCCACCTCCCCCCCACGCTGAGCATGGAGTCTGACGTAGAGCTCCATCTCAGGACTCTGAGATCGACCTCAGCCGAAATCAAGTGTTGGCTGCTTAACTGACTGACCATTCAGGTGCCCCTCTCTCTTCTTTTAAGCCTTGTCTTGACAACAATTTCTCTGACACTACTGAATAGGCTGTTGTTATATTGTTCTACAGTGCCTCCTGTTAATTCTTAGTATCTAATAGCACTTAAAGTGCTATTAAAAGTACTCTTAGGACTTAAATAAATTTGTGTCATTCTTCACTTAATATCCCTTTCACCTACTGGACAGTTAGCCCTATAATGTAAGACATAAATGTATTGTGTTCCCCAGAGCATCGTAGGAAGAAACACAATTCCAGACCCATGGTAGAAATTCTTACCTATTTACTGAATTGAATGTCAAAGTTAATATTTTCCTCATAAAACCATATGCAGATCGTTACAGATGAGGCACAATAGCATAATGTGTAAGACTTCAGGTTGGGGTGAAATGCTATTAACCACCTAACAGCTGTGTGCTTTTGGGAGAAGTTATTTCAACTTTAAATTTTCTGTCTTCTCTTATGTAGAATGGAGTTAATAATCATGACTTCCTCCTAGCCATAGCGTGGCGATTAAAAGAATAACCTGTAAATCTTTATGCACAGTCCATAGCACACAGCAAGCTGTAGTTAGCTATCGTTATCTATCTGGCACAAGTCCCACATGGACTGATAAATACCGAGTGCTTGCTAAATGGTGGTTGGGATGAATGGATCCCAATTGCAATGTATGGATGCCCAGGGGAAAGTATGAACTGAAAGTCCAAATACGTGCATTTTACTTTCTTTTCCACCAAGAAGTGTCTCTGTGGCACTGTGCAGTAGCACAAATGAGTATCTTTGAACCTCAGTTTCCTTAAATACAACAGAAATAAGTTAGAGCAGAATCTCTCAACCGTCTCTTTCAGCACTGCAATGTTATGGCTCAAATATGCTTTGTAGACAAGACCTTAAAATCTGTAATATTATTTGAGGCACGTTTGGATATCTACTAGTCTCACAGTTGCCCTAAGGCTCTGTTTATGCAAGCAAATTGAAGAGGAGACAGGAGGTTATTATAGACAGAATCTGGGAAAAGGGGACTCATTTGACCTGAACTGTCTCCATCAATACCCCTCCCATGGTGATGGCTCAACTCCTCATTTGACAGTGTAGACAGAGCCTGAGGAAGGTTTGAGGGCAAATACAGATTGAGATAGTCAAACTTGCAAAATCCATGCTCACTGCAAACTGTTTGATGATAGGGGATTGCATGCTGGCTGAGAACATCATGTTTTGATGTAATGTGGTTTAATTTGCTTAACTCTACTTAGCTGGCTGTATCTGCCAATGGTTTTGATTACACAATCAAAATGGAAGTTTTCACGAGGAACATCAAATTTGTATTTGGGGTGCATGGCAATGTGAAGTGCCTCTGAGTTCCAATTTTTTTTCTACGTCATGATGCATCAAAATAGGAAATGATTTTATGAATTAGCAAAACAGAGCTATGGGATCAAAATTCGAGGACCACTTTCTGAAGTAAGGTCTTACATAGAGCGGTTTTACAATAGTTCTCAAATATATTCTAATACGATTCGCTTTTCTCAAAACTATCAAGCTGTCTTGGCATCCTTAAAATTCTTCAGTTATGCTATCCTCCTAACCAATGTCTTTTACACTGGCTCCTCTCTCTCTCTCTGCTTAGACCACTCTATCACCTCCATTTTTTTTAAATACCTGGTCAATTTCTATTTAACTTTTAGGTTTTAATTAAATTCTAATTCCTCAAAATGGAATTTCTTTTTCCATTTTTTGGGGGTCTGCTCCAGCAACTCCCTTCATATTCCATTTCAACTTGTAATCATTTCCCTCCAAAATACCACAAATATAATTTGTAACTAGATATTTACTCATAAACATATCTTTAGTTTCTCTCTTCTCCCATTAGACTAAAGATCCTGCAAACACAGAATTATTTCTGCTTTGTTTAGAGTTGGGTTCCCAGCAAAGCACAGAACAGTCCTTGGAGATGTGTGATTCCTGACGTACTGGGTGGTTATGTTATATGCAAGGCCCCAAGCAAGTTAATCAATAACAACATTCGCTGAAAGCATGACCTGAGAAGTCACTCCCCTGAACCTGTTTTATTGTTGTTTTCCTAACTGAAGACAATGTGGAACGGAGTAAGTCCGCATGTTCCATCACAGAAGCTGAAGAACTACTTTGTTCTGAAATGGATCACTTTCCTTCATTATTGCCAATTTACACTCTGCTTGTCTCTAATTCACTAACATTAATCGAATCTGTTCATTTTCTTCTAAATTTCAAAATAGAGTAATAGTAATTAGAACACAACCTAAATTGAAAATTCAGAAATGTGTTTCCTAAGTTTGATTCTACCCCCAAAGGATAATTGATATCAGGTCAATCACTAGACATCTTCAGTGCTTATGTAGAATGTGCTGTAGTCATAGGTAAAATGAGGAGAAGGGATAACAGACACTGGTCTTTTGCTTTGTTTTAAATTCCCCAAGTTTCAAATTGTTTTCTAACTAGAGCAATCAGGCAAGAGGGAACAGGAAGGCAAGCGGTGAGTTCTTGCTGATGGTGACAGGGCCTTGGGAAGTGTCAGAGTTAAAGGACCTATTGCTAGTGAGAGGTTGCTCCTGGCAGTGTCAGGACTCCGGGGGGGNGGGGGGGGGGGGGGGGGGGAAGGGCTGAGGTTGAATCTGATCATGGGCAATATTTGAATCTGGTACATCCCAGGGCAAGTGGGAGTGGGGGTGCTTTTTCACTTCTGCACACCTGCTTGCTCTCTCTCTGAGATTCAAATATTTGATTGGTTGGTCTGTCAGTTTGATGTTTATTTAATCAGGTGTACTTAGGTATCTTAGAAAAGGCAGGTAAATCATATCCTAAACTAATATGACAGCAAAGACAAATTATATGTCCCTGAATATTCAAAGCTTTTTTTCTGATGAGGCAAGTTATATGAGAAAATGTAAATTTGTTTATTCTTTAAAGATATCAAAATGGCAGTTTATGCAAATTAAGTGAATGAGATTCCCAAATGTAACACCACGGGATTTTATGATTCTAACTACATTTTAATCAAGAGAAGAGATCCTTCAAACAAAAACCCTTTAGTTAATTTAAGTGTGATAAGAAACACAAAAATATGCCAATGTTCACTGTAAATTCCACCCTAATATTTACATCATAGAAAAATTTGTTGCTATAAAAATAAAGAAACAGAGTGAGTTAGTATTAATACCACTTCTTTCACTGTTGCTTTTCCTGGAATTCAAGAAACAAACAGAGGAGAAAGAGGTGCTCCAGAAGGCATCCAGAATTTGCATTCATTTATAGAAGAATTAGTTTAATAAATAAGAAAATCCTTATCTCACCTCACAGAGTTGTCTTAAAGCTCTCTTGATGGAAGCAAAAAAAAAAAAAAAAAGAGTTGAGACGTTTCCTTATATAGAAAATACAGGTTTGAAAAAGGCTCATGCCTGTTACTCCATTCCAGTGTCCAACAAGTTCAACTGGGACTTAAATTCAAGTCTTGGTGAGTAAATTAGAACAACAGTACACCAACAAGAAATGAGAGAGATGGTCATTGCACATGGACCTGAGAGGTGCAAAAAAATATGAGGGCGATTGTTGTGCTAATGTTTGCTGGAGGTGCCCTACAAGTCTGAGCAAAGTGAATTTCATCTCTTGAAGTCTATTCTTTAATTGACACAAAATGCAAGTCCCTGGAATGAGACTTGGCTGCTACCTTAAGGGCTGTGGGTGCTTTATCTTAATGTTTTATTGATGGAATTCTTCCGTGCCCATCGCTGAGACAGTATCAGGAGACTCATTAGCGAAACTTGCTCTCAGTTCCAAAGATCCTTTACCGATCCTCTTTGCTGGTTTAAAAAGCAGTAAAGAGAAAGAAAATGGCTTGAGCAGTGGCTAAAGGGTTGTTTTCTGCAGGAAGTCAAGAACTGCTTTTGGCATTCCCTTTTTGTAACTAGTATTTTATTTCATTTTCTACTTTTTTTTTTTTTTTAAAGATTTTATTTATTTATTCGACAGAGATAGAGACAGCCAGCGAGGGAGGGAACACAAGCAGGGGGAGTGGGAGAGGAAGAAGCAGGCTCATAGCGGAGGAGCCTGATGTGGGGCTCGATCCCATAACGCCGGGATCACGCCCTGAGCTGAAGGCAGACGCTTAACCGCTGTGCCACCCAGGCGCCCCTCATTTTCTACTTTTACCTGTGGTTCCTCAGAAAGGAACTCTTCTATAAATTGAATCTCTCTGCCTTGAAAGATTTTTTTTTTTCTCTTAAGCCATGGCCAATAATGCACACAGACTCAAATACACTGAAGACATAACTTTCTCAATAATCTACTTTGTCATATTAGATAAGGCAATATTCAAGTACATAAAAATTAGGGTTTTTCTAATAGCATGTATGTGCAGTAGGTATGTGTCCCTAATTTTCATGGGCAATCTTTACCCCATAAACAGGTAATTTTTGAAAAGGATAAGTCATTGCTTAACTAAATGTTCTTTGTTCACTTTTATAGAACTCTTCCTATACAATCCAAACTTGGAAAATAAAAATCCTTTCATCAAGCGATTTCTAGAATTTTACTTCTTTTTTTTAAAAAAATTATTTATTTATTTATTTGAGAGAGAGAGAGAGAGAGAGAGAAAGAGATAGCAAGAAAGAGCATGAGCAGGGAGGTGGCAGGGAGAGGGAAAAGCATGCTCCCTGCTGAGCAGGGAGCCCAATGTAGGGCTCGATCCCAGGACCCCAGGATCATGACCTGAGCGGAAGGCAGACACTTAACCGACTACGCCACTCAAGCGTCCCTCTAGAATTTTACTTCTGAAAATATCATGTGATAACATTATACTTAAACACAATGCTATTTTTTTAAGAACCTATTGTTAGAAGACAACATGTACAACATGCAAAAGATATTGAGATCTATGCAATTATACAAATCTGTGGATCGAAGTTTAAGAATTATTTACCAATGTATCACCTCTATGCATGCTATGTCAGCTTCATAGAGTGGTACTTTCTCAAAAAATATGAACTGATGTATACTCATTCAGTATTCAAGCATTTATTAGCAAAAGGAGGGGGAAAACATAAATGGATAATTTATTTAAAGTACGTAAGCCCTATTGGACCACTCTGAATGTGAACCTAGTGAGTGTGGCTGTATTCCCCAGATTCAGTCTCTTGTCACTGCATAATGTGGATAAACATTGCACATACTCACTATATGGTTTTGTTCTGTTTATATTCCATAAAAGATAGTGATCAAGGGTGAGAATTCTGACCATTCTGATTCTTTATTCTTATTCTTTTTTCTATATAAACCCGTGAAGCCTTTGGGCAATGTACTTATTACTCTGTCTTTCATTATCTTTGTCTATATCTATAAAACAGAAATTATAGCATTGTCTATTTCATAGTGTAGTGGTAAGAACTGATAGAAAAATCATAGTTTTATCTCTGTGATTGACATGTAGTAAGCATTAATATATTATTGGTGGTTATGATGGTTATTATTGATGTAGATACTACTTATTATCAATGCTCACACATCCTTTCCTAACACATTGACTATGCTTATTCTATATTTCATGATCCATCCAAATTGGTTAGATTTTTCTGGTTGTTATGTATCTGATTTATCTGGAATCTATTATTTCAATTATGATACATAATTCATATGTTTACTAAACTCCCTTTCCTTATGAATCCTGATTTTAGGTAGAACAACTCTGATAGTTTGTCCCAGGACTAGAGGATTATAACAGCTTCAAATGCTTATGGTGGGTAAGAATTCAGATAAAATAGCTAACTTTTTTATTATAAAATTGTTTAAAACACAAAAGATCTTTTACAATATTTTATTCAATTAAGTCATATTTTTGTTTTTCTTTTGTATCTTCAAAATAGCCTGATTAAAAAAAAAAAAGTGTGTCTAGAATACATGAAGACACATGAAAATGAAAACACACTGGTCCAAAGTCACAACCCTAAGATCGTGACCTGAGCCAAAAATCAAGAGTCAAATGCTTAACTGACTGAGTCACCCAGGCACCCCTCTAAAAGGGAAGTGTATAGAAATATAGACCTACACCAAGAAGGAAGAAAAATCCCAAATAAACAGCCTAACCTTACATCTAAAGGAGCTAGAAAGAGAAGGACCAAGCCCAAAGCCAGTAGATGAAAAGAAATAATAAAAGAGCAAAAATAAATGGAATAGATACTAAAAAAGGAATGTAACAGAACAATTAAACCAGGAGCTTTACCCAGACTCATCAACAAGAAAGAGAGAAGACTCTAAAATCTGAAATGAAGGAAGAGAAACAATTAACTCCACAGAAATACAAAAGATTATAAGGGACTATTATGCCAACAAATTTAACAACTTGAAAGAAATGGGTAAATTCCTAGAAACCTGTAACCTTCCAAAATTGAATTAGAAAAAACCAGAAAATTTGAAAAGACCAATAACTAGCAATGAAATTGAATCACTAATAAAAATAACTGTCAACAAACAGAAGTCCAGGACCAGATGGCTCCACAGGTGAATTCTACAAAGCATTTAAGAAAGAGTTAAAACGTACACTTCTCAAACTATTACCAAAAACAGGAAAAGGAAGGGAAACTTCCAAATTCATTGTACGAGACTAGCATTATCCTGATACCAAAACCAGATAAAGATACTGCAATAAAAGAGAACTAAAGGACAATACCCCTGATGAACACAGATGTAAAAATCCTCCACAAAATATTAGTAAACTGAATCCAAAATACATGAAAAAAAATCACTCACCATGATCAAATGGGACTTATTTCAGGGATGGTTTAATATTTGCAAATCAATCATGATACATCCATTAGCAAGAGTAAGAATAAAAGCCATATGATCATCTCCAGAGATACAGAAAAAGCATATTTGACAAAGTAAAATATCCATTCATGATATAAACTCTCAACAAAGTAGGTCTAGAGGGAACATATCTCAACGTAATAAAGGCCATATATGAAAACCCACAGCAAACATCATACTCAATGATGAAAAACTAAGAACTTTTCCTCTAAGGTTAGAAGTAAGACAACAGTGTCCACTCTCACCCCTTCTATTCACATAGTGCTGGAGTCCTATCCACAGCAATCAGACAAGAAAGGAAAGCAATCCAAATTGCCAAGGAAGCAGTAAAACTTTCATTATTTACAGATGACATGATCCTATAAATAGAAAACCCTAAAGAATCCATCAAAAACTACTGATAAATTCAGTAAAGTCACAGGATACAAAATTAGCATACAAACTTCTGTTGCATTTCTTTACAGTAATAATGAAGAGCAGAAAGAGAATTTAAAAGAAAATCTCATTTACAATTGCACCAAAAATAATAAAATACCTAGGAATAAACTTAACCAAAAAGGTGAAACATCCATATTTCTGAATATAAAACATCAATGAAAGAAACTAAAGATGACACAAAGGGAAAGATATTCCTGATCATAGATTGGAAAAACAAATATTGTTAAAATGTAGATGTCAGAGCAAGCTACCGATTTAGTGTGTGTGTGTGTGTGTGTGTGTGTGTGTGTGTGTGTGTGTGTTTATAGTGTCCTTCTCATCTAGTGGCTGAAGAAAGTATCATACCTCACCCCTCAAGAGAAACCCTACCTCTCTGAGCTCAGAGCCTCCTCTGGGAGCTCCACAAGCCCTCAGCAGTTCTCCCAAGGCAACAGCATAAGACCCATCTTAGTGCCCTCCTCATCATAGGCAGGAAGGCAACAGAAGTCCTTATACCTCCAAACCAGATCCTCTCTCCAGCTTTATTCCCAACACATCGTGGTGCAAGTAAATAATAAACTTTCCATCACCCTCAAAAAAAAAAATCTATATCTATATCCATAGATATAGATACACACACACACACACACACACACACATATATATATCCCCTCCTCCACTCTTAGTAGAAAATGGGGAGATGTCAAAGAGCACAAACTTCTAGTTAAAAAGTAAATAAGTAATAAGTTCTGGGTACCTAATATACAGCATGGTGATTATAGCTAATAAGACGGTATTATACACTTGAAAATTTCTAAAAGAATAGACTTTAAATGTTCTCACCACAAAAATGAAATGGTTATTATGAGACATGATGGAGGTATTAGCTCATGCTATGGTGGTAATCATTTTGCTATATATAAGTACAGAAAATTAGCACAATTTTTTAAAAATGATTTTTTATTATATTATGTTAGTCACCATACAGTACATCCCCGGATTCCAATGTAAAGTTCGATGCTCCATTAGTTGTGTATAACACCCAGTGCACCATGCAATACGTGCCCTCCTTACCACACATCACCAGTCTATCCCATTCCCCCACCCCCCTCCCCTCTGAAGTCCTCAGTTTGTTTCTCATAGTCCATAGTCTCTCATGTTTCATTCCCCCTTCTGATTACCCCCCCTTTCTTTATCCCTTTCTTCCCCTACCGATCATCCTAGTTCTTATGTTCCATAGATGAGAGAAATCATATGATAATTGTCTTTCTCTGCTTGACTTAAGAAAATTAACACAATTTATACCTTAAACTTAACAGTATTATATGCCAATTATGTAACCACAAGGTGGATAAGAAAGGACTTAGTAAAGTTACTCTCTGTAATTTGCGAGTAGAACTAGTCTAATGAAAGGCACAGATCATGGAATATTGCATTTTGGAGTTTACAAAAATGGGAGTATCAACTGTAGGTCAGCAATGACATCTGCCTCATAATTTAAATGTGTTTTCAAATATATTCTCCAATTGCCGAACCCTACAAATATATATTATCCCCAAGTTAATGAATTACATATAATCTGTAATTGGTAAAGTTTTATGCACAAGTATTCTGATTCTATAGAAACACTTAAAAATAAAATTCACTGCAATCTTATAAGTGAATGAGTGAATAGAAATAAGTGGTATGAAAAGTCCCAGTACTACGCCAAGTACAAAGGAAAACAGAAACCAACAGCAACATAAGGCCTATTTTTTTTGAAGTAAAATATTTCTAATATAGATATGTAAGTCAATCTGTGACTCAGCAATTCATCATAGAAAAAATAATCCTATCTATTTGATGTACTTTCTCTTGACCTTCCTACCCAGAGAGTTAACTCTCAATTAAAAAAAAAAAAAAAAGGTGAGGGGTCCTGGCAGCCTAAGCAACTCTACTAAGTAAAGCAAATATTCCAAATTCTTAGATTTTTGGAAAAAATAACTAGCATTGCATTACAGTATTAACAATGCCAGACGTGAAGAATACAGAATGTTTTAACAGAACTTAAAAAAAGAGGGTTTAAAAGAAGCATACTAGCAAAGATTTTCATCCTCACTCCTTTAACAAGAATATGTCAGAACTGACTATATCTACATA
Source organism: Ailuropoda melanoleuca (assembly GCF_002007445.2). NCBI lineage: Eukaryota > Metazoa > Chordata > Mammalia > Carnivora > Ursidae > Ailuropoda > Ailuropoda melanoleuca. The sequence goes on from NC_048229.1 coordinate 59,939,402, forward strand.
TATTACATTAATAATAAAATTAATGTTCATTGGTTTGCATACGATTCAGGCACACTCACTTAATAGTCATGAGGTATTAATGAACTTCAAAGATAAAGAGTGTCTTTAGTCATTTTGAGATATTTCTAGGTACCTGGAATTTTGCATCCTGACTATTGTGTTCTCATAAGCTTATTATCAGATGCATAAGGCACAGTAAGCTGATTTGAGATAAGCTATTCCTGTCAGAGCATATATTATAGATAGAATGATGGTCTCCCAAGGATGGGCACAACCTAATCCCCAGTATATAACTATGGTTTACTTGCCTTATATGGCAGAAGAGACTTTTCAGATGAGATTAAGGTTACAGATCTTGAGATGGGGAGCTTTATCCTAATCGTATGAGTCCTTAAAATTGAAAAATTATATAAGAGAGATATGAGAAAGACTAGACTCACTCTTGGTGGCTTTGAAGAAGGAGGAAGGGGTCATCAGGCAAGGAAAGTGATAACAGCCCTTTTTATAAGCAGCAAGAAAAGCAGGGATCTGGTTCCTACTACCCCAAGGAGCTGAATTATGCCAACGACTCAATGTTCAGGAAAGAGATTCTCCCCTAGAGTCTTCAGAATAGACCATAGCTTGCTAATGCCTTGATTTTAGCTTGGTGACATTTGTATCAGATTTCAGATTTACAGAAGTGTATGTAACATATTAAATCTGTGTTGTCTTAAGCCAGTAAAGTTGGGGTAATTTTTTATGCAGCAATAGAAAACTAATATAATGTGTTATGTATTTCATTTGTCTTTTGCAGAGTGGACCTTACAGTGTTTTCTGAATATCCTGTGATAAAGAATTTTAATAAAGTTCTACAGTAAAAGTGTAGTCATGAAATATTGTCTCTCTCTATATGCATTAATCAAACTGATAGGGTTGAAGTGGAGTGTCGAGGATTGGGCTGGGTTTTCCTTTCCTTTCCCTTTCCCTTTCCTTTCCTTCCTTCTTTTCCCTCCTCCCTTTCTCCCTCCCTATTTTCCTCCCTTCCTTCATTCTTTTCTCCCTCTCCTTTCCTTTCTCCTTTTCTTCCTTCCTTCTTCCTTTCTTTTTTTGGTGTTCTATGCAGCTGATGGATCATTAAAATAATGCTTTTAAACAAAGAAACACAGGGCACGTAGGTGGCTCAGTCGGTTGGACGTCTACCTTCTGCTCAAGTCATGATCTCAGGGTCCTGGGATTGAGCCCTGCTTGGAGTTTCCTGCTCAGTGTGGAGTCTGCCTCTCCCTCTCACTCTCTTGCTCACTCTCTCAAATAAATAAATGGGTCTTTAAAAAAAATAAAGAAGAAACAGGATTACAAGTAAAGCTAATTATATTGAAATAAAATTATCGGTGTTTTAATCATGACACAAATGTAAATGCTTCCTCATTAACACATTAAATACCATCTCTTAGTGTCATTTTTAAGTAGCATTTATTAACAATATTTCAAGATATTTGAAGCACTATAAAAATATTTGTGATAGCCACAAATGACAAAGTGTATTAATGACTCTGTAGTTTGTTTCTTACATTAAACATAAAATCCTAAATTAGGTGTTTTGTTTTCCTTTATGAATTCACAGGGTCCCTGAATTCTACTATAAACACATAGATAAAAATTCCTTCTCTTGGTCAATGGACTTTAGGTCAACTAGTAAAAAGTGACCTGTTAGAAGTGAGCCGAAAGTGTGTATGTTTTAAAGACCATGAGCAATTTATCTCTGAGTAACATGAACCAGTCACATTCCTATGAGCAGTTAGAATATCCTTTTTCCTTAGCTCTTGTAAGAACACTAGAGTCTTCTGTCATATTGGTAGGTTAAACAAAATGGAATCTTCTTGTTCTACCCTTTATTTACACTTGCTAAATTGAATTTTAAAAATTTTAAATATCTCATTTTCTTTCAACATCTTTTATTAATCACATAGAAAAGTGCTCCAAATCAGTAACAACAAAATAAATGCTGTGTACTGTGACACAGATATAATTGCACTCAAGATGTTCACAAATTAAAGGGAAATTAAGCACACAAAGAAAAATTGATAACACAGCAGATACACGAGAGGTATAGTCAATTTGGTGGGTGAGGAAGTCAGGGTTGAGGTTGGATGAGTGGAACAGGCCAGAAATAATCAGGGCTGTTTGGGTGAGATTAAGAACCTGTTTAGAGAAGAAAGGATGGCAGAGGTGGTTCCTGAAGCCTAGATGGCCTCAAGATCAAGGTTTTTAAGTTTTTGTTCTTTTTTTTTTTTTCCACTTTACACTATTGATATTTTGGCCTGAATAAGATCTTCCGTGGCAGGCTGTCCTGGGCATTAGAGAATGTTTAATAACACCCTTGGCCTATAACTGCTAGATTCCAGTAGTGCCCCTGAACCATGACAATTTAAATGCCTCCAGATATCTCAAAAATGGCCCTGGGGAGCACCATCACCCCCTGATTGAGAACCAATGCTCTGAGACAACACTATTCAAGGCACACTACCCATAGCAACAGCATGGGTGTCACCTGGAAACTTGTCACAAATGGACAGCCTCAGTCCCCACCTCAGAATTATTGAATCCAAACCTTCATTTTAATAAGATTCCTTGCTAATGTGAATGCACATTGATTTTGAGAAGCATTTGTTTGGGCACTTGAGGCATCCCAGAAATAGGAATAAAATGCACATTGGCAAGAAGGCATGCCAGAGAGAACCTGAAGTCATCAGAGGGTAAAACAAGAAGAGACAAGACTGGAGAATCAGGCAGAAGAAAGAAAACAACTCACCTGGACAAGCTCAGAAAATCATCATCTCTGGGCAAAGAAAATCAGTGAACAGTTCTAATCAGAGAATCTGATCAAATTTGCCTCAAAAAAAAAATTGTTACGCTTGTGCAACCCTGTGGTCACTTGAATGATTAGAATAAGGAGTGATTTGTGAATTTATTTCATATCACATTTCAAATTAACAATTATTAGCTTTCTGCTTAATCTGAAAATCTGACCGCTCCCTCAAATCAAAGAGGGACAATACTGTACAAGCAATTGTCAGGGAAAAATGCAGCATAGCATTCAATATTTCTGTAAAAAGGAAGTCATGTATAATGGCTGGAAAGACATCAGGTTAAGATTAAATCTTTACTTCATATTTAGATGGGTTTCCTGCTGTTCTGGAAATTAATTTGAGTTAATCATGATCTCTCCACCCTTTGTCATCCATTTTTCTACAACTGAATTAGTCCATAGCACAGCAGCCTTACAAACTGGGAGGCCTGATTTTTGAGTTTGGCCTGGGGATAGGAAGTCAAAAGCTGGCAGAAGACGGATGCTTTGCAGAAGTGACAAATTTAGTTTCCTGGAGAAAGTTGCTGACTGCAATGTTCCAATTGGAGCGGCTTATCTGCCCCTCCAGATGTTGAAATAATGACGGATGCTTAGAGAAAGCTTGACAAGAGGAAGAAAAGAACCTGAAGAGTGCAACCTGTTTGTATGCAGGAAAATAAAAGTAACACTTACTCACATCTGTATTCTGGTGAGGTGTGTATGTACATCTTTATAGCCAAAACATGGTATCACTGCAGGCAAATCCATGTAGAAAATTAGAGGATTTTTTGTTCTTGGTGATATAGACAGCACAGAATTAGGATTCTTTTCTTCACAAGATTAAGAAATCATTATATCACTTTATTAAGTATGAAATGGCCTCTGGGTGTCTGTGTTGAATGACAGAACACCAGTTTATAATGACTGGATGTGTAGGACTCTATTTTCTACAGCTGTGGCATATGGGTGAGTTTCTTAATGTCTGCAAAATTTCTGGCATTTAATATAGAAAATATGCTTTAAAGCCATTAACTTAATACTAGATAATCTAAATGAGATATTTAACTTAATACTTAGTAAATAAGTACAAAAGCAAATCTGTTTAGCAAGTTGAAATTTCATCCAGTTGCACAGAAACTTGTAAGATATTGATCATGATGATAAAGAAGAACAGGTGATAGATTAAAGCTAAGAAAAAGAAGAGATTAAGTTTTGTTGCACTTATTTAAAATGCGTGTAATTATATAGCGGTTGAAATGTCAATTATAACTTTTGGTGTGTGCATATGTGTAGGAAAAAAAAACCAAAATTGTGGTGCATTGTGTGTGTACCCTTTCCTGTATTGTTATATCTGTTTTCTGTGATTTTCTTTAAAAGAAGTCACCAACCTCCTGTGAGAAACTTGTTCTAACCAGAGGAAAACTACCCAGTTGTGAAATGAGATGAGAGAAACGTTTCTCCAAACATTTCACCATTCCTAAGAGATTTCTTTGCATCTCACTTGGACTGCTGAAAGAACATTTTTTTACAGTATCCTCTGCAGTAACTTTCATTCATGGCTGAAAAGCACTTGTTATTATGAAGTTCTTTCTGCACAGAGTTGAAATCTAACTCTCAACTGTGCACTCTGAGCCACACTCCTCAAGCCAATCACTATATGCTCGAGTCATTTTGAAAGTTGTACTCCAGCTAGATGAATGGGCATATCAAACAGGGGGCATGGGGATTTCAGAAAGAGTGAATCATGACAGGGTAGTAAAGGCTTAGGCTTTATATCCAGACTTGGATTCAAACCCAAAATTCTGTAGCTTCCCAATGGTGTTTTGGAATGTGACACTTCTCAGCTTGCTCTAAGTACATCTAAATGAGCTACAGACGAGAGAGCATGTTCACATTGCATATGCTTACACACATCTCTTGTTTGAATGATTTTTCTAAGCAAGCTAGAATCCCAGAGCTTTCATGAGGGTGTAGCAAGAGTTCTTCGGCCACAGATAATGCTCTTCATCAACACTTAATTTGCCATTTAAGAAAAATACAATCATTTGAATCTTCTGAAGATCCACAATGAAGCAAATAACATAGATGGGAAAAAAAATTCAGATTTTTAAATTTCCTGGTGAGTACATCAGAAAATATGCTTATGTATTCTCTTTGGTACCCACTATCTACATCATTGTTCAGGAAATAAAATATGAGTTATACAAACTGACACAATTAAAAAATATGGTTCCTTTAGGAATATTTCTGTTGCAGGATCTGTATTCCATAATAACTTAGTCAGTTAATAAATCACATTTCCAATCTTTGGTACATATAACAATATTCTTGTTTTAGTATGGTTGCATAGTCCTTGGCCAAAATGCAGGTTTCCTTTTTTTAATAGTAAAAAGTACATAATATAAAATTTATCACCTTAGCCATGTTTAAATGTACGATATTGTTAACTATAACACATTGCTATACAATAGGTATCCTAGAATTTTCTCATCTTGCAAAACTGAAACTCATACCCATTGAACAGTGACTATCCATTTCTCCCTTCCCCAGCCCATAGAAACCACCATTCTACTTTTTCTTTGAGAGAGTTTGACTATTTTAGGTATCTTATATAAGTGGGATCATGCAGTATTTATCTTTTTGTGGTTGCCTTGTTTCACTTAACAAGATAAAGTTTCATCAGTGCTGTAGTATATGCCAAGATTTTCTTCCTTCTTCAGGCTGAAATATATATATATATATATATATATATATATATATATATATATACCACATTTATTTACCTGTTCATCTGTGATGGGTAAGTTGCTTCTCCTGCTTGGCTACTGTGAATAATGGCAATGATAAAGGGTGTGCATATATCCCTTTGAGATCACGATTTCGATTCTTTTGGATATATATCCAGAAGTGGGATTGCTAGATCATATGGTAAATCTATTTCTAATTTTTCTGAGGAAGCTCATACTGTTTTCCATAGAGCTGTGCCAGTTCATATTCTCATGGATGGTACATAAGGGTTTCATATGCTTACTGGCCATTTGTATAACTTTTTTGGAGAAAGTTCTATTAAAGTTTTTTGCCCATTTTTTTAATCAGGTTATTTTTGTTGTTGATATATTCTGGATATTAACCCTTTATCAGATACATGGTTTGCAAATATTTTTCCCATTCATGGGTTGCCTTAGATTTTTATAGTATTCTGTATTTTATAAATTATCCTAACTTTTATCTTGAGCTTTTATATGTTGTTAAAAGTAATCAAAANTTATAAATTATCCTAACTTTTATCTTGAGCTTTTATATGTTGTTAAAAGTCTAGTATCAATGTATTTTAATGGTTTAACCTTAGATTGAATACGAATATTCCCTATAACACTTCTACCTTTAACCACAGATATATCAATCCTCTCTCTCTCTCTCTCTCTGCCTCTCAGGCTCTTCTTCCCAGTGTTTCCTAACTGTGTTGAATTCTCTATCAATTTTCCACTTTTTCATGAAGTTAAACTTTATAGAAAGACATCTGATGATGTGAATGAAAATATTTCACAATTGTATTTAAGAAATAGTATAACACTATTGAAATTTTATTTGCAACAATTGGAAACAAGCTAGGATACAATGCAGGAGTTTTTAAGGCTCACACTGCATTGTAAGATTAGATAATCTTACTTATACACCACATTCTCTGATCTGAAAGTGTGGTCATCTAGATGTATTTGCTTGTTTCTTTAGAAAGCAATAGTAGTCTGGTATCAAAATTTTTGAACATTTTATATTGATAGACCTAGGATAAAATATTTGGGACACTATGGTTCATGGAAATTCCAGGCTCTATAAAAATATATGAGAATTGAAAATAAAATCCAAAGAATTATCTGAACTCATTAATAGTTATAATGATTTAAAATTTACTGTTCCAATAACTATTATACATGCTTTCCTTGCATTTTATTGTTTAATTTGCTCCACAACCCAATACAATTGACAGTATTATTCTCATTTTGTAAACGAGAATATAAATGTTAATGGAACATGTCCAGGGTTACAAATATGGTAAGAGAAAGTGGGCAGATTTGAACCCAGGGAGTTTGACAGATTCCGTGTGCTTTACTACCCCTCAATCTTATTTCCTCTGCTGCTTATATGTTTTAATGGATTGAATATGTTATTTATTGTATCTACCTATATAAATAAATAAATTTTGATTGCAAAAAATATGAAATTAAAAGTATTTAATTAATCCGTCCTTGGAAATTGATGGCTTATGTCTATTTCACAAATATTTAATATCTAGGAGTAGATAATGCCTTTTGACTGGAAAAGAAGGTTTTATTTTCATTAGAACCCTAGTTTGGGATAATCTGTCTCTTTTTATAATGAGGTGAATGGCCAGATCCACCAAATTGTGTTTCATGAGACCTAATTAAAATCAGGTGAGAGTGCAAGCATGAGTCACCACGTTTTTTTTTTTTTAATAAAATGGAAATTAAATGGGACTAATTAGAGAGAGTGATAGCCTTCATTAGATTCCTTGGAGATTGCAAAATACTATGGTTAACTTTCCTGGATATCCAAGAAAAGATAAAATTCGGAGTTCATCTTTAGTCACTAAAATGTTCTAAATGTAGTAAACAAAATCCAAGTTCTTTACATATCTCTGTTACTCACTACCTGTGGGACCTCAGAAGAGTTACCTTAGGCAATTTTCTCTGTTTTCAAAGCACAGCACTTGGATGAAAATATTTTGTAACCAAAGAGTTCTGTGTCAGCCATGGTCCTCATCCTGCGAAAGCTCCCTGACTTCAAAGAGCTCATAGGCTAGTTGGCGAAGAGAGATAGTTAAGTAATTCTGAAATAGTCACCACAATAAATGTCCATAATTTCCAAAAGAAACTGATGTTGGTGAATGTGGCTGTAGGTTAATGAAAATTTACCATAAAGGCCTGGGAAATAGTAAGGATCAAGGTTGTTTTCTGGTATAGCTAAGTGACAACTTCTCTGAGTGTAACGTGGGAAGTTCCCCCGACAAAACCGATCACACTTTGCATGTTGTTATCTCTACATCCAGTTAGCAGAACCAGTTAGGATGAGGTCAGGACATTTGTCATCCACTGTTAGATGACATTTCATACCCAGAAAGGACAAATTCAAACACCACAGATGTGCTATAGGAATTTTACATAGTTATGCTGCCTTACTTGATCTCTGTTTCCTCATATTTAAATTTAAAGTGTTGATATAATTGAATATTATTTAGCAGTAAAAAGGAAACCTGTTATTTACATATGGTACAATGTGGATGAACCTCAAAGGTACTATGTCGAGTAACAGAAAAGTGACATAAAAGCATGTTATATGATTTTACTTATATCAAGTGTCCAGAAGAGGGAAATCTATAGAGACAGAAACTAGAATAGTTACGTAGGCTGGAAATGGGAACAAAGACTTCCTGCAAACATGAGGAACTTCTAGGACAATTGAAAGGTTCTAAAACTGAATTATGATGATGACTGCCTAACTCTTTAGATTTACCGAAATTTATTGAATTAGACAATTAAAATGGATGGATTTTAAAATATGCAAGTTGAAACTCAATAAAGCTGTTATCAAAAAAAAAATGACCAAATTGGATAAATTCTCAAAAGCCTTTCCCAGGTCTCAAAATCCTCTGATTCTATAATTCCAAGTATGATTTTCTTGAAAATTTTTCTATTTAATTTTTTGTTTAAATTTTACATTAAGTGGAGATATCCTTTTTATAATGATCTGGCTCCCAAACAGATGTTTATTTCACTGTTCTGAACAATGTGTCAACCTTTTGCATGGCACTTTTCATTCTATTTAGCTCTGAAAAGGCGCACTGTTGCCATCTCCCTATGTACCACACAGTTTACTCTGGTCAAATAAACTTCTTCTGAATGAAAGAACTAGAGATACAAATATTGACGCCACTCAGTCTTCCCATATCCTTTAAGTTGATCAAATTCTTAAGATTTTGTCAGATTTATCCTTTCTGAAATTATCGGGGGGGGGTCTACACCTTTTAAAAAAACTGGTAATTGAAGTATAATTACTTAGGTCTTCTGAAGGAAAGGAGTCCTATTTCACAATAATCCGTTTCTTCTAAGGGACAGTGTGCAACATGAACGTGGGTGCTAAGTAGAAGTTACTTGGCCTGTCCGAAAAGAATATACACATCTTCATCATCATCTTCTTACGATATTAGTACTTCTGTTGAATCAGACTTAAAGGGAAAAAAGATGTAGAATAGGGATGGGGTAGGATTTTGCTTTCCATTCCTGGCAGTTCTCAGAGACCCTTGCTCAGTAGTAGATAGGTATTGGCAAGTTAGAAAGTCAACAGCTTACATGACTATGCAGAGTGTGACTTCTGAGAAATGAAGCTGAATGAAGCATTTCTAGCCCCTGTTATCACACACTACAGTGAGGGAGACAAATACTCCACATTTATGCAGGTGAAGGTCACAAAAGAGAAAGAACAAAAAATGTACCCACTCTCCTCAGTTATCATTTATAGCAGCAATCCTCATCCCTACTGCATGTTAGAATCTGTGGGGGAATTTAAGAAAAATACCAAAGTTAGAATCACTGGAAACGCATCCAGGCCATTGCTATTCTTTCTAAACTTCCAGGTAATTCCAATTTATAGCTAGTGTTGAGATTTGACCTACAAACTCATGATAATCCAGCCTGAATGTGGGCACAGACATCTCGGCAGTCCTACAAGCTCTGGTAGCCTCTTACCTGCTGGCTTTCTCTACTCAGGTGGGCTTCTGACCTTTTGCACTCAAATTTCACCCCACCTTCTACAAGCCTTTCACAAAGTCCTTAGTGTAAAGTTTTCATAAATGATCATTAAATGTAGTCTTTAAAGAAAGAAAGAAATATCTCAGACTTTTCCCTGTTAACACTGAATTGCTCCACAAGTCTGTCAGTTCCATTGTCTATACAGTTGATCTTTGAACAATGTGGGTGTTAGAGGCACTGACCCCCCCCCACCTCTCAGTTGAAAATTCCCATATAACTTCAACTCCCCTAAAACTGATAGCCTATAGGTGACCAGAAGGTTAACAGTTGGTTAACACATATTTTGCGTGTTATATGTATTATATACTGAGTTCTTAAAATAAGATAAAGAAATAAAATAAACTTACAGTACAATACTGTATCTTTTTTTTAAACTTTGTGAATTTGTGTATAAGTAGATCCACAGAGTTTAAACCTGTGTTGTGCAAGGGTCAACTGTACTTTTAAAGTCATTTTTCTCCATCTCAGGTGCTATGGTGAGACTTCATAATCTATGATTTGGCAACTGATTGGTATTCTAAATATTCTACTTTAGGTATTGGTATCTTAAATATTCTACTTCTCCCCTCTCCAATTTATTCTACTTGGTGCTTCCAGAGCAAAGTTATCTTCCTTTAACACACCTCATGTCATCCTCTGCTTTCCAAAACTAGTGAGTACAGACAAAACAAAACAAACTTCCTTCAGAATAGCCTATTGTAAACATTTTAGACTCTTTCAGCTTGGAAACACAATTTCTAACATAATTTGACTCTAGCACCTGTTTCCTGTGTCCTCTTTCTTTATCCCATTCTGCGCGGCTCAGCTTACCCCACAGGTCATTTGTTTTAATCATTCTGATTTTTAGACCTCCCATGATCTGTATATGGCATGCTTCTGAACTTAAATGCCTTCTTGCCTGCATCCCTAAAACTCCCTGCCACCTACCTATTCAGGAGCAGGCCTTTTTTCCCCCATCAAAATGCAAATTCGGTTGTGAACCCTTACCCATACTCTGCTTCACAGATTTGAAGCATGCTGCTGGTTTCAGGAGAGGAATTAGAAGTTAATCCAGCCCTCCCAATCCTGATTATATGATCAAAAATATTGTTTGCTTTATGCAATGGATTTCATTTAAAGCTTACCACTGTACCCATTCCTCTAAAACCATTAGGAGTCTGTTTGAATCATTGATTAATTACAAATGAATACTGGAAAAAATGAGGATACAGAGAATGTTTACTTTTTAAAGACAAAAATTCCAGAAATCAGGTTGGAACTGGGATGTCAGAACTGATCAGTATAAGTCCATCTTTGTATTTTTTAGCATCATAAATATAGCTTACAGGTAGTTTACTATGCCATAATATGTAAGAAGTTCTTTAAATGAATATTCAGTATGATTTGTGGAAAGACAGCTCAGAGGTGTGTATCTTGCAGTAGAACCATTCTTATGAAATATTACCGTTCCTCAAATATATATACCATTCTGTCTTTTTAACATACTTCTCTTCAACACTTTTCCAATAATTGTGACTGGAGAATATATACTAGGTAATTGCAATAGACGATTTAATGCTTTTGCTAGAACTGGAACTTTTTTGGCACCTGATTTATAACTTAAGGAGCCACTAAAACTTTTAACAACCAGGAAGCCCACACATTATGAGCAACAGTATCTGTGGGAAGTCTCGAGGATACATGGTAAGATGTTGTATCCTCACATAATAAAGCAGGTTATTAGAGTTCCTAAAATAAGTATTCCCAAAAGAAAGGCCACGTATTGCTAACTTCATGAGTCACCCTGAAGACCCACTTCTATTTAGAGAGTGAATCTCTTGGATTAGAAGATTTGCATTTAAATGGTCTATTTCCCCCTTGCAGCTACAGGTTTCTGTATAGGATAATACTACTCTTTCTTCCTGCAGCACAGACAGAAAAGGTCCTAATAAATCCCACAATAGTGGTCATGGGATGATCCATGAGTTTATCAAAGGGCTTTTAAGCTATTTTAACAGACCTTTTGAAGTAGGTTTCCCTCTATCTTCTTTTGGGAGTTTCAAAATATATTTAGGATAATTAGCTATTTCCCTGCAGGCCACCTTTATGAATTTGAGAAAAAGGCCATGCATTTTTCTTAGTAAATTAAAGAAAAACATATTTGAAAGCTAAACACTAATTTCACTAGAAAAAATAGGCAATAGTTTAACATTTATAAAAGTCTCTTCCTAATACTGTGTGCCTCTTAGTCCAGAGTCTTTGAGAAATTAAGCAAAAGAAGACCTAAAGGAAATATAATTTACAATCTCGGTGTTGAAAGTTCACATTTAGAACCTTAAAACTAGCCACTCTTTCAGATCATGTGGTGTAACATCCTAATTTTAGAATTGCTTGTCCAATTTGCAAAAAGGGGGAATCATAACTAGGGTAATTCAAAGGATGTGGCAAAGTTTGTAGCATGTTGTAGATGTTTTATCTGTATCAAATGCTTTCAAGGCCCTTCTAAGACTTAGTCTGATGTGCTATTCATTACAACAAAAGGTACATGTAATGAAATGTCTGTATGATGTGGATGAGAGAGAGGAGGAAGAGCTTTGTTCACATATCCCATCTCCATGGGGTGTGTGTGTGTGCGCTTGCCACATAAACCACTCCCAAAGACACAAAAGTAAGCGTGAGCAAATGGAATTGAAATTGTGATGTGTTGAGACATAGTAAGAGCAGTTAGGATGTCTCCACACATCATGATTTTAGTTCTCATTAATTTAACCTATTGATTTATTTTGATTCCAATACAAATATGAACAAGATTTATATCCTTAGAACTATGCAAGATGATACTAAACACAATTTAGAAAAAATGTAAAAATTTCTAAGAAAACGCTGTGCTCAAATAATAACAAGGGCAAAGGGCAGGGGCATATCCTATCACATAGTAATAGCTTCTTCACAGCTTCTTCCTCAAAGAAAGAATAACCCAAGAAAACAATGTAGTATGACTACATAAGTAAACAAAACATTGAAATAGAATAGAGTCCATAAGAATCCATAACTACATATGAAGTCAAGTATAAGTCAAATATTTCAAAACACTAATACAAAGTTAGCCTTTTTAAAATAGCTGGACAATGGGGAGCCTGGGTGGCTCAGCTGGTTAAGTGTCTGCCTTCGGCTTAGGTCATGATTCCAGGGTCCTGGGATCGAGCCCCACATCAGGTTCTCTGCTCAGCAGGGAGTCTGCTTGTCCCTCTGCCTGCCACTCCCCCTGCTCATGCACTCTCTCTCTCTCTCTCTCAAATAAATAAAATCTTAAAAATAAATAAATAAAATAAAACAGATGGACAAACTGTATGAAACTAGAAATGTGATTATATTTCATCTATCACACACAAGAATGAATTCTAGATAAAATGGAGGGAGCAAGAATAAAGAACTTCTTTAAGCATAGAAAAATTATGATTTCTTATTAACCCGGGAAAAAATAACGATAAAGATTAACCCTAATGTATTTGAACACTAAAGATCCAACAGCCCACGAGCCATATAGAAAAATGACACAAATATCAAAGAAAAATATTAAAATGGGCATTAAGTATATAAACAGGTAAGACTGAGAAATAGAAATAAAAACAACATTTATATATTACATCTCACCCATCAAATTGGCCGAATTCCAAAAATTTCATAAAGCACTATCTTGATTAGGCTTTGAAGAAACCTACACTGCCCTGTAATGTGGCTTGCAAATGTAATAACAACAACGACTTATGGACAGAGTTTGCCAACACCTAGCAAAACTCTGTGTGCATTTATTCTTTGACCAAATAAGCTAACTTCTAGGAATTTATCCTGATGATGCATCCCCAGTAATATAAGATACAATTATACAAAGCTATTCCCTTGTACTATATGAAAATTGCATTATATGAAAATGCATTATTTTGAAAAGGACCTAAATGCCCAAACATTAGAGATTTTGTTGAATAAACTATTTTGCATATATACCATGAGTGCAATGTTGCTTTGAAAATACCGACAGCTATGAATGAAGAGAGTTCCCAAGTATGTTACTAAATTAAGAAAGGAGAGGTACCTGGGTGGCTCAGTCGGTTGAGCATCTGCCTTTGGCTCAGATCATGATCCCAGGGTCCTGGGATTGAGCCCTATGTCAGGCTCCCTGCTCAGTGGAGAATCTGCCTCTCCCTCTGCCTCTGTTGCTCCCCTGCTCCTGCTCTCTCTCAAATAAATAAAATTTTAAAAAAGAAAGCAAATTACACCCATAAATATTGCATGCTGCCTTTTGCTTATGAAAGAATGGAGGAAAAAGGACTCAAAAAAAGATGAAGGAAAACAACTCAGTCTATAGGAAAGAAAAAAATTGAAAATGAGACTTTTTCAGTGTGCCACATTTTTACAGTGCTATGGGCATAGAAACTCTGAAACTCCTTCACGTGTAGTGTACAATTTAGCAAACAGTTATGTGTTACTGTTTTTGGAAGCTGGGGCTCTTATTGAGGAAGGAAGAGTAGACACAAACATGAAATTGTGATTATGTGTATGTGCAGATTTGTATGTGTTTGTATTATGCATGCATGTTTGCATGTATTTATTTCTTCTAGTTCTATTTACTTATTGAAACCATCTAGAAGAAACAATTCTAGAAGTAATAAGAATGTCTGGTTTACAGATCTTGACTTTACAATAACACTCACTCCCAAAAGGAATCAATTCTGGAGAAATCACTGCCAAATTTGGACAATTTCATCATCTCAATGGATAAAGACAGTGATGGATTCTAGCCCTAGATGTAAAATGAGAATGTGTGATTTCACTTTGATAATAAATCGATAGAAAATAAATAAATATGCACATGAAAAAAGCAGGGGGGAGAGACCACATCCCTATAATGCCATATTTCTTAAAGGTGAAGTGATTGGTGGGGTTGGGACACCACCAGTTTGCAATTCTCAGTGAAATTGTTCCTGGCAAACACCATGGGGAGTGAGGGTTGATAGCGGTACTGTATCACCTCAACAAGTCTCCACACAAATTGCTTATTGTGTGAAAGGGGAAATATAGTAGTGTGCAGTGGAGAAACTGGACAATACCGAGACCAGAAGATAATAATAAACATTACCCAGAGGGACAATCAGGTCCATGTACCTCCTGGCATATGGGATTCATGAAAAATGTTTGTCTTATCTGTGTCATAATCTAGCCATGGATACACAATTTGCCTCTAATTCCTAGCATCACTAAACAACTCAAAAACAAGAAACAAGCTATGTGATAACAGGTCTATTTTTTTTTTCAAATGTTCACTACATGAAAGATGAAGTAATGCTGAGAGACAATTCCAAATTAAATAAAGGCCAAAGACACAAGACAACTGTATGCAAAGCATAGCCCTCAATTAGATCTTATACTGAAGAGGAAACTGCTGTATTAAAGTAATACTGGAACAATGGTTATCTAACTAACAAATAGAAAGTACGGAATTATTGCACCAAGATTGAGAATGAACTATTAAGTCTTTTTCATCATCTGAACCTAATGCTCTATGTATAGTTGACCTAATAGACAATACTCACACTATGTCCAAAAAATGAGAACGTGACTCCTGTTAATTAAATGCTTGCTGGGAACCATGCTAGATGCTTTACCCCTATTATTGCACATAATCTTTATGAATTAAGAAAGAGATATTAAGGGGAAATTGATGCTGAGAAAAGACAAATAACTTTTCTAGGTAGCCAAGATTCTTTTAAAAATAAGTTGTTTTAGCTATTTAAAAGAATTTTTGGTTTCTACATTTATTTTTATTTTTTTTTTAAAGATTTTATTTATTTATTTGACAGAGATAGAGACAGCCAGCGAGAGAGGGAACACAAGCAGGGGGAGTGGGAGAGGGAGAAGCAGGCTCCCAGCAGAGAAGCCCGATGTGGGGCTCGATCCCATAACACCGGAATCACGCCCCGAGCCGAAGGCAGACGCCCAACCGCTGTGCCACCCAGGCGCCCCTGGTTTCTACATTTAAACTGATGATTACTTTTCTGCAATTAATAAAATCTTAAAACCCAAGTTTTCAAGTGGTATAGATCTCTTTTAGTAAACTGGCCAACAGCTTTGTATTTGGTTCATTTGTAACTCTCTTTTTATGTGGTTTTTGTTTGCTTTTTGTTTTTGCTGAAATGTTACTATACAGAGAAAAATTTTGTTTCATATAAATGTATACTTACCCATCAGGAATCCTCTTGGACTTTTAATGAAAAACATATAAATAAGAAAATCAAGACATGAACAATTACATAGAACAAAGATTTTTTTTTAAAAGGACAAATTCTTAGTAGTTTATAGTTCTAATGGAGAAAAACTATACAATTAATGTTATAAATATGAATAAGTTACACATCTTTCTTTCTTTTAAAATCACATTTATTTCAGTGGAAAAGTCAGTCTTCTACAATATTTAGAATACTGAAAACATAGGCTTAATTCCTAACAGAATATCTGATTTGAAAAATATTCCAGTTTATGTGATTTAACTCATTTTTTTTTTAAGTTAAGAACTCACTTCGTTTGACTTTGCTGTCAACCTCTAGGTGAAATGTTTCAAAAGTTTGCATAGTGATTTTTCCCATTAAAATGCAAATCAGTTTCCTTAGTGACAAATATTAAATTAAAACCCTAATATAAAGTGGAGACATGCCTTAATGGCTGCAAATTTAAATCCAATCCTATGTTAAGATCTGAGTTATGGAGTTCTATCAGAAGTAAAGTTTGAAGAAGTGGTTTCTCTCACTATTTCATGCCTGATAATGTGATGTTAACTGTCCAAAGAATATTTCTAAAAAAGGAACAGATTTTAATTGTTTACACTAACAGATCGTTAGCAAATAAACAGATTTGAAATAATGGCTTGGTTTTATTTTGAAATTTAACATATTTGCTTACAACTTTGATAAACAGCATCAAAGAATTTGTCACTAAAATCTCATATTGCTGTGGTTAAAAGGAACCCAAGATCTTGAAGAAAAGCGGGATTAAGAATAATAATTTCACTATGATACCTTGCCCCCGAAAGATTTGACATAGTTTATAGTGTTCTTTAAAAGTTCAATAAATGCAATATGGTGTTCTGGGTTGGATCCTGGGATGGAAAATTACACTACTGGAAAACTAGTGAAATTCAAATAAAGTCTATAATTTAATGATAAATAGCAATGTTCTATTAGCTAGAACTCTTGTGATTAAAGGTCTACAGGCTTAGCTCAGTTTACCAGGAAAATAGAGCCAAATCAGATTTGGTATGGGAGAAACTTCTTCCTCCCCAGCTGCCTCTTTCTGCCTCTATGTCCTTTACATACTTCTATGGAGCTCTAATTTTCACACCCTAAAACAAAAATCCTTATGTATTTCACTAAGATGGCCACTGTCAGCTACAATTTCAATACCTATCTACTTAACATTCCAAGGCAGGAAAAACATATCTCCCTCCTCTAACATTTATGTATTAAAAATGCTAAAGTAATAAAATCTATTTTGGTTTTTTACGCATTCTTGAAGTGATTACTAGGACTGTTCATTTTGGCCAACCAAACTCATGTGATCAAAAGAGAACCAAGTGTAATACAGGAAGCAAACACACTAACACCATTCTTTTGGAAAAAAAAAATCTATGCAACCAAGCCACTGATACTTAAGATCTCAAACAGAAAAGGCTATCTATGCTCCATGACCCCAACTATCCCATATAGTCATCAAATTACTCTAAATCATTGCAAGTCTACCTTCCTCCTAAGTCTACCTTCCTCCTAAGATCATTGGTTACTTGAGTTACAAAATAATGCCTCACTCATCTCTCTATCTCCGTGGTTATTTGATATTAGTAAACAAAAAATATTTGATGTAGACATAAAAGAAAATAAATCAAACATACAAAAAATAAATTTGTATGTAATATCCTGATGTTCATTTTCTTCAGCATTTAAGCAAAATTAATATTCTTTAATAGAGGTATTAGATTTTAGCCTATGTCTTTGTTTTTTATTTACTTGAGGTATAATTGACATGTAACATGTTAGTTTCAGGTGTACAATATAATGACTCAACCTTGTATATACTGCAACACTCAATCATCACAATAAGTGTAAAGTTACTATCCACCACTATACATAGTTACAATTTTTTTTCTTGTCATGAGAACTTTTTAAGGTCTACTCTTATTAACTTTCAAATATACAACACAGTATTAACTATAGTCACCACGCTCCACATTACATTCCCATGGCTTATCTATTTCATAAAGATGGTCATTTTTAGCTTAACCCCTAGATGCTAGCTTTTCCCTCCTTTTAAAAATGATTTCACAGATACCAAAAGAATATAGGACTACAACAATTGAGCTCTTCGGTAGTTTCCTCAGGATAGCACCAGAGGCAAAATGTCCCTTTTACTCCTGTCTTTTTTAAAGATACGTGTTAGAAGGTGGAGGAGGCTCACTAAAGTACTCTCCACACTGAGAAGTCACTTTGAGACTGAGAAATGATACAAGGCAGTCCACACCATTTACACAGAGTCTTGCTCAGGATCACTTACTGGTGGGGAAATCAAGCGAACTGATGACAGGGGCTTCGCACAACGATTCCAGGGCCGCATCCTCTGACAAGCCCAAACCGCCATCCCCCACTTTTATAGAACGAGGCACATGGCGATGAGGTCACTGAGTAGTTCTCTAAAGGGGCGCCATCTGTGAACCAGAGGCTCTCTACTAGTTATTTAAGGTGAGACCTTCTGTGTGCTGGCCATCTCTACTAGTTACCTGAAGTGGAGACCTCAGGGAAGATCAGAACAAGCCCTCCTGCATTCCCATCAGGGCACACATTAACCTCCACGGGGCCTGAAGTATGGAGCAGAGGGAGGTTGTTGCAGAGGCATGAACACAATGGAGAGTCAGAGATAGAGTGAGTGTTGTCAGCACTCCTGCAACACGCATACATAAAAACACCAACACATAGTCTCTGTCTCTCACAAATAAGTATTTTTCTTGGTCCTGATCTGGTCTCAGCCATTGATTGACCGATCGACTCTGCTATTTAAATAAAGGCCAGCTGGGTCTGTGCTCTAGTCCTATCTGAAAACAGATAGGTTTGTTTTTATTTTTAAAGAGTAACTAACTTT
>NC_048229.1:59962081-59989952 GCF_002007445.2 Ailuropoda melanoleuca
CGATGTGGGGCTCGATCCCATAACACCGGAATCACGCCCCGAGCCGAAGGCAGACGCCCAACCGCTGTGCCACCCAGGCGCCCCTGGTTTCTACATTTAAACTGATGATTACTTTTCTGCAATTAATAAAATCTTAAAACCCAAGTTTTCAAGTGGTATAGATCTCTTTTAGTAAACTGGCCAACAGCTTTGTATTTGGTTCATTTGTAACTCTCTTTTTATGTGGTTTTTGTTTGCTTTTTGTTTTTGCTGAAATGTTACTATACAGAGAAAAATTTTGTTTCATATAAATGTATACTTACCCATCAGGAATCCTCTTGGACTTTTAATGAAAAACATATAAATAAGAAAATCAAGACATGAACAATTACATAGAACAAAGATTTTTTTTTAAAAGGACAAATTCTTAGTAGTTTATAGTTCTAATGGAGAAAAACTATACAATTAATGTTATAAATATGAATAAGTTACACATCTTTCTTTCTTTTAAAATCACATTTATTTCAGTGGAAAAGTCAGTCTTCTACAATATTTAGAATACTGAAAACATAGGCTTAATTCCTAACAGAATATCTGATTTGAAAAATATTCCAGTTTATGTGATTTAACTCATTTTTTTTTTAAGTTAAGAACTCACTTCGTTTGACTTTGCTGTCAACCTCTAGGTGAAATGTTTCAAAAGTTTGCATAGTGATTTTTCCCATTAAAATGCAAATCAGTTTCCTTAGTGACAAATATTAAATTAAAACCCTAATATAAAGTGGAGACATGCCTTAATGGCTGCAAATTTAAATCCAATCCTATGTTAAGATCTGAGTTATGGAGTTCTATCAGAAGTAAAGTTTGAAGAAGTGGTTTCTCTCACTATTTCATGCCTGATAATGTGATGTTAACTGTCCAAAGAATATTTCTAAAAAAGGAACAGATTTTAATTGTTTACACTAACAGATCGTTAGCAAATAAACAGATTTGAAATAATGGCTTGGTTTTATTTTGAAATTTAACATATTTGCTTACAACTTTGATAAACAGCATCAAAGAATTTGTCACTAAAATCTCATATTGCTGTGGTTAAAAGGAACCCAAGATCTTGAAGAAAAGTGGGATTAAGAATAATAATTTCACTATGATACCTTGCCCCCGAAAGATTTGACATAGTTTATAGTGTTCTTTAAAAGTTCAATAAATGCAATATGGTGTTCTGGGTTGGATCCTGGGATGGAAAATTACACTACTGGAAAACTAGTGAAATTCAAATAAAGTCTATAATTTAATGATAAATAGCAATGTTCTATTAGCTAGAACTCTTGTGATTAAAGGTCTACAGGCTTAGCTCAGTTTACCAGGAAAATAGAGCCATTATGAGTTTGTATCAAATCAGATTTGGTATGGGAGAAACTTCTTCCTCCCCAGCTGCCTCTTTCTGCCTCTATGTCCTTTACATACTTCTATGGAGCTCTAATTTTCACACCCTAAAACAAAAATCCTTATGTATTTCACTAAGATGGCCACTGTCAGCTACAATTTCAATACCTATCTACTTAACATTCCAAGGCAGGAAAAACATATCTCCCTCCTCAAACATTTATGTATTAAAAATGCTAAAGTAATAAAATCTATTTTGGTTTTTTACTCATTCTTGAAGTGATTACTAGGACTGTTCATTTTGGCCAACCAAACTCATGTGATCAAAAGAGAACCAAGTGTAATACAGGAAGCAAACACACTAACACCATTCTTTTGGAAAAAAAAAATCTATGCAACCAAGCCACTGATACTTAAGATCTCAAACAGAAAAGGCTATCTATGCTCCATGACCCCAACTATCCCATATAGTCATCAAATTACTCTAAATCATTGCAAGTCTACCTTCCTCCTAAGATCATTGGTTACTTGAGTTACAAAATAATGCCTCACTCATCTTTCTATCTCCGTGTTATTTGATATTAGTAAACAAAAAATATTTGATGTAGACATAAAAGAAAATAAATCAAACAATACAAAAAATAAATTTGTATGTAATATCCTGATGTTCATTTTCTTCAGCATTTAAGCAAAATTAATATTCTTTAATAGAGGTATTAGATTTTAGCCTATGTCTTTGTTTTTTATTTACTTGAGGTATAATTGACATGTAACATGTTAGTTTCAGGTGTACAATATGACTCAACCTTGTATATACTGCAACACTCAATCATCACAATAAGTGTAATTACTATCCACCACTATACATAGTTACAATTTTTTTTCTTGTCATGAGAACTTTTTAAGGTCTACTCTTATTAACTTTCAAATATACAACACAGTATTAACTATAGTCACCACGCTCCACATTACATTCCCATGGCTTATCTATTTCATAAAGATGGTCATTTTTAGCTTAACCCCTAGATGCTAGCTTTTCCCTCCTTTTAAAAATGATTTCACAGATACCAAAAGAATATAGGACTACAACAATTGAGCTCTTCGGTAGTTTCCTCAGGATAGCACCAGAGGCAAAATGTCCCTTTTACTCCTGTCTTTTTTAAAGATATGTGTTAGAAGGTGGAGGAGGCTCACTAAAGTACCCTCCACACTGAGAAGTCACTTTGAGACTGAGAAATGATACAAGGCAGTCCACACCATTTACACAGAGTCTTACTCAGGATCACTTACTGGTGGGGAAATCAAGCGAACTGATGACAGGGGCTTCGCACAACGATTCCAGGGCCGCATCCTCTGACAAGCCCAAACCGCCATCCCCCACTTTTATAGAACGAGGCACATGGCGATGAGGTCACTGAGTAGTTCTCTAAAGGGGCGCCATCTGTGAACCAGAGGCTCTCTACTAGTTATTTAAGGTGAGACCTTCTGTGTGCTGGCCATCTCTACTAGTTACCTGAAGTGGAGACCTCAGGGAAGATCAGAACAAGCCCTCCTGCATTCCCATCAGGGCACACATTAACCTCCACGGGGCCTGAAGTATGGAGCAGAGGGAGGTTGTTGCAGAGGCATGAACACAATGGAGAGTCAGAGATAGAGTGAGTGTTGTCAGCACTCCTGCAACACGCATACATAAAAACACCAACACATAGTCTCTGTCTCTCACAAATAAGTATTTTTCTTGGTCCTGATCTGGTCTCAGCCATTGATTGACCGATCGACTCTGCTATTTAAATAAAGGCCAGCTGGGTCTGTGCTCTAGTCCTATCTGAAAACAGATAGGTTTGTTTTTATTTTTAAAGAGTAACTAACTTTCATCTTTGTCACCATTTCCATCAATGTCCTCCATGGTTCCTTTTTCAGAGCACATCAAGGCTCTATGCTAGAGTTCTTGTTTCTTAACACAAATTTCTTTAAGTTAGGCCTGACAAAAAAAATACTGGGAAAAGACTGTAACTTCAGTGTGTTGAAAATCAGCCATGGTTCTGTTTGTCACAAACAAGGCTGATGATTTCATTGGAGTGCTATCTGTGATGTTCTAACTTCTGGTTCCATCTCCTAAGAGAAATCATAAGGCAATACCTTGTATGTAGGGCACAGTATTATTTTGGCATGTGGCTCTACCATCATGGATTTAATTCAGTGGGTCGTGTTTTATAATATAACTAAGGCAGTGATTTATAGGTTGAGCATATAGTTTGATAGACTATGGGGTAGACTATTTTGTATACAAAATCTGCCTAATAGGAATACTCAAGATGGAACATGGTAAACTTAACAAAAAGGATTTTTCCCTAAACAATTCTGTAGTTGGACTCACAGAATTGAAGGAAATTAGAGCAAGAGAAAAGGAGACCAAAAATACAGAGAAAACTGGATATAAACATAAACTGATTCACAAAAACAATAATAATAAAAGCTAACATTTATTGAATGGAAAGTATGTTGCATTCACTAGACTAATGATTTTAACTGTAGAATCTCATTTAATACTCAAGATAACCCTATGGGATTATTATGACCATCATTATACAGATGAGGAAACTGAGGATCAGAAATAAGTAACTTGCTCCATTTTATAGATCTAAACAATTGTAAAAACTGGGCTCAAGTCTGGTGTTCTAGCCTAGAACTTGTATCTTAATGTTGCTGTTGTGGGAGCAATATACACTTGCCCCTGATGTCACTGGAAGCTTACAGAGTCCCTGGAATAGCAGCACAATGATTAACATCTTAGGTCTCCAGGAGCCCACTCTGTGCTTTCATANCAGCCTAGAACTCATATCTTAATGTTGCTGTTGTGGGAGCAATATACACTTGCCCCTGAGGTCACTGGAAGCTTACAGAGTCCCTGGAATAGCAGCATAATGATTAACATCTTAGGTCTCCAGGAGCCCACTCTGTGCTTTCATATCCTCATTCTTTTATGACTTAGGCTGCTGTAAAAAATACCATAAACTGGGTGGCTTAAATAACAAAAATTTCTTTCTCTCAGTTCTGAAGCCTACAAGACTGAGGTCAGTATGATGGAATCTGATGACAGACATTTCCCTGGTTGATGGACAGTTGTCTTCTCACTGGGTCCTAACATGGCAGAGAGAGAGATCTGGTCTCTTCCTCTTGCAAGGACAGTAACCNACAAGGACACTAACCCCATCATGAGGGCTCTGGCTCCAAATACCACTACATGGAGGGTTAGTGTTTCAACATACGGATTTCAGGAGAACATACACATTCAGTCCATAATACCTTACTTCTTTAATAGTCTGAAAACCAGGTTGATTATTTCTGAGCAAATCTATGTTTGAAAGAGCCCAACACATATAGTGTTAATTTCAATAACATCGCTTTCCTTGTAAATTCTTTTTTTTTTTTAAAGATTTTATTTATTCAACAGAGATNAAGAACTTGATGTGGGGCTCGATCCCATAACGCCAGGATCACGCCCTGAGCCGAAGGCAGACGCTTAACCGCTGTGCCACCCAGGCGCCCCTCCTTGTAAATTCTTTAGGTCATTTTTGTCAATGAAATTTTGCAAGGTAGAGATGGGAAAGGTAGGTTGTTGTTTTGTTTCATTTTGAATTTACAGTCTTTTTTTTTTTCCTCTTAGGCAGTTGTGCTATAAAAATATTTCATCTTCCTGCTGGTTAGGCCCTGCACAATGTCTGCCTTTGCTTGAGGGACAGAATGAGTGAATGAAAGGAACAATAGCAGGCATCATAATAATTACGAAATATGCATGTATATAGAGTTGCTTCTTCATGCTTAGGATAGCTACTAAACAGCAATGTACTAAT
The DNA here is from genome assembly GCF_002007445.2 of Ailuropoda melanoleuca. Taxonomy (NCBI): domain Eukaryota; kingdom Metazoa; phylum Chordata; class Mammalia; order Carnivora; family Ursidae; genus Ailuropoda; species Ailuropoda melanoleuca. Next base: position 59,967,301 of record NC_048229.1, read on the forward strand.
CATAGAATCAATTAATCTAGTTTGTCTTAATATCATCATATCCAGAATCCGAAAATGAAACAAGATTCATAGTTAGGAAAAAAAAATTATACGAGAGAGGAATCGTGTTAGAGAGCTTACACCTGTTACTGAGGGTGGTCAATGGGATGTACCTGCTGGCTAAAANGCAAGGACAGTAACCCCATCATGAGGGCCCTGGCTCCAAATACCACTACATGGAAGGTTAGCGTTTCAACATACGGATTTCAGGAGAACATACATATTCAGTCCATAATACCTTACTTCTTTAATAGTCTGAAAACCAGGTTGATTATTTCTGAGTAAATCTATGTTTGAAAGAGCCCAACACATATAGTGTTAATTTCAATAACATCGCTTTCCTTGTAAATTCTTTTTTTTTTTTAAAGATTTTATTTATTCAACAGAGATAGAGACAGCCAGCGAGAGAGGGAACACAAGCAGGGGGAGTGGGAGAGGAAGAAGCAGGCTCATAGCGGAGGAGCCTGATGTGGGGCTCGATCCCATAACGCCAGGATCACGCCCTGAGCCGAAGGCAGATGCTTAACCGCTGTGCCACCCAGGCGCCCCTCCTTGTAAATTCTTTAGGTCATTTTTGTCAATGAAATTTTGCAAGGTAGAGATGGGAAAGGTAGGTTGTTGTTTTGTTTCATTTTGAATTTACAGTCTTTTTTTTTTTCCTCTTAGGCAGTTGTGCTATAAAAATATTTCATCTTCCTGCTGGTTAGGCCCTGCACAATGTCTGCCTTTGCTTGAGGGACAGAATGAGTGAATGAAAGGAACACTAGCAGGCATCATAATAATTACGAAATATGCATGTATATAGAGTTGCTTCTTCATGCTTAGGATAGCTACTAAACAGCAATGTACTAATCATAGAATCAATTAATCTAGTTTGTCTTAATATCATCATATCCAGAATCCAAAAATGAAACAAGATTCATAGTTAGGAAAAAAAATTATACTAGAGAGGAATCGTGTTAGAGAGCTTACACCTGTTACTGAGGGTGGTCAATGGGATGTACCTGCTGGCTAAAAAGAATGTGTATCAGTTTATTGAATGCTATCCACAAAAATTCCATTTCTGCCAGGTTTGACAACCAAAAGAGGGTGAACTATAAACACTGTGTTAATGATTTTGGTGATAGGGTCCACAACAGATCCATATGAAAAATTCTGAGAATCCAATTGATGCCTGTAATGAGAACTTTTATTGTCATTTGGGTGATCAAAATGTTTCATTTAAACACTTGTGAAAGCTGAAATGTGAAGAGCAAAATACCAGTGGTTGTTAGCAGTAATGATTTTTAAATCAGGATCATTAACCAAACTGATTTCCGAAAGAACTGGGGATAAATGCGGTTGCAATAGCACATCAGTTTAAAAGGGTCTTTAGAATAAAGAAGAAAAAAAGAGAGAGAGAGAGAGAGAGATTGAGTGACGATTGAAGAGTTCAGGCTTAAAAATATTGACTTCAAACTTTTAAGTAGATGTACCATTGACTGGGATCCAAATTCTCAGTGCATTCCTTCTCCTGGAGAAGTTGAACTCAACTTAGCTCATATTGAATTCACAGGAGCTTCAAGGGAGTTCAGATTAGCACACCAGGGGGCAAAGCAAGATCAGATTGTGGCCTTTTAATGCTCTCTGTGTTCAGTGCCTCAGAAGTCAGTGGGAATGCTCAGTGTGGAGAAGCTCAATAGGAGTAATGAATAAGGAGAGTGCATCTGTATCTTCTTCTTTTTTTTTTTTTTTGCCTTGCAAGGCAGACTGAACTCCCATATAATGAATGAGCTAATTCATCATTTGGAGTTCATTATTAGAAAGCATTGTATAAGCAGATTATTAACAATTTAAAGTTTGTAACTTTTCAACTCCAAAAAGTGCTCATTTTATCACCTTGTCTAGAAAGAGTAGGGAAACCAGGGTATAAAACCAGATTTCTCATTTTTTAGTTTTGAAGCAGTGTGCAACTTACCAGCTCTGACTTCAATACCTACTTCAAAAATAGTTTCGAGTATTAATGTATTAGCATACTTATCGTGCCTCGCTTTGTAACCAATGTGAAAATAAAGCTCAACAAATGCTATGTTTTTCCCAACTATTACTTTATTTATAGTACTGTGCTTAACAATGGTATATTCTTTCCTTTTGGATTCAAACTTCTCTAATATTGGCAAAATTAAATGTAATGCTTCCTTTGAAATCAGAGGGATAAAGTAACTTGAAATGTGAACCATTGATTATTTTTCGAATGCATTAACTTTAAGACAAATAGCCATATAGTGACTGTATTGTAAAGATTTTCAAAAAAACTAAAATGGAGAGCTCTTAGAATGTATTCAGTTTGATGTCACTGAAATTTGTCAATGAGTCTGTGAGAGAGTGGGTATTTTAGGAAAGATTCCAAAGACTAATAAAAGATCACATTTGGTAATCTATTCTCAAAGAAATGTTGGGGAAACATTCAAACTCTCTTTTTTGAGAACCTATAATCTAAAGACTGTTAGTTAATTCACATGAAAATTGGCCCGTTGGTCGGCTGAGGGGGCACTGATGCTATCTTAGTGTTGGTTGTCTAGCAAGCAAGAGAAAATATAACAGCAGTGATGGTGAGAAAGGAAATTTAGTCAAAGAAAGATATAAAGTTCCATAGTGCCATGCCTTATATTCTGACCACTTCCTCACAGACAGCTTCCGGGAGACTCAGCAGTTCACTTAGTGGGTGTGTTCATGTGGCTTGTGCAGGTTGGGAAGAGCAAGAAAAACTGCCCCTCAAAGGGGTCTGTGAAAGAGAGAAAGGAACAGGAATTTACTTGTATGCCCCTATCCCTTCTCCCACTTAAAACCAGGCAAGGTGTATGCAACAGGGAATGCACTCCACTGCACTTATGAATTGTTTCAGGTGCCCTTTGATGGACACTCATGAAGACCTGTGGATTTATAGTTAAGCCCAAAAGTAACAAAGGCTATTCTGCATGAATAGAACTTGACAGATGAGTCCCAGAGTTTCAATGTATGCTTACGTACCTCAGGAAACTCAGGAAAGCAATCATTTACAAGTAGACACGCTTTCTCAGTTTCATCACCCTTGTCTCAGAAATCTTTGCATGGTGCCCCATGCAAAAATAAATAGCTAGTAATGCACATTATTGCATAGTTAGAGCCGAACAGTATAATTAAGTATTTACATCCTAAGAACTTAGTGATCATTTTTAAAAATGCATAGAAATTAAAGGAAAATATAACATCGTAATTTCATCCTTAACAAACCACAATTTATTACTAATAGGAGGTGTGCTGAACAATTTTTCAAGCCTTGGAATTACACTGTATACCACCATTCTTACTACCTATTCCACATTGAGTTTGATGGTATTTCTGCAAAGACATGATGTCATCCATCTATCTATCATCTATCTATCTATCTATCTATCTATCTATCTATATCATCAATATGTATATCATATATCTATCTGTATCTATATCTATATTTATATCTATCTATATCTATATCTCCCCCATATCATCTCCTTCACTGGGAAACATTCCTACCCTCCTCCAGGACCCATTTTCCTGACTCTCCCCCTGGGTATTTCCCTGATCCTGCACAGCAGTATAAATTTAAAAAAAAAGGAAGATAAAATAATCTAGAGTTTAAATTGTGAATGACCCCAGATTTATAGATTAGAGGATATCTAACAAATGTCCAGTCGTGCTTAAGGGTGTAAACATCTTGCAGAACCTCTCTGCAGTTCTGTAGTGCTCCAGGGTACCTTGGCACATGGTTTGGAAACCCTGGGTGCCAGCAAAGGCAAAGAACACAGGTAGCACGTTATGAAATCAGGAGATGGATAATGGAAGGTGAGGCAGCTCAACAAGCCTATGTCCTATCAGAATTATTTCTACTTTTTATGATCAAAACCCTTAGAATTATCAAGTAAACAAATAGCCAACTATATAGCATTGTAGAATATAGACTCCTTGTAGAATATAGGTCTAGATTCTGACTCTTCCAATGAAATCCTACTTGTTTAACTATGGAAAGATGTTTCAAAGCCTGAGTTTGCTCATATATAAAATGAGATTAGTAGGAGACTCTCCTTCATGAATTTTCTGGGAGTATTAAATGAGCTATTTCTTTAAAGCACTTTGCCCAGGACCTGGCTCATAGTAACTGTCTAGTGACTCTTGTGCAGCTGCTCCTGGTATCCTGATGATCCAAGAAGCTCATTTCTCCTCCCACCACTAATACCACCACTTGTTAGACTCTGTCCTTTGAATCTGTGATACCCTCACCTTCACTCTGTTTCTGAGAACAGAGTCAGAAATATTCTGGGTAAGAGGATAAGAACAAATTCTAGGAAATTTAGAGAGGTTGATCACCACATCTGGAGCAACCTAAACACAGCGCTGTTGAAAGCCATGTACGGTTGCTTGAGAACCCATGCAGTTTCAATTATCGTTCACCAGTTACTCAGAGCAGACAAAATACAACTCCAAACACACACGATCCAGTTAACCTTAAACTGCAGTTGAAAGTTACAGATAATTCAGCATCTTCATGATAGTTGTGTATTAAGTTTGTTCCAATTGTTTACCTCAGTATTTATACATGTGTTCAGCAACTGATTGTGTTCTTGATCCCATGTGTTATTAGATTATCACTCACCCTTGGATTTTTGTATGTTGTTCCTTTTCTTTGTGCATGGGGTGTCTTATGTCAGTGTTAGATCTCAGATTATAGATGAGGGAACCATTTTTTTCTCTAGTACCTCAGTCAAAGACCATCCCTAGTCCCCGTCAGGACTGTTTATTGAAGGATATGCCAACATGGCATGATGTCATTAAATGCACCATGATGAGCTAAAGATAATGAATAAAGTCATATAATCTCATTTGGAAGCAACCACATGGGTCAACCGTCCAAAGTTTAGTTCACTCAACAAAGCCTGCAAGTGCACCCACATATGCCCAGTAAAGGGAAAAGGGAATGGATGTTAACAAATTAAAATAAATCTCTTGTAAGTATTGATTAGTTGAAAGATGTGACGTTCAGAACATGTTACATTGAGAAGTTGCTTTAAAGTCACCAATAAGTCGATAATTATCTCATCTCACTCTTCTAGAGAATTTGGACCTTAAAAATTATTGGTGTATGTACGTCTGATGCAAGAGAGAAGTAGAGAAATAAATAGACAAGGTTAGAGGTGGGGGAGAAATGCACACACAGACATACAAAGAGAGAGGGAGAGAGATTGAGAATCTAAGAATATCCCTCTTTCTTAGGTCATTGAAAATATTTACACTTGACTATTCACAGCAATTCAAAAAGGAGTTGACACAAACCAGAAGCAGCCATGTAGAAACTTGCTGTTAATGTAGTCAGATAATACAGATACAGATTTACTTCTCTGGAAATACTAAAACCTCATTGTTCCTTTAATCTTGGATTCAAGTGAAAATTTCCTGATTTCTGCTTTGGGAATGTAATTTTACTTCCTGTAGTACTAATCTGTCTCCAGTAGTCTTATTCCAAGGAGGCCCATTCACAAAAGCAAAACGAATTGTAAGCAGGTTTGCCATATTTATGCACTTGTTTTATTTCTCTAATATATTACACATTCCATTCTACTTGAATGATGGTGGCTTATATATTTGTCTTTCCCACTAGACTTGTAAGTCTCTTTTGGCCAGAAGTCATTAATTTATTTTGTCTTCTTGATTTAAGGAGATTATAACCTCAAAAAATATTATATTTGTTTGATGTGTAACAGTTTACGAAGTGCTTACATGTACATTAAGTGGTTGACATTCTCCATTTAATACATAAAGTCAATGGAATACGTGCCATTATTTCCATTTTATTGATGACATAACCATGTCTTATGGAAAGCTCTCATAAATACAATGGAAAGACTGTGAATTCAACTCAAGTTTCCAGAACCAAGTCCAGTGTACATTTTTTATACCATGTTTATCTCAACATACATTGTCCCAGAACCATCACATAATATACGCCCTTAAATATATTTAAATGTATATGATAGAAATTTAAAGGCATCCTTATGGTATTTTTCAGAGAAAAAAAGGTAAATCTAACATATTTGAAGAAGAGGCCATATCTTCAGACACGAATCCCTCAAAATGACAAAGAAGATACGGTAGAGTGTGAAACTGCCCTAGCTTTTCTAGGGCCTAATTATACATGAAATATGCAAATCACAACTTTCTGAATGTACACAGATTCCACAAACAAACACAAGTGCATTTTCAAGAGCGACTTTAATTTTCCTTCTTTTCATCCTAATTGACAACATTCATAGAAGGAACACAGTTTGAGCAGTAAAAAAGTCAGGAAAATTAAATACAGAAACAGTCTGAACTGTATAATATGTCTCCTCTTTCATTAAAAGAATGAAATATTGTCAGTGCCCTTTATAGTTTTAATTAAGTATGTCAGTATAATACTTAATTGAGAGAAATATGCAAATGATTGTTGCTTTATAAGGCCAAAGCTAAATAAACATAGCACCCTGCAAGCACCCATCTCATTATATGTCTATGCAGAAGTCTTATGCAGATTCAGTTATTATAGGTGGTTCTTTTTACCTCAAAAGTTATTCCCAACCTTTTCATGCTTAGGGATCTGAATGAGAAATGCTAGCTATTATGCAATTACTTTTCAGTATTATCACATAGTACTCTTATGGGTGAATTAATATGAGTGATTCCAGTGGCCCCATATCCTATCTTTGTGAACTGCCTTCTATGGAAGGTGACTATGAGGAATAGATTAGTCTGCTTTACCATTTCTCCCTGAGTACCAATCTAAACATGATTGATTTAAATTTGAAAAGTGAATGTATCGTGTCTTGCTAGACACTAAGAGCAAGAAGACACATGAGATACTGAAAGACTGAGGACTAGGACGAAATTTGTTAAACTACTTCTAAGGGTTACTGTGTCTAGACCATCACAGTCAGATGCATGTTGCAAACACAAGTACCTTTCTTCTACTGCTCCCTCTCCAAATTTCTGTAGTTCACCCAAGCCAGACTCCTAACTCTTCTTCAATACTCCTCTGCCTTTACCCCGAATGTGTGCAGTAGTCTTTAATTGAGAATGTCCTGTCCCTTCTCTGCCTCTTGACATTTTACTCCTTTTTTTCATCTAGTTTAAATACCTTGACTTCTACAGTCTTCTCTGTTTCCTTCAGAGATAATTTGTGCCTCCTTCTTTATGACTTCTTTAGCCCAACCACTTACGGGTGGTGTAACAGTTATTATAATACTTTGCCATTAATTTGCTTTGTAATGCTATCCTCAACCCCTCCACATCCACTGCAAAATTGTGCTCTTTTTTTTTAACCACTCTGAACCTATTGTTATTCATCTTTTTATGGTCCAATCCCCCCGTCCCATGGAAATTTAATAGGCATTTAATAAATGTTGGCAATTTAAAGTTCCTTTGTGTGACACCTTTATTACTAAGTGTCTGAGACATATTATTGATAAAGATTGTAATAGGTATTGTTTTGGGGAAATATTCAAATATTCATTGGGTAATATATTCAACAGAATTAAAGTGATTTTCTATGCATGCAAAAGGCTAAAGAAATATGTTTTGACCTTGAATTTTTTAAATCACTGATGACAATTTAAAACATTCCCAACCATTCTACCCATATTTACCCAACCTTTTCCTCATCATAGAAGAACATCCTGAAATGCTGTGTCCTATGTGAATCCAATGAAGAGTTCTGGCTATAGCCTCTTAAAAAGATTAACCCCTCTGTTAGTAGTGAATGAAAGTAATTATTTTTTAATTATTTAAAAATATTTTTCATGCTTTTTTATAATAGGAATACCTATTCCATTATTTTCAGGCTGAGAAGGAAGTACTGATTTCTGGAATGGAGCCAATTTCTTGAACCTAGAAGGAGCTCTCTCATCAGTGTGTCTTGGCATATGCATTCCCTCAGCCTCACTTGCTTTTCCCCTACTTCTTCACCTGTGTAACTCCATCTTGTCTACCAAGGCACGGTAGCCATCACTCTTCTTTTACAAGTCTTCTTGGACTGCCCCCAAATACTTTAAAAAATGTCCCTAATCTATACCCCAATAATTTGCTCTCCATTCCTTGTTTTCATTCATTTATTAATCTTTCCATTCAAAAAATATTTACTGAGAACTGCCTTTGTATTTCGAACTGATGGCAAAATGGTGGGCAATAGAACCCATGAAGTCTTTCCTGCTGGAGTTGAGTCTGGTCTAGGAATTCCTCTCACATAAGACATTTCACACAGTATTAATTGTGTTTGTCTTCTCTGTGAGGCTCTGAAACCTACTCTGGAACAGAAGCTTCATCTTTTATTGCATCCTGAGCACCTAGGGCTTCAGAAAGGGAGTGTCTAGTAAATCTTTGACTGGATGGGCACCCATTCAGTGTTTATTTAATCTCATTTTCACTCCATCAACGAGGAAATATTTGGTAAATGCCTCAATTCTCAGAGGTCCAGAAAGAGTTAGAAATGCATTTCATATTTTCCTGCAAAGCAATATTCTGCATAAAACCAGAGCTTACTAAATGTTCTTTATTTAGTTGAAGGCCTCTAAGAATTTGTCTCTATACTGCAATACAAATGAATGAGTGTAATAACTGGAGAGGCTGTTCTGTGTCACTGTTCATGAGTTCTGGGTCTCTCCCATTGAGTATATAATCACAACTCAACCTCTATGATTCAGCTCCAGGGAAGTAAGGCCTTCTGTTCAATGTTGGGGCATGGACATTAAGATGAGCAATATAGATCAATGAGCGTGTATTTAAGTGCAGCTTTCAATAACTTGGTTTATGCTATTAATGCATAATTTCTCTCTTGCCCCAACAATTGATAATAAAGATTGAGAATCATTCAATCAGTATATGAAACATATTGAAGATGCCTCCCAATAAGTCTTTAATGAGTAAGGGTGACACTATGCTCGTTTTGGGTGTGGGGGGATGCCCATTCTTATGGTGAATGAGAACTCAGTGAGCAAGTGGTTGCACTCCAGCTGGCATGTGCAATGAAAGCCTTCTATAGGGAGATCAGGCTTTGTTGTTCACTAGTCTAGTCACTATTTGCAAGTGGACACCAAATGCTTGACACCAGAGATAAAAGGCGATACAGAGAGAAATACTGGACACCCAAAAAACAATTCTTATAGAACCTAAAATGCCAAAGCTGATGTATTTTAATTTGCTGAGAAATTCAGGAATTATAATCATCTCTTGCTTACCACCTATACTCTCTCTTCTTTTCAGAATAGCACCTTGGAATAATTTATATCTAATATTAACAAAAAGATTTTGCAGCTCTTAGTTGTCCTAAAAATAATTAATGTTGTATGACCTAAAATAAGTAAAGGATACATTTGCCACCATTTTATCCTTGAAGGAATCTAACCTTAAACAGTTTTAGTAGACTCATGACTGGAAGCAGACGATACAGATATGGGGACTTAACTCCCATTCCCTAATCCTATTATTACTTGATACCTCCACTTAGAAGTCTGGAAAAGCTTAATATGCATGGCCCCACCTCTCTGCAGCCAGAAAGTGGTGACACTTTTCTCCAGTATTATGATTAACTGTGTATTCTGAAAGCAAATTCTTCAGTTTAAGTCCTGTCTCTCCCACTCACTAGCTCTACAACTTTGGGCAAGGAACGACCTCAGTTCCTTTTTCTTTCTGCTGAATGGAGAATCAGATTATCGACCTCATGTAGTCATCGCGAGTAGATGTTTAAATGAATTATTATATAAAGCATGTTTAGCATAGTGCCTAGCATATAGTAAGTGCTATATGTGTGTAAGCTATCCTTATTACTTTCATTGCTGTTAATCTTGGCAAAGGAGGTAGAATTGGAAATCTGCTGTGATGTTAAGAAAGTTTTTTTACTTCCCTAATAAAATCAAAAGTTGTAGCTGGTATTACACTACTACATGTGAATCTAACACCAGCAGGGAATCTGGAAATGATATTTGCAGCTGGAATAGATGGGAGAGACAATATGAAGATATAAGCATTTGGGAAAATTTCAAGAGATTTGGAGAGAAGCCAAATTTGAACCCAAACCAACAGCCACCTACCTCCCACTAGATGTTTAAACCACTGTAATCAAGTTTTACGTTAGCTGAAATCTAAAGCATTCTTCACTGATACACTGGTGGAAGGGTTCTGACAGCGAAGTCTTATTACCGCCAATATTATGTAAAATGTTCTCTGCTTATCAAAGTGATCAAAGAGATGGACCAGATTTTATGAAGTGTTTCAAACATAGCCTCTGGAAAACTTAGATCTTTCTGGGTCAAAAGAGTCTGTCCCATAGTTAACATTATGTATTACTGCCCATTTTGCTTATGACATTGTGTTAATTGTCCAGATCGTGCATGTTGAGAGAGCAGCTTTATTTCTAAACCACTGAAGACCTTGGCAGCTTTAGAGACAGACCTTCTTCCTACGGACTATTTTATGTTAGCTATGACATTTAAATTTCTCTGTGGATATGTATATGCTTAGTCCTTGTGCTAGCCAGCCTTCAGGATGGCCCCACTCATGTCTGTCTGCCAGGGTTCACATCTTTGTACAGCTTCCTCCCATGTGGTACCAGAATTCGACTGTGTGACCAACAGCATGTGTATATAATGTGTGCGGCTAGATTATAAATGACTGCAGTCTCTGTCTTGGACTTTGCCTTGCTAGCTAGCTCTCTTAGACCCCTCACTGTGGGCAAACCAAGTTGCCATGTCATGAGAACTCTTAGGTTTCCTCAGTAGAGGCCCACATGGCAAGGAAGAGAGGTCTCTGGCCAAAAGCCAGCAAAAAACTGAGACTTGACAACAGTCACATGAATGAGCTTAGGAGTTAATTCTTCAGCTTCTGTTACACCCTGAGATGACTGCCTTCCAGCCAACAGCTTACCCGAAACCTGAGAGACTCTAGACCCAAACCAGTCAGCTAAACCATTCCTACATTCTGTCCCTCATAAGCCCTATGTGAGATAATAGATGTTGGTTGTTTTAAGCAACTTCTTAGGGTTTTGTATTGGTTTTGTTTGTTTGTTTTAGCAATACATGGCTAGTGTTTGCTAGAGTAAAAGTTTAAGGCACCAATCTTAAATAATATGTCACAAGAATGTATTCAAGGCCTGTAATACACCAGGTGTGTTGTGAGAGATCTAAGTAATACTCTGCTCTGAAAAAGAGACATGGATGTGTATATAAATATACACTCATACATCTGTACAAGTGTGTGTATTCATCAATATGCATGTATATGCATAACAGGAGTCCATGGAACTTAAACAACAAATACTTCAGTATATTATATGAGAATAGACAGGCCATATAACTGGAGTCAGATAGCATGACTCTGTGACTCTCCAACTATATTACAAAGAGATGTTAAGAATTTTTCTTTTCCTAACTTTAATTCCAGAGGAGACCCAATAAATCCTACCTCATAGAGATATTAGAAAAGAAAATAACATGATAAATGTAAAATAACCAGGGTATAAGTTGGTGCATTTTAGCACCCTGTATAAGTGTGTGTCTCCTTCTTTAAAAAACCAAAAACCCAAAACAAATAAATCTGAATTATAATTTACTAAAAGTGAAAAATACTTTGTTCATATTCTAAAACTATGCATACAATTGTTTAACCATTGAAAAAATTATTTATTCTATTAAAAAGATACCTTAACAATCATGTATTATATATACTATATAGCCATACTATAAAGGCAATTTACTTTCATTCATATATATTGAATACTAGGGACCTACTCAACTAAAACATAGTTGTAGTTTAATCTAACAGTGATGAATTACTGGAGTGAATTCATGCAAACAGGGAAATTGAAATTAAATTCATCACACCAAGGAAAACACTTCCTACCCATGTAAATTAGCAGCTTTTCCGCTAAAATCAATTTGTTTTGGTAAATTATGCAAAAATCCTCAAAGGGCTTAGGTAAGTAATTTATTATACTCTTGGCTGTTTCATAATGTTAGGAAATAAAATGTATTCACAAAATATTAGATGGCATAAGCTGAGAGCTTTAGTGACAATTTTTGTTTATTACAATTAATCTAACTTGACTGCACTGTCAGAACACCCACATTATACGGGATATATAATTTTTGTGCTGGTGCTTAGAAGATGTTGCATTAAAAAAATACTCTCTTTTTAGAGTACTGATTATTTCCTGAAACATTTTATGGCAAAGGTCAGTAACTTCAATGAAAAATGCCTTGAATTCTGTACATTTTGTAGCTCTGAGAGAGAAAAATCTCCTTCCTAATGCAGCACAAGAATACAGTTGTGTACAGTGCTGTTGCGGAATATTTAGTGTGATGTAAAGAGAATGTGTTTGTTTAGCAGAAGATTTTATGTTGGAGTATCACCGTATCTAATGTGCACCTGTCGTCATATGCAACATTCAAGAATTCTCTTTTAGCAGAAAGGTAGAAGTGTTTGCCATCTTTCATACTCCATCTTTCATCTTTTATCCAATTATTCAGGTTACCTGGATCATTCTAATCTACATATATTTACTACCCTCTGTCCTACTACATATGAGACCAGTTTCAGAAACATAATTTCTTATCTAAACTACTGAAACAGTCAACCTAATGGTCTCATCTCTCTCATTTTATTCTCCCAAATCCCTTTCCCACAGGGTATGCTAAGTGAAATACGTCAAAGAAGGGCGAATACCATATGATTTCACTTATATGTGGAATGTTAAAAAACAAACAGACAAAACAGAAACAGACTCATAAACACAGAGAACAAATTGGCGGTTGCCAGAGGAGAGGGGAATGGGAGGATAGGCAAAATAGGTGAAGGAACTTAAGAGGTACAAACTTCCAGTTATAAAATTAATAAGTCATGAGGATGAAAAGTACAACAGGGAATATAGTCAATAAAATTGTGATAATTTTGTGTGGTAATAGATGATGACTATACTTACCATGGTGAGCATTTCATAATGTATATAATAGTCGATTTGTTATGTTGTACACCTGAAACTAATATAACATTGTATGACAATTATACTTCAATTAAAATTTTTTAAATGAGAAGAAAAATTTAAAGTAATAGCTGGAAGCGGTATAGCACGCCACTGTATGAAGTCAGTTAGTGGTTTACTGTGACCATAGTATGAATACTCTCCTTGTAGAGTGTCCCATCAGACCTATTACATGGCTACATTAAGCTACTTGCCAAGTTGTAATCCTTCCTTTAGATTCCTGTCGCAACAAATATCTTGCACATTCTGAATAAAACATATCATTATTATTTTTTTTTCAAAATACATCATTAGTACAACACCATCCACTGAAATATGCTCTTCTGTTCACATGGTAACTCTCTTTTTAGATCAAAAAACTTTAGAAAATTTTATCCTTTTTGCCTCAATATTGTTAAAACACCTAAAATTATAACCAGTTGTTTGTTTTTTTCTTCTCTCTCCCTAGTATGTAGTTCTCTCCATGAAGCTCAGCATCATACATATTTGGCTCTCCAGTAATTCTGTGTGTGCTTATGTATGTATGTACACACATGCATTTCAAATAATATAAACTCTTTTACACGAGCCTTATTTCCTTATATGGGCTTCTGATGTGCTTTGCCTTTTGACCACAAACCTTGGAACCTCCACAAACCTTGTGGAATTATCACGTCTGATTATCTGCTCTCTTGCTCACATAATTTAAGAACTGAAAATCTACTTATTAGTGTATTTATCTTTCAAAGAGATTATATAGCATATAGTCATGATTATATAATGAAGAAGTGATGAACAGCTTGAAAGTTACCATTGGAACTATGTTAGCTTATAGACAGATTAGGATCATTTACTCATGTTATCTTGTGCCTTTTTTTTTTTTTAAGATTTTATTTATTTGACACAGAGAGAGGCAGCGAGAGAGGGAACATGAGCAGGAAGAGTGGGAGAGGGAGAAGCAGGCTTCCCGCTGAGCAGGAATCCCAACGTGGGGGTCAATCCCAGAACTCTGGGATCATGACCTGAGCCCAAGGCAGACGTTTAACGGCTGAGCCACCCAGGTGCCCCTATCTTGTGCTTTTGATAATAAATGAGGTGTAATATTTTTCTGTGTACATTTGAGGAATCAAGTGGCTTTACAAACAAATGACTACTTTAAATGACCCAATGGTTTCAAATTACCTTGGAATCCATTCTCCATATGATCCTTATAAAGATATAGAGACTGAAGTAGGCCAAGAGTCCTTTACCTCTGCCCTACTCAACATCAGGGATCGGAGCCTAAGTAATAGGTTCAACCCATGGCTCCAAACATCAGATCCTTGTTTTTCAAACTGCATGAGGAAACCACAGTTTATATGTGAATGTGACTTTATTCCATATATATGCTATTTTTAAAGACAGTGAAATTTTCGCAAGTTAAACTAAATCATGCTACAATAAGGGATTATTTTTTTTAAAAGATTTTATTTATTTATGTGACAGACAGCCAGCGAGAGAGGGAACACAGCAAGGGAGTGGGAGAAGAAGAAGCAGGCTCCCAGCGGAGGAGCCCCATGGCGGACTCGATCCCGGAACGCCGAGATCACGCCCTGCGCCCAAAGCAGATGCTTAACGACTGTGCTACCCAGGCGCCCATACAATAAGGGACTATTTTATTTCAAGGAATGTGTTGGTATATTGTCATGTAATACAAATATCTGTTTCTTGATAATTAGAATAATTGAAACTACATCTAATTGTTTTTATATATTATATGATATTATGTATAACATATATAATATTACATATATATATACACCATATTTATTATATATAAGTAAGCAATATGTTTAACAAAATTGAAATGTTGAAATGTCAATGCTTCACATTCAAGGAACCTGGATTCCAAGTCAAGTACTCAGTGATTTTATTGTTGACTTTGGTGGGGTTTTTGTTGTTGTTGATTTGTTTGTATGTGTTTTCTGGTTGAATTTACTAGGAAGTTAATAATTTTCTTCTTTGCCATGCATTTGCTGCTATGATTATTTCAATAATGTTTAGGACCTAAACATTATTTCTTTCAGAATCAGTACTTCAGACATATTAAATATAATAACTAATATATTCAACAATGGAATTGATTTCCAAAAAAGGTTTTGAAATTGATTATTCCATATAAAATTTTGTTTTAAACATTTAAAGAAACATTAGTTTCGATTTGGAAGTGTCTTTTAAAACAATATCATTTTCAGGCTTCACATTCTGTAAAGTTCATTGAGAATAAGCAATGTGTCTAAAGTGTGTAATGAAAAAATAAAAGCCTTGGTATTATACAAAAGACTCTGATATTAAGAGTTACGTAGTCGTTAAGTGGCATGGGAAGTTTTCTAAAACCCAAACCTATGGTTTCATTCTACACTTCTGGCTTTCTCAGCTTCTCTCATTAATCTTGCAGTAAATGATGCTAATATAGGAGTTGCAGGGTGCATCGGAGTCTGCTTATTCTCTGTTTGTGGTCCCCAGTGGGTGTGAGGTTGTAGCAATTAAGGCAGTGTGTATGCTGTTTTGCGGCACCACAAAGATAGATTAATTAGGTTGCAAATGGTCCCAATGACATTGCCAACAGAGCCTTTGATGGGCTTGGTCTAAGGTGATTGAGTCTGAGGATATTGACGGATAGAGGATCTCAAAAGAAGGGAATTGGTTATGGGAAGTAAACGGGAAGCATCTGGTGTGTGTTACAATGAACAAGCCATGGCTATCACTGCCAGAGAGTACAAATGAATACATTCTTTGAAAACACTATTTACCGAAATTAATTTAAGATCAAAGGGATAATAGTAGTACTAAAGAATTTGAATTTCTACTTACAATCTTCACAAAGAAAACTCCAGTCCCAGATTAGATTTATATGCTATCCAGGTCAAATATTTATGGAACCAATAGTACTACTCTTACCCAAACGTTTTTCTAATATAGAGAAAGAGGGTAAATTTTTTTGCTCATATTTTGATAACTTGCTGCTGAATTTTACGAAACATTTTAGGGTGAAAGAGAATGAAGGACTTTCCGGTCAACAGGTGTAGAAAAGCATTTGAAAAAAATTCGACAATCGTGGCAAAACTTTCCTCATTCGAGAAATAGATTGTAATGGACTAGAATAGAGAGAGACTTCATTTAAATGTAGGGAACTAATTTGTTTTAATGTATTTTAATTAATTTGCTTAAATGTAGGGAATTTAAAAAAGGGAAACTGTGAGTGTGGCTAACATCATAGTTAACAGTGACTTCTTATCACTTTTTTACTAGCAGAAGAAAGTGCCATCCAGTAGGACAATCAATAGCCACACGTAGCTATGGAGTATTTAAAATGCGACCAGCTCAGAGTGCCTGGGTGACTCAGTTGGCTAAGCGTCAACTCTTGATTTCGTCTCAGGTCATGATCACAGGGTTGTGAGATCGAGCCCCGTGTCAGACTCCACACTGGGCATGGAGCCTGCTTAAGATTCTCTCTCTCGCCGTCTGCCCCTCTGACCCCCCCACTGCTTGATCATGCTCTCTAAAATAAACAACAAAAAAAAAAAAAGAAAAGAAATGTGGCCAGCTCAAACTGAGATGTGCTATTAGTGTAAAATACAAAGTAGATCTCAATAACTTACTTTGAAAAAGGAATGTAAAAATATTTTATTAATGATCTTATCTTTAGGGTAGAAAAATCATATTTTGATGTATTTTATTGATGAAGTTCATTGTTAAATTTCATCTTTTTTTACTTGTTTAATGAGGCCACTATAGTAATTAAAATTACATATATGATCCACATCATTGTCTCACTTATTTTTTATTGGACAGCACTGTTCTAAGTTTTACTTGTCCATCTAATTTAATGAAGCTCTGAAATGAGATGTGAACCAAAGTGATTCTCAATAGGAAACTTAAAAATATAATCTTATGTGATTTCCCCTTTTTCTTATATTGTAACTGGCTCAGGTTGGAACCTACATTTATAATCAGTTACGCAAGTCAGTGGACCACCCTTTAACTAAAGTGTACAATTTTCTTTAAAATTATTTAAAGGCCAAAACTTTCTCTCTAGCACTACCTTTCATGTAATAACCTTTCGCATTCTGTGGCCTCACAGAAGGGTGTCTTTTTTCCTCAAACTTCTTTTCTACCTGCCTGCTTTTGTTCCAACTATTTGGCTTATCTGAAATATTTTCCCATTTATTTATTTTAGCATTACTTCAAATACCAGCTTGACCCATCTTTGAGAACTGACACTCACACTGCTGATCTCACCTGTCCTATCCCCAAGTTCGAGCCTGACTTTCTGAAACAGGGCTCATTTTCTCTTTATTTCAATATTACAGTAGGGTGTCCTGTATCTGACCCTGTGCTAATGAACTCTGTGATTACTGGGACCATGAGAGTTCCTGCTTGCCTCATCCTTAGCACCTAACCTGGTTTGCACGTGGTAGTTGTTCATTGCTTGTTTGCAAAATTCATTTTCATTTTTGTGGGCATGTGTATGTATTTATTAATTTATAAGAGCAATTTGTGAAGATGTGATGCATTTGTGGGTTTATTTAGAATGCCTCTTTGGAGCTGGAGTTGTCTCATTAGCAATTCACCAGGGTACTAATTGCATGTGACACCACAGATGTATTGTGTCCTATTTTCTAAATCCCTGGATGGAAATAGAGACAAGGGTTGCATCTAAAACAAACACAGAGTATATAGACATTTCCTTCCTGTGCTATAAGTATTAGTCTGAGCAGATAGAAAATTTTCTTACCTCAAAAAGTATGTTTCCCATTTCCTTTGAGAATCCACCAGATGCGATCTTTTTTCCTCTGCAGCTTAAAACCTTTAGTCTTAATCTGACTTAAGAAGTGCTCCTGACTTCTACTTGAATGTTATTAGCTAAACACCCCTTTTGGAGAACAAATTTTGATAAAAAATAAAGGTTGCACAACTGAATGGAGAGGTAGGATCACAGAAGACAAAAGCACCTGCTTCCCAAGTTTGCCTGGTATCCTCTGTCTGGTTCTTAATTACCCAGCACCTGCGAGTACCACATCCTTGATGATTCCCTCCATCCACAGCCCCTCTCAAATACCTTCCCATGATAGACCTTATTTATTTTAAATAGTTAGCCTCTGCATGTGCAATATATACTCATGCAGTGTTTCATGAAGACTGAAAACCCAATTGAAATAAAGTACAAAATCACCTGGGCAAACCATACTCCCATCTCAACCATCCCAGTATCAACTTTACTGTCAAACAATTAAAAAAAAAAAAACAATTTAAGAGTTAAATCACCGCAGTCTCTTCATGTCATAAATGGTGTAACTCTCTTATAAAAGCAGTGTTTTTGTAACATTAGCCCGTATTTAGCCAGAATTTTAATTACAAACAAGTTATCTAGACACCCACCCCAGTCCTTTTTCCACCACACTAGGACCTAGAAATTTCTTCGTTTTCACATTGTGAACAAAGTTCTTCAGTCATTTCCTATCCTCGCTCTTCTCTTTCCCATTTCATCTCTGACTTCATAATCCTCTCTTCTTCCTGCAACCACAGTTCAAAACTAGTCTTACAGTATAAGTGACCAGTCTCGGTGGAACTGCCTCTTTGTTTAGTGACACATTGCTCTGTCACCCAACATTAATTAATGTGAGCCTAAATGAAAAAGCACTGGTGACTTTTCAGCGGCAAAGAGGAGCAAGACTGAATTGAAATGCTCTTTGACAAGACAAAGCCCTCTAATCAACTTATGTTTTCATGGACATACCAAATATATCTGAGGGAGAAAACACTGTGTAGGAGAGTTCTATTAATTAAAAGATTTCTAAAGCCGTTAGTACGTTAATGCAAATTGTGAATGTCCCTGTTAGGGATATGGCTTACCACTTCCCCATCTGTGAGTATAAAAATTGTTATATACGCACAAGAGCAAGCATGCAACATGTACACACAACAAATTTGTGAATATCAGATGGCTAGTGCCAGTGCTCCGTGGAACACAGTTTGGGAAATGCTATTTTAGAGAAAAGAAAGAAAAAGCCCCGTTCAGCTCGTAAGAAAGCTATCGTTTAATGAGAGAGATGAAAAATATTCTAAGAATATATCATTAAAGATTACGTCTTATAAAAAGAACTATGGACATTTATGGATCTGCAAGAATTTGAAGTGTTTCTACATTGAAGGTGAGAGAAAAGATGGAAGCATAATGGCATGGAGAGGTTGGAAAAATAAAGGGAGATTACAGGATGTAGTAAGAAAATAGATAGTAGTTCAGTTCTCAGGAGTTCTCAACTGTGGATGGCTGAGCTCCCTCTCCCCCAAGGCATATGGCAGAACCCAATGACACATTTTGGTTGTCATGCTGGAGATGAGAATGGACATATTATTGGCATCCAGTGGGAAGAACATTGGGAAGCTGCCAAACATACCACAGAGCACAGGACAGCCTGCTATTACTGCCCCTACCACCACCGTTACAAAAACTTATCTCACCCAAAATGTCACCTTGCCCTAGAGGATAATGTGTGTGACGGGTATGCCAGCCGCAAGAATGTGGTCAAGGTTATATGAAATATTTAAAATTCTGAAATAAAACATGTCTTTCAGTTGGCAAAGGGAACCAGAAAATTTATTCCGTAGGCCAGATATTGACAGTTAAGTCTAAACTCCCGAATTCATACATAGGTTGAAGCAGGGGTAGAATGGAGAGACAGAATAAAATAGTGGGGATACAGCTAAGGTGAGAGGTGGTGAAGCAATTGTAAGTATGAAAAATAGCAGGCATCAACAATCTTATTACCCTTATCAAACCATAAGCGATATCTATCTGGGTGTTTAGCTTCCCAGAATTGTAAAACTAACATATGATACTATGTCACTTCGTATTTTCATATTATAGTGTTTGTGATGAATTTAATACGCCAGGGACTGTGCTATGTGTGCTATTTTTTAAATCTATGATGAATACTTGCATACTTAATTAAAAATCAACATATATATTAGAGCATATATATACACACTATATAGTGTATATATACACTATACACTATATAGTGTGTATATATATATATATATTATATATATATATAGTATACACTATATAGTGTATATATATATTATATATATATACACACTTAAACAGCTGATTTCACTCAGTAGGTCTGCATATGGGGCCTCCATAAGCCCTTTTTTTTTTTTTAAGATTTTATTTATTTATTTGACAGAGATAGAGACAGCCAGCGAGAGAGGGAACANTATATATATACACACTTAAACAGCTGATTTCACTCAGTAGGTCAGCATATGGAGCCTCCATAAGCCCTTTTTTTTTTAAAAGATTTTATTTATTTATTTGACAGAGATAGAGACAGCCAGCAAGAGAGGGAACACAGGCAAGGGGAGTGGGAGAGGAAGAAGCAGGCTCATAGCAGAGGAGCCTGATGTGGGGCTCGATCCCAGAACGCCCGGATCACGCCCTGAGCCGAAGGCAGACGCTTAACCGCTCTGCCACCCAGGCGCCCCCTCCATAAGCCCTTTTGACTGTCTGTTGGCTTGCAGCTTCTCTCATTCCTGGGAAGATACTTTGTGTCCTCGATTTCGTCACAAGAGGAACTGCATGATATCATCCTGTCCACAAGATGGCAGTGGCCAGACAGTGTTTTGATGATAGAGGTTATTGGTGCCTAGGTTTAAAAAACAAAAAACAACAAACAAAAAACAAACCTTGTTTGGTAATTCAATTTGTGTCTGTCTATCAGAAGAGGATAAGGGGATTTCAGAGGCAGACGGCAAGGGGAAAGAGCATTAGTGGTACAATTTCTTGCTATGAAACAAAAAAGAGNCAAAAAACAAACCTTGTTTGGTAATTCAATTTGTGTCTGTCTATCAGAAGAGGATAAAGGGATTTCAGAGGCAGACGGCAAGGGGAAAGAGCATTAGTGGTACAATTTCTTGCTATGAAACAAAAAAGAGCTGTTTCTCTGTATGCCACAAACCTGCTCATCCTTTTCTCAAAGTGAAAATATTTTCACATAATTGCAGCACTATATTTAATAGTTGCACATCTCTTAGCAAAGCCTTGTCCTTACGGGGCATTCCCCATCACTCTCTCTTCCCATGTGTAAATATTTGAAAGTGGTATTTTTATTTGTGCTTTGTTTTCCACTTTGCTGGCAAAATGTTACAATTTTATTTTAAAATTATATACGCAATAGGCATTACT
The DNA here is from genome assembly GCF_002007445.2 of Ailuropoda melanoleuca. Taxonomy (NCBI): domain Eukaryota; kingdom Metazoa; phylum Chordata; class Mammalia; order Carnivora; family Ursidae; genus Ailuropoda; species Ailuropoda melanoleuca. The sequence goes on from NC_048229.1 coordinate 59,988,609, forward strand.
TTATTGCAAACCANAGGCATTACTTTACTGCAAACCAATAAATATTTTTATTCATCTGTAGTAACAGGTAAGTGGTGATGACTATCTGGCCAACATATGGATAATTGTTGATGTCAAAATGATTTTCTTTTATTTGAGCCATATGATAGATCACATTTTCAGTAAATATCTTGGTGTGTGTCAGCCATCCATACTACCATCCTCATTTAGCCTGAAAGGAATCCAAACTGGTCTCTGTCCTTATTCTCCCTAAATTTGCTAACAGCTTGTTTCGTTATTACCTTAAGTTATCAAAATAGCTGTTAAACATGACTAGCTCATGATAAAATGTATTTTTTTTATAGAATAGATAGATGAATGAAAAGAGAAAGCAATCATTATGGTGAAATGATCACCATAAATAAAGGATCATATCAATGTAAAAAATTCAGAACTATTTTAAGTTCATAATGGATGTAAATAAAACTGTCTGTGTTATTGAAATGTTTGAAAGTGTGGAGATTTATATAGTTACACTATTGCTTCCCCAAAATAAAGCATTATTTAGTTGCTTTTGTGTTTTATAAAGATATTTTGGATTTCCTGTTTTGGGGTAGGGAAATTTATTCCATTACTATGCTTGCCTTCTTCCTCCCTTCCTCCCTCCTTCTCTTTCTTTCTTTCTTTCTCTCCCTGCTCCCTCCCNTCATTTTCTCTCCCTGCTCCCTCCCTTCTCTGTGTATGTATTTGGAGAAGGTAAGATCCTATACTGGCTCAAGCCTCTGGGACAGCATGACCAAAGTCTTTAAAATTATATGGAATTCCCCCTCCCAAATGAAATAATACCAAGTGTTTGGAGCCTAAGAAGACAGGAAGAAATAATATAAATTGAGATTGGAGGAGCAGATCACATAAGGTCATTGGGTTTTGAAAACAAGAGAGGACACTACTGGATCTTTATATATACATATTACATAATTTCTGGAGCCCTTCCTTGGGAATCTAGAAGAACACTGAAATATAGTTTCATACATTGTCCTCAAGTGACAACATGGAAAATGTAAGAAACCAAGTGAGTAAATAAGTAGACCCATAATAAATAATAATGGAGACACACAAATCCAAAAGCACAGTAGGTATAAAACCTGCCATGCATTTAAATGCATACCAAAATGCAAGTAGGGTCAAGCATCTCTCCTCCAAAGGAGAGGCAACTACCTTGCTAAATGTGAGATTGTCCCCTTCCTTAAAATNGTCCTCAAATGACAACATGGAAAATGTAAGAAACCAAGTGAGTAAATAAGTAGACCCATAATAAATAATAATGGAGACACACAAATCCAAAAGCACAGTAGGTATAAAACC
>NC_048229.1:59990052-60041142 GCF_002007445.2 Ailuropoda melanoleuca
GGGATTGAGCCCCACATTGTCAGGCTCCCTGATCAGCGAGGAGTCTGCTTCTCTCTCTCCTTTGTCCCTTCTCCAGCTCGTGCTCTCTCTCTCAAAGAAAAAAATTATTTAACTGGGGTGCCTGGGAGGCTCATTCAGTTAATGGTCCGACTCTTGATTCCGGCTCAGGTCCTGGTCTCAGGGTGGTGAGATCAACCCTGTCGGGCTCCCATTCAGAAGGGAGCCTGCTCTCTCCCTCTTCTTCTCCCTCTGCCCTCCCCCTGCTCATGCTCTCTCTCTCTTTAAAATAAATAAATAAATTTTTAAAAATATAATAAATTTGATTTAACTGAAGAAAGGAATCTCACCTAAGGACTTGGCCAATCTCCAGAGTGACCAATATCCAACAACTGATCCATTTGGGGTACATAAGGTCATCCCTCTTATTCTAATTCCAGAAATTTCTGATGAACCATTCCTTCTTTAAAACTCTTTGCGGCATTGGTCAAACAATTTTGGGGGGACTGGCTCAAAGCTTGACTTCTCCTTCTGTCCAATCCTGCTTCCTCCTTTTACTTTCCTACAGTGCTGATCCAAGCGAAACCTCTAATATCAATCTGCAAATATGGAATTGTCTTTTGTTCATTCTCATTGCTTTAGCGTATTCACTGTGTGCATAAAACATGTTTGTGGGTATATGAATAGTTTCCAAATTTGATAACTATAAATAGTGCTACTGTGACCATTCGAGTATATATGTTTAGGTAAACATATTCATGAATTTTTTAGAAGTGGGATCACTGGGTTTTTGACTGTATTTTTACAGTTCTTTAATACATCTATATTAAACACTGGTAGCATACTTTTAAATGACAGGCCTTTCTCTACCCTCAAGAATGAGGAAGACAACTTTTAAATCAGATATGAGTTGTATCATGTTGAAATATATATGCATATATTTTTATACATATATATACTTTAGATATATATATTTTATAATTTATATTATCTCTTTACCTATCTGTCTCTTCTTTGGAGTAAGAACAGTTCAGTACTTTATATTTATATGTAATATATAAATATGTATTATATTATTGATATATAATTTATATACATATATATATTTATTTATTTCTATATTTTAAAAGAGGCTTTCCCTATGTAACTCAGAGAATATTTGTCCAGGCTGTAGGGTGGGAAAGAAGGAATGTCTTTTAATTTGGAGATAAAAATGAATACCAGCTAGGGGAAAATGGGGTTAAAAAGACACACAGAGATGTGTAGAGCTAAATCTTAGAGTATATCTAAAATATGACCTATGTCTTGAAAACTGTAAGGAAAAGGGACTGAAAGAAGTAATATATAAAAGAAGATATTGAATACATAGGAACTTCTATGATTTCAGGATATCTTAAGCCATGTTGACATACACAACACTTGGCAAAGCAATAGGAGAAACATCTTTGCATTACATTTAATTCATAATGAGCATCTTGAAGTAGAAAAGTAGTGAACACATTTCCCTGTTATATACCCCATGAAAGGAACACAGCATATTTACGAGTGTGGTTAAACAAACAAAGAACTAAATCCTGCAAAATTTCTGCTGGGTCATGATCAATGCTATGTTGTTGATATTTTTGTTTTGTTTTGTTTTAAGATTTTATTTATTTATTTATTTATTTATTTGAGCAAGGGGCGGGTATGGGGGAAGAGGGAGAGAATCTCAGGCAGACTCCCTACTGAGTCCAGAGGTGCACAGACTGAGGCTCAACCCCAGGACCCCGAGATCATAAACTGACCAAAGATCAAGAGTTGGACACTTAACGGACTGAGCCACCCAGGCATCCCTATATTGCTGATTTTTTAAAAATATGTTTCTAGAGTTGAAATATCCATTTTGTCTTGTGACTTATATTGCATTATACTTCTGTTTTACTATAGATATCCTTCAGAATAGCAGAAAAAAATTAACGTTGTTCCTATCAATAAAATATGAACTATCTGGTGCATTTTTCTAATAATTAATAAAGATTAGTCTATACAATTACTTTTAAAAAAAATCCCACCTAGATTAACTCGTTCTTCCAAAAATATGACTTGTATCTTCTATAGAGAGTTTAAGTTACTTAATAGTAACTTAATTGTCAGAGTCCACTTGGCTACATTCTTCTGTAATTATCTTTGTGCTCTCCTGGAGATCCTTGTTTGTTTGTTTGCTTGATTTTAATGCTTAAAGAAAAGAGAATAGGCATTTTATCCTTTTATAATAAGAACAGAACCCTAAAGGAAAACTAATCATTAAAAAAACACTGGCAATTCTGGTGTTTCAAATAAAATGGTGTTATGTATTTTTGAGGTAAAAGGGTTCTAGATTCTTTCTACTTTGATTTTTCATCGCAAATGATACAGGAATCAACAGGACCCATAAGTATGATCTAGACAACCAGTGCCTGGAAGATTTGACTAGACATGTTAGCAAACAGAACAGATTTCCCTTATCTAGACCTTGAAAAGAACCTCTGGATGTATTTTAATGATGGAAAATAATGTAATATTAAATGTTCAACCTCTTCTTTCTGTCCATATACAGTATAACTCTTGAACACAGTCCATGCTGGATAACATTTCAGTATTTATGAAGATATATTTTGGATATCTCAATAGAGTATAAGTTCTTAATTCTGTCAAGGGTGAATTGTGCCCTCCAAAAGGTATTATTTGACATCCTAACTCCCAGGAACTCATACTGTGACCTTATATACAGATAGAGTCTTTATAGAGGTAATTAACTTAAAATGAGACCATTAGGATGGGCCCCAATCCAATATGACTGGCTTCCTTATAAAATGGGGGTAATTTGTAGACAGATAGATAGACAAGGACAATGTCATATGACCATAAAGATAAGCCAAAAGAGAGGCTTGGATTAGAATCTTTCCTTATAGGCCTCAAAAGGGATCAACTCTGCCAATACTTGGATTTCAAACTTCTACCTTCGAACTGTGAGACAAATGTCTGTTGTACCCAATGTGTGGTACTTTGTCATGATAGCTAGAGTGAACTAATCACTATCTTATTCAAAATTTTTATCCTTTGGTCACAGATAGTAATACATAGTTTAGATGTGTTTATTAAGTGAATAGATGAATATAAGTGAACACACAAATGAATGAACTAACTGTTAAAAACATGTATCATAAAGTTGATATGTGAGGGGAACTAGCAAGCTTGAAAAATTAGGAATACTTTCTTAAAAAATTAACATTTGGTCATTTCCTGAGATTAATACATTTTATAAAAGAGGAGGGGAGATAATATTTGTTGAATTTGGAATATGTTCCACGTAATATTCTCAGCTCTACAGATATATTTTTCAATTAATTTGAATGTCAACTATTCAAAGAAGGTATTATTTTTCCCCCTTTTACAAAAGATACAGCAGAAGTTATAGGTAATTTAAAATGTCACCAAGATCAAGTAAATTAAAGAGTCTGCATTGAATGAATAAGAGAAAATAAACGAGAGTCTGGTCCAGCACCAAATCTATTTTTTTCTATCTTACCAACTTTTTTGGAGTACAGAATATGGTTAACTATAAGGACAGTAAAAGAGATAACTGCAATTTTAAAATGACAACAACTGTGAAGCTCTCATAGAAAGACTCCAACAGACAGAAAGAAAACAGGGGTTGATGATGAACATGCCATATTCTGTTGATCACATTTGGCCATTTTATCAAGAATTAATTCTAGCTGCTCTTGAAAGTTCAACAGAACACAAAAATGTCCTTCTCATTTATTCATGATGACTACAATAAGCTATTCAATTTTTTAAGTATTTTCAAGGAAAAGCTTACATCTTAAGTAAAAGAGCATTCTGTTTCTAAATTAATACCATTACGACTTTGAGAATTTGCTTGATCATTTCTTCCTTTAATAGAATATAAATGGAAGAGGCTTACTTGCCTAAAAATATCCATGATTCCATTTGAAAACATTGGAAAATACAACTGACTTTTAAAACACCCTATGTAAAAGAGGAATTTAGCTTTTTGGTGACAGTGGATACCAAGACGTTCCAGATGCATACCATGTAAAGGAAACATTATTGGTTTGCTAAAGATCCCTTGAAAAGTTTTGGCTATTCAGCTATGTGATCAGGAAAATAGATAAGAGATAGATGCATTTTTGGAAACTTGAAAAACTAATTTAGACCTTGGATATAATAAAAGTAGGATGATGGTCCTAGATATTGAGGCAAAATGGAAGGAAAAGAATGCGCAGATAACAATATTATCCACTCTTAAAAATCTCATAGACAAAGGTATCCTTGCATCTAGGAGCGGAAAACTTGGGTATCATAAATCTTCATGTATTGGGGGGAGAATAAATGAAAAAATGATATTGTATAAATCAACTCATTTTCTCCTGTAATAAGCTAATTTGATAATACTGATGAAAACTGAAACACTAATGAACTGAGTTCTGAAAGTTTTGAATCTTTTAACATGTTGGAAGAACCACCTTCTAAAGGATTCAAAATGGACACAATATTCCACTTATATGAGGTTATAAAGATACCTCAAAGCAATCAAATAAAACTCTGTGAGAATCATCTTCTGTCACATTGGGGGGGGAAGGTGAACATTAATTTGTTCTTTTTTGCTCTAATCTCATTTAACTTATTTAGCAGTTTAGAATTACAAGAAAATGAACCATTATCAACTCCCATTGTCTTATTTTCTGTGCAGTATTCCCAATAAAACGTCTAGGTGGGAATGCAAGTTGGTACAGCCACTTTGGAAAACAGTGTGGAAGTTCCTCAAAAAGTAAAAATAGAGCTACCCTATGACCCAGAAATTGCACTACTGGGTATTTACCCCAAAGATACAGATGTAGTGAAAAGAAGGGCCACATGTACCCCAATGTTCATAGCAGCAATGTTCACACTACCCAAACTGTGGAAGAAGTTGAGATGTCCTTCAACAGACAAATGGATAAAGAAGATGCAGTCCGTTNAATGTTCACACTACCCAAACTGTGGAAGAAGTTGAGATGTCCTTCAACAGACAAATGGATAAAGAAGATGCAGTCTGTTTATACAATGGAATATTACTCAGCCATCAGAAAGGATGATTACCCAACATTTGCATCAACATGGATGGAACTGGAGGAGATTATGCTAAGTGAAATAAGTCAAGCAGAAGAAGACAATTATCATATGANTGATTACCCAACATTTGCATCAACATGGATAGAACTGGAGGAGATTATGCTAAGTGAAATAAGTCAAGCAGAAGAGACAATTATCATATGGTTTCACTCATATGTGGAATATAAGGAATAGCATGGAGGACGTTAGGAGAAGGAAGGGAAGAGTGAAGGGGGGAATCAGAGGGGGAGACGAACCATGAGAGACGATGGACTCTGGGAAACAAATGGAGGGTTTCAGAGGGGAGGGGGGTGGGGGGATGGGTTAGCCCAGTGATGGGTATTAAGGAGGGCACGTATTGCATAGAGCACTGGGTGTTATATGAAACAATGAATCATGGTACACTGCATCAAATCTAATAATGTACGGTATGGTGACTAACATAACATAATAAAAATAAACAAATTAAATTTTAAAAAAACACTCAAAAACAAACAAAAGAAACCCTCTAGCCCTGAGCATCCATTTTATTTGTCCTCTTGTGCTTGTTTCCTCCAGACTATTTTGCCTAAGCATTACTTTGTTTTGTGATTTACAGACAAGCATTCATTTAATGATTTGAAAATCAAAAGGAAGAGTGTTCACTGAATGAAAAAACACATCAGAGCAGACATTTTAATGGAAACAAATAAATGAGCCTGCACAGATCATGGGTGTGAGGTTAGTGTGACCCTTTTCTGAATAAAATTAGTAGAATGTGAAACTTTGGAGCTTTCAGTTTGGTTTAATTGTTTTAAAATTCTATTTCCTTATCGTTACTTAATTATTAATTTGGTGGCAGTGGTGGTAGTGGTGGTGGTAGTGGGATTGGAGTTGATTCTTTCTTGAGCTCTTATAAAACATGTCCGAAAGAACAGCCCAACTATCTATATTGTTTGGTGTTTGAAGAACCTGCAGCCCAGGATGGAAGGGACTATACACAACCCTCTTAGGTAACAATAGAGCTATGTAGAATTCTGTGCTCTTCCTCTTCGGCAGAGACAGTATGTAGGTCCATCACAGTTGCCAGCGGTGATTGATTAGTAGTGGCTGAATGACGTTCTATTCCAGAGAAGATTCTGTTATTATCTAGGCAAAGCAGGGAAATGCCATGACATATTAGTAATGTCTCCCATTTGTGCAGGAGAGGAGTAAGAGACATATGTACTATATTTTCATTCCAAATGCCACGATTTTATATCTCTTTCTGGAGAAAACACATTTACCCAAAGATTTTTAACTGTTTGGGTAAATTATTCTCTATTAAATCTTACATTTTCTCTTTCTGATGTGTACAGGCTGAAAAAGCATCGGTTAAATCAGCTAATTATATTAAGGTAAGATAAAATTTATAGAATTTTGCTCTAAGCTAAAACTCGGTATTAAGGTTTACTTGGTATTTGCTGTCTGGATTACAAATGCAGTAAAATAAAGAACTTCCGAACTTTAAGAGTTTGGATTTTAGTTATTTGGACTTAGAATTAAATATTATATCTGTCCAAAAATAGATCTTAGTAAAGTAATGGGTATCCCATTCCTTCTAATGGACTGTTCCGTTCAGAAGGGTTAAGGCAGGTATATTATTGTTTACAACAGACATAGTAGAGAAATATCAGACTTCTGCTGGGGAACTGGACTCAATATTTCTTTTTTTTTTTTAAGATTTTATTTATTTATTCTACAGAGATAGAGACAGCCAGCGAGAGAGGGAACACAAGCAGGGGGAGTGGGAGAGGAAGAAGCAGGCTCATAGCGGAGGAGCCTGATGTGGGGCTCGATCCCACAACGCTGGGATCACGCCCTGAGCCGAAGGCAGATGCTTAACCGCTGTGCCACCCAGGCGCCCCAAGGACTCAATATTTCTAATGTCCCTTTCAACTGTGAGATTCTGTGAGGTAAGCACATCTATCTGGGTGAAGAGACACTATTTGTATGCTACTGGATTCCTAGATAATGCTTTCTATCTAGATCAGTAATCTTCATGTGCTAAGGATTCATTAAATTTAGTATTTTATTTCCTATAATTCCATATATGTTGTAGGCTTCCCATATCAAAGCAACAGCTATCCTTTCCTTTTTAAATAACTAATTATTAAGTGCCTATTATTGTGGCATGTGCCCACTGGCATGCAATGGCAAATAAAAGCAGACATCATCTTTGCTTTCACAGAGCCTACAGTCTGCAGATTTAGAAAAGCAATCATGACCAAAAGGAATAGAAGGAAGGGCTAGATATACACGTAATGAAGGTTGTTGGTGCCCTGAATAGATCACTTTTACCAACTGGTGTAATCATCCCTCCTCCCTCTCTGTGCTTTGTTTGTTGGTAGGGACCTATAGCTGTCCTATCTCAGAGCATTGCTATTGGCCATCCTGGAGCCAATCTGCTGAATATTCCAGCATAATACCTCCCTGGTATACCTTGGTTAACAACTAAGGCTGATTGAAGGGGTGTTACAAAAAGGCTAGCCCTCGCTACAGGTAGGATTAACCCTGTGGTAGAATTTGTCCTCCAGCCTTTAGAGAGGTTGATGCTTGTCTGTAGTTGGGTCTACATTTTGTTCTTTCATTTTTNAACTGGTGTAATCATCCCTCCTCCCTCTCTGTGCTTTGTTTGTTGGTAGGGACCTATAGCTGTCCTATCTCAGAGCATTGCTATTGGCCATCCTGGAGCCAATCTGCTGAATATTCCAGCATAATACCTCCCTGGTATACCTTGGTTAACAACTAAGGCTGATTGAAGGGGTGTTACAAAAAGACTAGCCCTCGCTACAGGTAGGATTAACCCTGTGGTAGAATTTGTCCTCCAGCCTTTAGAGAGGTTGATGCTTGTCTATAGTTGGGTCTACATTTTGTTCTTTCATTTTTCTCTTTTCTTTCTTTCTTTCTTTCTTTCTTTCTTTCTTTCTTTCTTTCTTTCTTCTTTTTTTCTTCTTCCTTTTATATCCTGCCACCCTTACTCCCATTGTCTCCCAAAAAACTAAGCAAAAGTCCATACTGGCTTCAGACTTCCCTTCTAAGGGATGAAAGCTATAATAATACCTAATTGCAATTTTGATAATTTATGAAGTATATGTAGTATTCCTTTTAGAACACATTAGAGGTGGAGTTTGACTTGTAAAGTGCAAGGAAGGCTCTCTTTAGGAATTGAAAATGTAACTGAAAGGTAAAGGATGCTTAGGAACTATGCAGATAATGGGGTGGGAAGAGTTTCCCAGAGAGAAATGTGTGTCACAGAACACAGAAAAGAAGCATCATGGAACATTTGAGGGAGAGACAGGGTTGGTGAGGTTGAATCACAGGAGGATGATAAAAGGTGAGGTGAAAGGTAAGAGAAGATGGAAGAGCAGGTAAGGGCTGGACTCTTTCGGCTGCAGTAAAGAGTGTGGATTTTAACTTAAGTGTAATGAGAAGGCACTGAGATTTTAAAGTAGGATAAAAGGATCAGATGAAATTAAAAGTGCATTTAACAGCCTTAGCAACATTTTTCTAGATATGTTTCCTCAATACCAAAAACAAAATCAAATTTAATTAAAATTAAATTTTAAAAAAATGAGCAGAGGATCTAAACAGGTATTTCTCCAAAGAAGATATACAGATGGCCAATAGACACATGGAAAAATGCTCAACATCACTCATCATGAGGGAAATGTAAATCCAAACCACCACAACATATCACCTTATACCTGTCAGAATGATTAGAATAAGAAGACAAGAAATGGCAAGTGTTGGCAAGGGTATGGAGAAAGGGGAACTGTCGTGCACTGTTAGAACATAAATCGGTACAGTCACTGTGGAAAATAGTATCAAGTTTCCTCAAAAAATTAAAAATAGAAATACCATATGATCCTATAATTCCATTACTGGGTATTTACCCACAGAAAATGAAAACATTAGGGGCGCCTGGGTGGCGCAGTCGTTAAGCGTCTGCCTTCGGCTCAGGGCGNCAAGAAATGGCAAGTGTTGGCAAGGATATGGAGAAAGGGGAACTGTCGTGCACTGTTAGAACATAAATCAGTACAGTCACTGTGGAAAATAGTATCAAGGTTCCTCAAAAAATTAAAAATAGAAATACCATATGATTCTGTAATTCCATTACTGGGTATTTACCCACAGAAAATGAAAACATTAATTTGAAAATATATATGCACCCCTATGTTTATAGTCAGCATTATTTACAATGGCCAAGATATGAAAGCAACTTAAGTGACCATCAATTGTAATAAATAAAGAAGATGTGGAATATATATACAATTGAATATTACCAGGTATAAACAAGAATGAGATGTTGCTATTTGTGACAAATGGATGGACCTAGAGGGTATTATGCTAAGTGAAATAAGTCATACAGAGAAAGACAAATNTCAAATTTAATTAAAATTAAATTTTAAAAAAATGAGCAGAGGATCTAAACAGGTATTTCTCCAAAGAAGATACACAGATGGCCAATAGACACATGGAAAAATGCTCAACATCACTCATCATGAGGGAAATGTAAATCAAAACCACCACAACATATCTACCTGTCAGAATGATTAGAATAAAAAGACAAGAAATGGCAAGTGTTGGCAAGGATATGGAGAAAGGGGAACTGTCGTGCACTGTTAGAACATAAATCAGTACAGTCACTGTGGAAAATAGTATCAAGGTTCCTCAAAAAATTAAAAATAGAAATACCATATGATTCTGTAATTCCATTACTGGGTATTTACCCACAAAATGAAAACATTAATTTGAAAATATATATGCACCCCTATGTTTATAGTCAGCATTATTTACAATGGCCAAGATATGAAAGCAACTTAAGTGACCATCAATTGTAATAAATAAAGAAGATGTGGAATATATATACAATTGAATATTACCAGGTATAAACAAGAATGAGATGTTGCTATTTGTGACAACATGGATGGACCTAGAGGGTATTATGCTAAGTGAAATAAGTCATACAGAGAAAGACAAAAACCATATGATTTTATTTACATGTAAAATCTAAACAAAAAACCCCAAACAAAAATAAACAAAGCAGAAACAGACCCATAAAAAAGAGAACAAACTGGTAGGTGCCAAAGGGGAGAAGGGTTGGGAGATGGGCAGAAAAGGGTAAAGGGGAGTATGAGGTACAGGCTTCTAGTTATGGAATTAATAAGTCACGAGAATGAAAGGTACAACATAGGGAATATAGTCAATGATATTGTAATAGCGTTCTTTGGTGATGGAGGGTAACTGTGCTATGGTAAACACAGCATAACATATAGTCTTGTCACTATGCTGTGCACATGAAACTATAGCATTGTGTGTTAACTGTACTTCAGTTTTTTTAAGAGGTACATCTATTGAGGTGCCTGAGTGGTTCAGTCGGTTAGCCTTCCAACTCTTGATTTTGGCTCAGGTCATGATCTCAGGGTCATGAGATTGAGCCCCAAGTCAGGCTCTGTGCTCAGCGGGAAGTTGGCTTGTCCCTCTCCTCTGCCCCCCACCCCTTGTTCATGCTTTCTCTCTCTCAAATAAATAAATAAATAAATAAAATCTTTAAAAAATGGTACGTTTATCAATGTGGGCTGAAATGTACCACACATATGTATCTCTCCTTGGTTATTCTCTGATATACCTTATCCACCAGACATTCAACAGACCTAACATTCAATCTAGTATAACCATCTGTTCTTTAGGCCTACTTATGCACAAGAGTGATATTTCTTTCTATGCTAATTCTATTTTAGAGCTGTGCTATGCTTCCTTTCTCCCAGCAAACCCACACATACTGCCTGATATCTCCCTTCTATATTTATTCTCCAGAATAAAAATGAAACATTCTTCAAAACACTTGTTTTTGGTTCAGAATATTCTTGGTTCCAGGAAGCAGATAACAATTCAAAGAAGTGAAACTTGCTCTTGAGCAAATAACTGAAGAAAACCAAGGGGAGGATAAAAGTTTCATCAAGATATAGGTCATTTCACCAAGACAAAAATGGAATCTGGTAATTATCATAGGTTATCTTAGTCACTGTTAGATAAATTGATGACTTATGGAGAGGACACTGTATTTTGTTTCATCATTTACTTATTAACTACACGTCTGTAAATGAAGATCTATAGAAAAGAAAAGTCAAGGAGCACATGGATGGTCAGTTGGTTAAGCATTCAACTTTTGATTTTAGCTCAGGTGATGATCTCAGTGTTGTGGGGTCAAGCCCTGTATCAGGCTCCATGATCAGTGGGGAGTCTGCTTGAGATTCTCTCCCTCTCCCTCTACCCCTCCACATACCCCAGCCTCTAAAATAAATACATAAATATTTTTTAAAAAAAGAAAAGTCAAGAAGTCAATCACTGAATATTTAAAATGACTAATGCTGTTAGTGGAACTAATATTCTCGTATTGAATAGAAGCTTAAAGAAAAAACAGTTTTATAATATAGTTGCTTTCATAATTAAATGGCCTACCAGACTAGTTTATGATGGTGTGCACCCCAAGAGCAGATCCGAAATGACCTATAGACTATGTCCATTGGCCAAAGAGTTGTGCAATAGATCATACCACGGATTATTTATTGAACTTTTATTAAGGCCTATTCTTTTAATGAGGGCACTTGTTGTGATGAGCACTGGGTATCTTATGTAAGTGATGAGTCACTAAATTCTACACTTGAAACTAATATTACACTATATATTATCTAATGGAAATTTAAATAAAACCTTGAAACATTAAAAAAAGAAGAAAAAAGGCCTATTCTAGGGATGTTTTTTCTTTTGTTTTGTTTTGTTTTGCTAGGTCCTAGGGATATAAATATGAATTACTTGCTCCAGTAATTCAGTCTAATGTAACATGTCTGCACAAAATCTGCTGAATATATCAGAGGATATTTATTGTTAAAAGTGAGACGCTCTTACTTCTAAAATATAATGAACTTAAAGATTTATTGTTTTTAAAATACTTAGGTGGCTGATCATACTTGGAATATGCCAGCCCATGTCACATCCAGAATTATTACCATGGATGTAATGTCATCTTACTGACTTTGGCACACAAACTGGGGTTTACAGAGATTAAAAACAAATAAACCAGCACTTAGCTATATTCTACTTCAACTCCCCATAGGAACACGTGTGTCTCAACTTCTCTGGAGGTGGCATATAGTTACTGTTAAATTGTTCTTATCAATAGTAACCACCAGAATTATATGCCACAATTACACATAACTAAAAATCTATCATCTATCTATCTATCTATCTATCTATCTATCTATCTATCATCTATCATTTCTCTCTCTCTACCTCTACCTGCATTTCTCTAGCTAAATAGTGTGTGATACACACACACAAGCATATGTATTTGTATCTTTTTCATCTAATTAACATTATGGAAATCTGCCATGCAATTAAAAAAATTCATAATTGTCATATTTAATTGACTACGTTATTTACTATTAACCACTATTATTTATTTAACCATTTTTCTGAATCTGAAATGTCTGTTTTTTTTAATAGAAATACCAAAAATGTTTTTTATGTACTTAAAATAATTTCTATATTAAAAATTATAACACTGGTATTATTGAGACAAAATGTAGGACTGTTTTTAAGATGCTTGTTATCCTGGAAACTCTCTTTACAAAGGAGGAGCACTAATGAGCATTTGCACCATCAGTTAATGTGAATGGCCATACTTGAGCGTATTAAGTATTACTATCTTGAAATAATTTAATAAATATGGTATTTAACTTTTTTATTATAGTGTTTTTAAAAGTTGTTGCAACCCCTTATAACAATAAGTAACCATATTTTAACTCTCTGGTATTTATCCTCCTGATAGTTTTATTATAATCATAAGTGATTTTATTTTGTATTGCTGGTATTAGAATGTCTAAAGAAGTAGAATGTCAAATTTCTTCATTTGCATTTGAGATGTATGAGTCTGCGAAGGTTTCAAAAATCCTAAATAAATCCTTTAACATTCTTCAATTGAGGGATGGAGTGTATGTCCCATTGCCTTGAAAGTGTGTGGGCCTATCACCACCTCAGCCCATACGTACATCTAGATAAATTCCAAACCTAGCTCATAAAAAGTCATACAGGTTTTACCTTGTTTACTGTAACACTTACTCTTGGAAATTTAACAAGCTGACAAGTAGAAGTCCAACTACTCTGACACTGCCATGCCAGAGGCAACATACAGGTGATTTGTTTAAGAGTACCACCTGAGTCCATCCTTCAGCCATCACAACTCAGGCAACCAGGCACGTGAGTGAAGATGCTACCATGGAAAGGAATCCACAGTCCCTGCTGTTTTGATACCCTCAGGATTCAGTCACCCCCAGTCATTTGAGGATAATTTGAAGCAGAGAAAAGTTGACCTCACTACGTCCTTGCCAAATTTCTTACAGTATCGGTGAGTATAATCAAATGTTTCCGGGGTCATTTGTTTGTGGAACAATGTCTTATTTCCATTTTTACACTGGAAATTTCAAACGATTTCCAAGTCAATTCAATTGTAGGCATCTTCCTTGGAAGAATTATTTCTATTAAGATATGTAATTAACAAATCCTTGACACAATCCCTAAACTATAAAACCAGCACCAATGTTCCTCTAATAATATCCAAATATAAAAAATTAATCCAGGAACANTCAGCCATCACAACTCAGGCACCAGGTATGTGAGTGAAGATGCTACCATGGAAAGGAATCCACAGTCCCTGCTGTTTTGATACCCTCAGGATTCAGTCACCCCCAGTCATTTGAGGGTAATTTGAAGCAGAGAAAAGTTGACCTCACTACGTCCTTGCCAAATTTCTTACAGTATCGGTGAGTATAATCAAATGTTTCCGGGGTCATTTGTTTGTGGAACAATGTCTTATTTCCATTTTTACACTGGAAATTTCAAACGATTTCCAAGTCAATTCAATTGTAGGCATCTTCCTTGGAAGAATTATTTCTATTAAGATATGTAATTAACAAATCCTTGACACAATCCCTAAACTATAAAACCAGCACCAATGTTCCTCTAATAATATCCAAATATAAAAAATTAATCCAGGAACCTTCCATTGCCAGAAGAGGCCCTTGTAAGGAGACAGTATCTATGTATTTGAGCCATTAGCAAATATGTTCTAATAAGTAATGTGCAATCTAATTAGATGCTTTTCCTTTTGTAATCCTCTTCCTTAGGGAGAAGCTAATAGGGACTGAAGATTTGAAGAGAATCTAGTTACAATGGACAGAAATGAAAAGTCAACAACAATGCAAAATATGCATAGGGGAGCTGACAAGGGACTCCTCCCAACTACTTAAAAAACAGTGAATTTAGGATTGAGTTCCTGGAACTGCCACGCACACCCATAACTTCAGGATCTTTAAAGAATGTGCCTGCAGAAAAGATCATTCATCATGACAAAACTGAAGGAGAATATATTTCTAATTCCATATATACATGAATTCAGTTTTGTGTCCTGAAGTTCATAGGGCAAGATATATTCAAGATATTGGTTCCAACAAGCATGTGGAGTGCCATGTTTTAGATAAAAATGGAAACACAGGTGATAATATTTTATCAAGAGGTCTTCCAGTTCAGTTCCCTCAGACACGTTCAGACATTTTGAGCATTAGCGCTATTTCTTACTTTCCCTTGATGTGTGTCATTCTCTGTATTCACACTCTGAGAAGCCAGAGTGACAGTGATACATCTCATCCTTGGAGGTAATTGCATATCTCATCCCAGCCAGTCTAATATGAGACTTCTGAATCATTTTTTTTCCTGGTGGTCTATTATAATGATATCAGTAACTGTCGATAATCCATTAGCATATGAGCACTTGAGGTAAAGCAATAATTACCTGTCATTCTCACATCAACATTGTATGTGGTTAGTGTCTTTATCTGGTGACATTTCCATCTGGTAAAGGTAGAGAGAAAATAAACTGGAGTCAGATAATAAACTGAAATCCATTTCTTATTATTTGGGATCCAGATACATCCAAGAGATTAAATGTGAAGGGAACACTTTTTAAATTTAAAATTCACTTTGTCTTTTTTTTTTTTTAAGAATGAGTTTAGTTTAAAAATGTATTATAGGTTAATCTTATAACACAGGTGAGTTGCAGGCCTCTCCTGAATCTGAACGTGACTTCCTACATGAGGCGCGTGATAAAGAATCTGTATTTTTTTGAACCAAAGATAAAGCTCACACCATAAAGTCTAAATAAATACTTCCATATATGTAATATATATTCCAGCAATTGCATTGTTTTATTATCAACTTTTAATCTTGAATTAACAATAAAGTCTGAATGACATATTTGGGGGAAAATTGAATGTGCAACTAAGAGAGGTAGGGCAGATTTCAGGTCCCACCACTCATGGGTCTCAGAAAAGTCACTTAATCCTTTTGAACTGAGTCTTCCATATAATGAGGAAACTGGTATGTATCAATTTCACAATTATAAAATTCAAATAAAAACAGTTGTAAAAGCTTCTCCCACATAATCTGCAATAAAACTGTTAAGTCTGGAAACCACAATGAAACAGAGGGGATCAGAGCTTTATCCTCTACTCTGAGAAATGTTTGAAAATGAATAGAGCTAGAGCCGTTTATTAGCAACAGGGCAGTTTCCGTAGGTAGAACTCAATGCAGACATTTTGCATTTTTCCATCTAATCTTGAGGGAATATATTAATCCAGTGTCTGCATTACTACAAAAAGAAGAAATATGTTGAAACTGCATCAGAATAAGATGACTTCAGATAATAGTAAGTTTGTGAAACCACACATTTAGAAGATATACTTTCAGTTATTAAAAAAAAAGTGCTGAGGTAAAAGATGAACCTAACTATATATTTTTTTTCAAAGATTTATTTATTTATTTATTTATTTATTTATTCGACAGAGATAGAGACAGCCAGTGAGAGAGGGAACACAAGCAGGGGGAGTGGGAGAGGAAGAAACAGGCTCATAGCGGAGGAGCCTGATGTGGGGCTCGACCCCATAACGCCGGGATCACGCCCTGAGCCGAAGGCAGATGTTTAACCGCTGTGCCACCCAGGCTCCCCANTACTTTCAGTTATTAAAAAAAAAAGTGCTGAGGTAAAAGATGAACCTAAATATTTTTAAATGAGCTACTAAGACTCTTACAAGTGAGATCAGCTGGATAGTTGTAGACAACTGGGGAACTGAGCCAGTCGGTGAAATTGCCGAAAAGGAAGCAGACCTCCCCGGGTTAAGGGTCATGGCAGGGCACAGAAATAGGAAATAGGAAAGAGCAGGAGCTTTGGAATCAGCTTTGGAATTGAGTTTAGCTCTGTAATTTAATATATGAGTGAAGTGCGACAATTTACTGATCACTCTGAAACTGTTTCTTCATCAATAAATTGAGCGTCTTGTTTTCATCAAACACAACAGTTTCTATAGATCTCATCATTACCCTCTGTCCTAACAGTTACTGAAAGATTCACCCAACGGAAACTCACACTTTAGGGAAACTTAATGCTGACAAAAAATTCTGATGGTAAGAAATGCAAATTCTCTTTACTATTCATTATATATGCAGTGGTTTATCCTTTTATTTGTGTTTTTAATATGTTAAAAAGCAATATTAATTTATGAATACAGTTTGAAAAAATCCAAAGAGTTAAAAAATAAACAGAATAGAAGAGAAATGCTCCCTCTCACCAAAAACAAACATTAAACAGTTTCATGGGAAATTTTTCTAGGAGAAAAAGTGAGTCATAGTCCAGTGTGTACACATATATTTTTATTTATGTTACTAATATTATATAATGTACATTATTCTGCATCTTGATTTTTGATATAAAATACCTAGGAAAATAAATTTCTTCATCATGACAAACTATATACATATATTCTCTTCATCTATCTTTATTAAAAGGCCTTCTGGATAAGGGAATGTTATGAGGTGGAAAAAAACAATGAACTGAATTCAAACCACATCTCAGACACTAGTTTTTCAGGTGCACTAAAAAGACATCTTACTCCCCAAATCTCAGTTTTCTCATATTTAAAAAAATGGTAGGGGACAAAACTTACTTGCCTTTCTTTTCGAAGGAAGCTACAGAGTTGGAGAATATATTTGCAAATCACATACACAAAGGACTAATAAATAGGATATATAAGACTTGTCCAAACTGAACAGTAATCTAAATAAATAGTCCAATTAGAAAATGAGCAAAATATATAAAAATATATTGTAAATAATCAAATGAAATGATCGTGAGCACCGTTCTCTTTTAGGGAAATGCAACTCAAAACCACATTGAATTATCACTCTAACCTATCAGAATGTCTTTAAAAAAATTGACAACCCAGAATGCTGGTAAAGGTGCAGAAAAGTTAAATCACTCATGTGTGCTGGTAGAGAGTGAAATGGCATTCCCATTCTGGTAATTGTCTGTAGGTTTCTTTTGAAAAGTAGATATGCAACTATCATATGACCCAACATTTGGACTAATGGGCATTTATCCCGGAGAAAAGAAAACTATGGTCACACAAAAACCTATATATGGATGTTTATAGCAGCTTTATTCATAATAACCCCAAATTGGAAGCAATTTTATGTCTTTCAATCGTTAATGATTAAATAAAGTCTGGTACATCCATACTACAAACCACTAGTCAGCAAAAAGGGACATACTCTTAATATACACAGCAATCTTGATTATCTCACAGAATTAACCTGAGTGGGAATATCAAAAGTAATCTACGATTCCATATATATGGTGTTCTTTAAATGACAAAATGATGAAAATAAAGAGCAATGGTTGTCAGAGTTTAATGGAGGGATGAAGGTTGGAGGAAAATGGGAGTGGCAGGAAAAGTACAGCATGAACAATCCTTGGGGTGATGAAACATTCTGCATCTTGACTGTATCCGTGTCAATGTGCTGGTGATGATACTGTGCTTTACTTCTGCAATATGTCACCATTGAGGAGATTGGGGTAAAGGCCACATGGGATCCTGTGTATTATATTTTGCAGCTGAAGGTGATAAAATTAACTCAAAATAAAAAGTTCAATAAAAAAATTATATTCCACTGTCATTTGCTCTTCTGACATGCATGGTATAATGAGAAGTCTGTAATATTCAAATCATTGTTCTCTTATATATCATGTGTTGGTTTTCTCTAGGTGATTTCAAGAATTTTTCTCTTAATCTTCGGTTTTCAGTAGTTTTTTTTTTTTTATGGTGTGTCTAAGCATGGTTTGCTTGGAATTTATTACCTACATGCTAGTCACCCTTCCAGTGCTCTCACTGTGCACATGCTTGCATGCACACACACACACACACACCCTGCATACAGTGCACAATTTGCCTGCTCATGTGTTTTCCTCAGAATCTTCAGGTATTTATTGTATATTTTGTCTAGTGTTTCTGGTAGCATCAGAATTGTTTTAATGATGAGTTGCACAGAATTTCTGAACTATAAATTCTGAAGTTTGTCATTTTAATTTTTTATACGTATAGTCATGTCATTAGACTACTCAATCTATATAAATTATAAATCTGTTTAATATGCAAATAATATGTATAATTAGTATGTTGCTTTATATGCCAATATATTAATATATTTATATAAATATATATAAAACTATGCATATAACTACCTGACTAATCCATCACTCCTCTTTCTGTACCGATAAGGTACAAATAAGAGCCTGTCAAAAGACAATGTGGAACTGAATTGAATTAGAAACTCTTATAGTAATCTCTTTTAGTCAATTATGGCACAGTAATGGAAAAGTATTTCAGATCCATTTGCCCTGGAAAATCTTATTTATTATACACTACTTTTTGAGACCTTCGTAAAACTAAAGATTCTAATAATCTTTCAAAGTCCTTATTAAAATTGCAGAGGAAAACTCTCTCTGTTGCTTTTGTCTCTGAGGTTTCACAGATTTTTTTAATTCCCTTGCTGGAAATAAGTAGCATTATCAGATAGCATTTAGGTGATCCCAAGCACCCAGAGAGCAGTAACATTATGGCTCTACTCAAGGTCCTTGAAAGCACTGCTTCCTATCATTTGCAACCTGGTATTCCCTAGGTGCTCTCTGCAGCTCTGCTCCACAGAGTGAGCATATCCATGTAGGGGGAGTCCATGCACAGGGTGCAGAGGCTGATTTTGCTTATCAGAGAGGAAGAGCACAGACCACAGACAGCTAACTCTCAGCTCAAAGCATAAATGAATCCCCCTAATTGACTGATCAAAATCTGCTATGGCTCCATGTTTTTTTGCAGCCTGAAGTGCAGACTTGTTAACATGGCAAGGAAGCCATTTCACAGTCTCACGGCCTCTGCATTCCCCGCTGGTTTCTAGTAAGTGTATCTTCATCTTGCTTCATTTGCGATAGGTTGCCAGTCATGCTGGGTCCTCTTCTTTGCCTATGCCTTTACAGCAGGTTATTCTTTCTATATGAACTTTCTTTATCATCTTCACCATTTATTTTTTAAATCAATTAATTAACATATAGTGTATTATAGTTTCAGAGGTAGAGTTTAGTGATTCATCAGTTGCTTGTAACACCCCGTGCTCATCACAACACATACCCTTCTCAATGCCCATCACCCAATTACCCCATTCTCCCAGCCCCCTCCCCTCCAGCAACCCTCAGTTTGTCCTAGAGTTAAGAGTCTCTTATGGTTTGTCTCCCTCTCTGATTTCAGCTTATTTTATTTTTCCTTTCCTTCCCCGATGTTCATCTGCTTTGTTTCTCAAATTCCATATGTAAGTGACATCATATGATATTTCTCTTTCTCTGACTTATTCCACTTAGCATAATTCCCTGAATTTCCATCCACATCATTGCAAAGGCAAGATTTCATTCTTTGTGATGGCCAAGTAATATTCCATTGTATATATATACCACATCTTCCTTTTCTAAGTGATGCCTCTGTATGATCCCTCTGATTGATAACCAATATCACATATCAGTGCAAACTGTATGGCTCTAAATGATGTCTAATATTATTGCATTCCTGTTTACTCTGATAGTTAAATCCAACCCAACTTTTATGTGTAGCTAACACAACCAGGCACTATACTAATTTCTTTAAATATGATCCTTTCATTCATTTATTCCACATATATGTATTAAGTCCTTATTATGTGCTGACAAATCTCTACATTCTGAGGATTTGGTAGAGAAAACAAAGACCCTATCATCATGAAGAAAACCTTCTCATGAGGAACATTAATAGCATATAAGGAAATATAAAGTGTAATAGTAGATAGTAATGCATGCAATAGAGAAATAAAACGCTAAGTAGGGAGATAGTTTTTATTTCTCCCTTAAAATCTCAGTTTTATGGGGAAAATAGGTTTATAAAAATTAAACTAGGGGCACCTGGGTGGCTCAGTGAGTTAAGCACCTGATTTAGTTTCAGGTCAGGTCATGATCTCAGGTTCTTGGGATCAAGCCCTGTGTGGGGCTCTGCGCTCAGCAGTGAGTCTGCTTATCTCCTTCTCTCTCCCTCTTCCTCTCCCCCCAACACTTGCACTCTCTGTCTCTCTCTCTCTCAAATATAAATAAATGAATCTTTAAAAAAATACCTAAATCAAATATAGTAAGTGTTATTAGAAAGCAACTATGAGATGATATAGAAAAGCAGATTATAATAACACAGATTAGTTATTAGGTGACAGGAATACGAGTGAGATCCCTGCAGAAGCTGACTAGCTGTAAATGATAGAGGATGGCACTCCAGGTTGGAGGACCAGCATTAAGTAAGGGCATAGCACCTGCACAGCAAAGGAAGCAATCAACAAAATAAAAGACAACATACTTAATGGGAGGAGATATTTGCAAATGATATATTCAATAAGGGTTAATATCCAAAATATATAAAGGACTTACACAACTCAACACCAAAAAACCCACAAATAATGCAATTAAAAATGGGCCGAGGACATCAACAGATATTTCTCCAAAGAAGACGTACACATGGGCAACAGACATATGAAAAGATTCTTAATATCAGTTATCATCAGGGAAATGTAAGTCAAAGCCACAATGAGCTATCACCTCACCTGTCAGAATGGCAAAACAACAGAAAACAAGTGGTGGTGAGGGCATAGATAAAAAAGGAAGCTTCATGCACTGTTGGTGGGAATGCAAACTGGTGCAGCCACAGTGGAAGACAGTATGGAGTTGCTCAAAAAATAAAAGATAGAATTCCTGTGATCCAGTAATTCCAGTATTGGTTATTTACCCAAATAATGTAAAAACACTAATTGGAAAAGATAGATGCACCCCTATATTTATTGCAGAATTATTTACTCTAGACAAAATATGAAAGCAACCCAAGTGTTCATCAATAGGCAAATGAGTAAAGATGTGCCATATCATCTATCTATCTATCTATCTATCTATCTATCTATCTATCTATCTATATCTATCATCTATAATACTACTCAGCCACAGAAAAGAATGAAATCTTGCTATTTGTAACAACATGAATGGATATAGAGAGTATAATGCTAAGTGAACTAAGTCAGTCAGAGAAAGACAATACCATATGATTTCACTCATATGTGGAATTTAAGAAACAAAACAAACAAATTAAAAAATAGACACCAAAAAACAGACTCTTAATTATAGAGAACAAACCGATGGTTACCAGAGGGCAGGGGAGTAGGAGAACGGCTGAAATAGGTGAAGGGAATTAAGAGTACGCTTATCATGATGGGCACAGAGTAACGTAAAGAATTGTTGAATCAATATATTGTAACCAAAACTAATATAACACTGCATGTTAATTATACTGGAATTTTAAAAGTAAATAAACAAATAAAATGGGGGGAAAAGGTATAGCACTATAGCACCAGTTTAAAATGTGGGACCCTATGCACAACTGTATTAAGAGAACATCATTCATGAGAAATATAGCACCTTTGCAAATTTACAATGTGAACATTTTGTGGGAGGGTATGGCTTAATTTTCATGATAGTTTTTGTAACCAGCCCTAAAATGAACATCTCAGTTATTGGATATCTAAACTTATATTTGAAAAATTGCCACTACTTTTTTCTCTCTACAAAGCCTCACTTCAACCTGAAGGATATTGATCCTATTTCATTTTTACATGCCAGAATCTAGTTCAGGAACTTCACTTGGGACTTTCTTTCACCATGAGAATTTAATCGAATGTCCATTGCTCTTTGACTATATACTACTTTATAAACATATCTAGTAAGAAATGCATCTCCATCCTTATTTCTCTGAAGCTAGATTGAATGCTGTTATCATTTAGAATGCATAAAATGCACACTGTTTATTGTTCATTCCAATCTTATGTATTATTATTCAAATTGAACTAATGAGGAAACAGGCTTAGAGAAAAGAATAACAGTCATAATTATAGGAATAATAGCTACTGTTTATTGAATAATTAGTATGTATTACCCACTCTTCCAAATACTTCATATGTACTATCTCATTAAATGCTTACCACAATCATATTAACCAAAAACATTATTATATCGATTTTATAGATAAGGATGCTGAACATGTAACGTGTCCAGGGACACAAAGCTAGCAAACAGTGATGTGCAGAGTCAAACCCTAGCTGTTTTGCTCCAAGGTCTGTTCTTCTTTCAATATAACATGGTACCTTCCTGATGCTGGGGAGAAGAAAAAAATGAGGAACAGGACTGCATCTGTCTTTTCTAAATAAAGGGCAGGAAAATGTCTGTATCTTTAATAAACAGCATTAAATATTCAAAGTCATTGGTAAAAAGTATGGAGAGCTAACTGGCCCACACAGTCATGCCCCAATTTCATGGATTTATCATTTTCTTGTAATCTTGTTCTGAATTTTGTTGTCATGACCTATTGTCAAGGAGAATCTGTTCTCTGAAATTCTCTCTCTTACTTTCTTTCTCATTTTTTCTTATCTCTGACCTAAACCTTTTGATTCAGAGAGCATGCATACGAGAGATTAAAGGATAAAATTAAAAATTTTTCGAGAATAGAGGATAACAAGAGACCAGTAGTTACACAGAGAGCTTTATCCAGTTTGTATAGTATGCTAACCCATGAACAACTTTTAACCTAGTTTCATTTGTCCTCCTCATGGTATATAATCACTTTACCTGAGAAAAAAAGACTAAGTGGTCCTCTCTTACATGAATTTCAGAAGGAAAAAAAAAGGGGGGGGGAGTGAATAATCTATGTATCTACACCCAAAACCAAATTTATAGCCAGTGGATAGCTCGTATCCAATGTAATTTTAACCAAAGATGACTTTATCCTTTGATTATTTTTTCTCCTTCAATCCATTTTGTTATATTCATCTATATATCATCATATTTAAATTCAATGTTAACCTACCATTTATTCTTCTTTCACTTTATACTTCATAAGAAAACCACCCTAGATTATAACTGCAATATTCATTAAAGCAGACAGTATTTTTTTAAAAAAAGCTTTCTCCNTACTTCATAAGAAAACCACCCTAGATTATAACTGCAATATTCATTAAAGCAGACAGTATTTTTTTAAAAAAGTTTTCTCCGGGCGCCTGCGGCTCAGGGCGCGATCCCGGCGTTATGGGATCGAGCCCCGCATCAGGCTTCTCCGCTATGAGCCTGCTTCTTCCTTTCCCACTCCCCCTGCTTGTGTTCCCTCTCTCACTGGCTGTCTCTATCTCTGTCAAATAAATAAATAAAATCTTTAAAAAAAATGTCTTCTTAGGAGTATATAATAAATATTTGAATAAGGGAAACAATGAATGGATGAAGGAAGGAAAGACTGCATTAATAGTTGAATGCATTGATAACAGTTTGGCAGTCTGAAGTGGTGAGGAAGCTATCGTTACTGAATTGAAACTCATTCCTGACACGTATGCACCCCATCCAACCACCTGGGTCACTGCTCTGTGCCAGGAGCCAGCCACAGGTGGTGCAGTCTTTCTGTGTAATCTTTCTAAATGCTTCCTCATCTGCCATCGCCTGAGCTTGCTACTGGTGTGAGCAGCCTCACCCTCTGACCATGATCATTTGCTTTCAGACATGCTGTTTTCCTACTTGTCAAGGAGACCAACATTACTACACTAGCATGAAATGAATAATCAGCACTTTGAGGAGCCATTTTTTGCGCCTAAAATGAGTTTATTACGGGTTTATTTTTCATTGCCTATCCAACAGATGTTGCCTGCTCTCAGAGGAATTTTCTGCGCTTCCCAGTCACTCTTGCTGGGTGGATTGCCAGATGCTCCAGCACTCTGCAGAGCTGCTCATGAATGCCGGGGAGGTGAGTGGATCTGCCTCAGCAACAGGAAGGGAAATCAAAGTGATGCTGAGCATGGTGGGACAGGGGGTGGCTGTTGCTTCAAACTGGGAAAATGCAAACAAGTATAGAACAGATGCAGACAAGTTCCAACTGCTGTGGAAGCAGCTTGGGGCAGTAGAAAGAGCATCAGATTTGGAACCAGACCGACCTGGGTTGAAATCCCAAATGTGCCACTTTCAGTCTCTGTGAGTTGAACTCTGCTTCTTCTTTATAGATTTTAACACCCAAATCAGGGACTAAGAATGTATGGGCTAAAAATGTGCCTGGTATATAATAGATTATGATTAAGTAGCTAATCCTCTGTTTTCTTAACCAATGTTAATCTGAATGATTAGACCAAGCCCTTTTTATCACCCTGTTAATAATATATTCCAGACATACCTATTCTCTCTATATATATCCATCCACTCTCTATCTTCCTATCAATCTATCCATCCATCTATAAAATTGCCTTATTATTTTAGTGACTAAAATTTATGAATCACCCAAAATGAATACTAATTAATGAACATATAAGTTCCTTCATTTTTTTATTTGTGTAAACATTGTCACAGTAAACATTTTCACACACACACACACACACACACACACACNAAAACAAATACTAATTAATGAACATATAAGTTCTTTCATTTTTTTATTTGTGTAAACATTGTCACAGTAAACATTTTCACACACACACACACACACACACACACACTCATCTTGGCGCACTGGTCTGATAATTACTTAAGAAGAAATGTCTACAACAGGGTTTGCTAAGTCCAGAGTTTACACATTTATACTTTACTTCAAATTACTGGAATTTTTTTTTTCTAAAAGGGGTATCAGTTTGAATTTCCACCAGTTCTGAGAACTATTTTCCCACAACCTAATAAACATAGGGACATAATGAAACTTTTTACGTGTTTCCCTTTGTGTTATTTTGTTAGGTGCAAGAATGAATATCTTCCATATATTTATTTGTTGGTAATTTGTCTTCTCTCCTTTGTAAACAGGGTGGTGAGCATGGCATTTTTTCTGTTTTGTTTTGTTTTGTTTGATGAGGGGTGAGGTAGTTCCAAAACCAGCTTGAAAGACAACCTTACAACTATGGCAGAGAAAGTTAGTATTCACCAGAAATCCTTGTGAACCTACATTTCTTCACTTCCCTTGACTTAAAAATTTTGTTTTGTTTTCATTATAAAAATAAGCACACAAACAAGAGTAGAGAAAATATATTGGTATAATTTAAAGATTAATTTAAAAAATACCCTCATATAAAACATTCAGATTAAAATGATTTTGCTGAAATAATGGCAAGAAAAATTATGTAAAATATGTAATTGATGCATTTTCCAGCCTTAGTGAAGTATACCTGACAAGTAAAATTGTACATACTAAGGGTATACAATATGATGATTTGACTTCTAGTGAGAAATAAACACATTGTATTCAGCCACTGAGATATGACAGCTAGAATTAATCAACTTTATTAAAAACAGCGTCAATGTGAAGGTGCTGAAATAATGACTCAGTGTTGATAATGAGAGATAATTTTGGCTTAACTAAAGGCAGAATGATGGTGTATATATATATATATCCATCATATATATATATGACTATGTGTCACAGTGTCACAGTGCCACAGTGAACCCAGATTTATAACATCTTATTTATAGATATTTCCATGACATTACATAATCTTTTATCTCCCCTTGGATTTCCTACTCACTAAATTATTTATAAACTCTAGAACCTTCCCTAGATGCTTGCCTTAAAAGTTGAGCTATTTAAAAAATACTTTACAGAAAAAATTAAGCCAAAAAACAAACAAATAAACAAAACAGGTCTTTGGAATCACAAAGGACCAGCTTCGCATCCCAAAGCTGTCCTTACCTCTGATGAGCTATTCAACTTTCTCTAGGTCCCTTCTGGCTCATCTGTACATAGAGAACAGGGATTGCTCTGTAAGGTCTTTCTAGAGTTAATGGAGCTAGTGGATATAAAGCCTAAGACCATGTCCAGTATCATGGTTAGTGTTCAGCATGAGAAGGGCCCTTCCTTCTGCCTACCTCATTTTACTATGATGCCTGTTTCAGCGCTATGTGATTTGGGCAATTTTGATAGAAAAATAAAGGCACACATCTTGTTATAAAAGTCAAAACGTTGTGTAGTGATTTCTCCATCTTTTTTAGGGATCTATGTTCAGAACACAGATACAGAGTCCCCAAATGTGAATTTTTTTTTAAGGTTGCTTGGCAGGTAGTCTAAGAAACCTGAGTTTCAGCTCTAGTTCACATTTACCAGCTGAATGACTTTGTAAAGGTTGCTAAAATCTGCAAAATGGAAGAATAATAACTAATAATAACATTGTTGAGAACATCACATGGCAGCATACATGGTAATTCTTCTGGCATGCTCAGAATGCCACCTACACAAATGTATTTCCTTTCAGAGAATAGTTTATCTTACTATCATTTTCTATGTTAAACTTTGTAGAGAAACATAAAGGCCTCATGGTGGTTTTTTTTCCTTATAATTCTTTCTTTTTAATTTATTTTGAATAGTGTATTTCTCGAGAGCAGATCATTAGCTTTCACTGGTTTGCAAATACCAAACTATCCTCCAAACAGAATTAATGTTTAATTTTAGATATTTACTATTAACTTTGAAGGTTTTATTGTACATAATGCTTTTGCTCATACTGTTTTTGATTATAAATACAATTCATGTTCACTGGAGAATGAAAGAGATTATGCATTATAAGGGAGAAAAAATAAAGCCCATAATCTAGTGTCATTGTTATGTTTTTGCTTCCAATATTTATTAGATATAGAAATACACACACATACACACTCATGTGTGCCATACATTCTGAAATACTATCAATATTGTTCTGCCTTTTGTATCGTATTATTACAAATACTGCAATGTGTATGCCTATCTTTCTCAAGTTTAGCAGCTGTCAGAGTAATGGCCAGAGTTTCCTCACTAACAGCCAGAAGCACAGTGGAAGCTAGGTTCCTTGGAAACTCGGAGAAATTAAGAGTATACAGTGAAGAGGTGTGAGACTAATATATCATCTTCTCCTCCCACGTGTATTCTGTTGGAAGTCAGCTCTTCAGAATGCTTATCCCACCTAGAGACAATCTCCCTCCAACTCGTAAGTCACTGGGCCTCCCTGCAGTAGATCCCAAGGTGGTGACCTGTCACTCTGACATCAATCACTCTTAGAACAAGGAAAAACCACCTAGAGTGCCATCATTAGTCTACAGGAAAAAAGAAGCTTCTCCATGAACAAAGTTTAGAAAATCCTCAAGACAAGATAGATTAAGCCATTGTACTCAAGAAAATGATTACTGTCTTCATTTTTCTTGAAGTTCATCTAATTTAATGTGGACACTGAATTTTTGTAAAATATGGAATATATATATAAAAAAAAGCAGAGTAATGGTAACATGCAATTGTTCGGGTTTCACTTTACTCTGGGATTTGAGATGAAAAGTAAAAGAAATCCTCATCCTGTACAGCTCACAGCATCCTTCAGCTTATCAATTTTTGAAAATAAAGAAGAACCTTGGCTACAATCACTATTTATGATATTAATAATAATAATAATAATAAATACACTTAACGCTTACTATTCACCTAACCACACTATCAGCACTTGACACGTGTTTGTTACTTGATTCTCCTAGGTACTCTGTGAGGTAAGGACTGTTATAAACAATTTTATTTTAAAAATATGGTGAGAGGTAACATTTTGGAATCAGAATTTGAACACAGGTAATCTGGTTTCAGGATCTGAATCAGTTTTCCTAGAACAACTTCTGTGTCATTTTTCTATTAAATGCTATATAGTATTTTTCTAGGTATATGACTGATTAACCTAATTGCTTTTTTCCTTAATTTCCTCATCCTTTAATACTACAGCAGTTAGCCTTAAAGCAAACAACATAGGTAAAACACTCAGCACATTTCCCTGAACAAAGGAAATATCTGATAAATGATAATTTTGATTGTGTTATTTTTATTATTGTTATTGTGATAACATAGTTTGAAAAAGATACGACCAATGAATAACCAATCTGACTTCATTAGAAGGATGTTGGAACTGATAAGTAGTCTTCACAATTATAAAAGTGGGAAGTAATGAGTTTAAAGAATTCCTCTTTAATTCTAGATAAAGTTGCCAGAAGTTGCAGAATGTATACATAGAGAGGTCATGTACTATTGGGACAGATTTTTATGTGTGTTGGCTTTGGATGGAGTAACCTCTACAAAAGGAGGTCACGTCTCAGTCTGAGAAATCCTTGTGGTGTAGAGATCCAGCTGGTGTTTTGAAGGGGGCCAACAGTTTGCTGGCATTCCTATATTGATGAAAATGAATACCTAGAGTACAGTAAATGTGATGTAGCACGTGGATATAGCAAAGAAAGAAAGAATGAATAAATGATCTTGCCTCCTCCAGGTATACACAAATTTCAAAAGTTACTAAGCAGTAAAAATCACAACATTAGAGATAACACAGAATTTCTATCCTCACCAACTTCCTGCTACCACATTAAGTAAAAGTGATAACATCTGTTTTCCATGCAGGTAGCTAGCACTTCCCATGTAGGGCAATTGGATCCCCACCAGGTGAACAATTCAGCTGCCTGGTATCTCTTTTTAAGAGCACCTTTATTCAAATCTTGGTGATATGTAGAAATAAATTTGCTTACTTTCCATCCCCTACAATTAAGATTTATTTTCTCTCTCTCTCTCTCTTTTTTTCTCTTTTTTTATGGGATTTACTATGAATTAACAAGTATATAGTATTTTTCCCAAATGACTTCTTCATTGATTTTTTTCCCTTATACATAGGGGAAAGAAATCTTACTGAAAAATTTCTGGTGAAGGGAAATTCATAAAATATCTTTAATATAATTATAGATTACATGTTACATCACAAATGCGTAATCTTATTGAGAATATACTAGGGGCCCTGGGTAGCTCAGTCAGTTAAGCGTCTGACTCTTGATTTTGGCTCAGGTCATGATTTCAGGGTCATGAAATCTAGCCCCCCCATTGAGCTCCGTGCTGGGCATGGAATCTGCTCAGAATTCTCTCTCTCCCTCTACCCCCGCCCTTCCCCACCCCTGGTGTGTTCTCTCTCTCTATCTCTCTCACAAAAAAAAAAAAAAAAAAGTACTATATGCCTAGTGTTATGCTAAAAGCTTCGTATATATAATGACAAATAGTATTCATAGGTTAATATTATCCCTCATAGAAATAAGGTATGAAGTAGCTTGCCCAGTGTAACACTGATGATTTCTCACTGTGTTCTTTTATTTCAACTTGTATCCTGTTCAACATATTTACCAGTAGCTTCACAAGTGTTCCTCAGTGTTATCCATTCCTTTGGAAGGTAGTTTACCACATGTTTGTTTTAAAGAATTTAGTTATACAATTTTAATTTGCACACAGGGCTCTGAGAGCTTGCCACCCCATAGGAGAGGGAGTTTTCCATGTGTTTTCTTAATTCCATTTTCACTGCCCTTATTTGGATCATCATTATCACTAGCCTGAAGTCTTTGTGGCAGGACAGAGATGTTCTAATTTTAACATCTGATGCAATTGGACGGCTGATTACAGGAGGTTTGAAATTTTCTTCCAAAGGAGAGAAATGTTCTTTTGGGGAGTTTGTGTTTTAGAGAGTGAATCCAGAAAGTTGGAGGACTTGGCATCATCTAAGAAATTACAATTATATAGTATTCCAATTGGGTTTCTCATCTCCTCAATTGCTCTACCACAAGGTATACAATGGCTAAATTAAACTCCATGAAGCATGAGTCTTGGCTGTCAATGGAATAATTTGGCTGTAGGATAAATTTTAGCCACCTAAGTCTCATTGTAAATCTATTCATTATGTAAATGTCTTCTAATCCTAGTTCCCTTCTCGTGTTCCTAAATACAATATATATTTAGAAAACCTGACTATGCCCACATCCAAAATTACCTTTCACTCACATAGATTAGTTTTTTTGTGACACTAATCAGTTTATACTTTATTATTATTATTATTATTATTTAGCTTATCCTCCATACTTGAATGAAAACCTGTGACTATGGGCTATATTTTTCATCTGTATGATCACCATATCTAAGTGAGATGGGGAGGCTGAGTAACCAACTAATATTGGGTACAACTCACATATGAGTTAGGTGCTATGCTTATATCCATTTTAAGCCTCAAAAACACTTATGAAATAGATATTATCTCCATTTTTTTAGGAAGAGCATGGAGGCTCTGAGTATTTAGTTCAACTTAGGAACTGATCACAGTTTGTTTGAACTCATGTTCATAACATGGTCACAGTGCCAGTGACAGAGGCATGGATATAGCAAGTGTTGAACCAAGAATTCTTAAATTAAAGAATGAGATTATTATATCAGTACATTGTTTATTTCCGCCTAACAATGACATCATGAAATAAGTTTCAAGTATAAAATTTGCCCCATATATGGCAAATTGGAAAGTGGGAAAAGAGATTATCTCCAGCATTTCATCATTGCTTATATAAATATAACTTTCTCCACCACCAGGAAAACTTAGTTTTATAAGGTAAAGGCAAGTAATAAAATCAGACTTCTGCTAGAGTGAGGCTGCTTCCCTAATTGCAAACATAAACGTTGCCAGGTGTTCAGCTCCCTTGTTCTAATAAATAAATAATTAGAAAACATGATTAATATGAAGCCTCACTGCCTAGCTGTGCAGAGTGTTCTTGGAGAGCAATGTGGAGAATTGATTTGGAGGGCAGAATGTGTGCTTAACAGTATGCTTCCAAGGGACCCTGGAAGAACAGCACCACATGCCTGTGCAGAGTATGAGTGCCCAGTTGGGTCCAGAACAGAATTATGGACTTGGGTGAGGCAAACAAGGACCCCCTTTTCTGCCAGAGGTAGGGGTTGGAAAAAGCATCACCTGAAATCAGTATGGTTTGGTACAGTTAGGTCGTGTCCTGAGTCAAATCAGATGTGGTAACCAAATCTGTCACTTCTGAGATATGTGTAATTTGGCACCTTAGCTAGCTTGTTTTACCTTCTAGCTCATCAGCTTTCTAATGACTAAAATAACACCTGTCTCAATTGTAAATATGGAACCAGATTCTGAATGTGCAAATGCCTAGGTCAGAAGAAGTCCTTCCTAAGTGGTAGTCATTAGCCCTTGCTTTCGTTACCTGCATAACGGAAATCAAATGAAGAAAAGAAATATATATATAATATATCTTTAAAAATCCCTGCAATATTGAAGCTTACATAACTTTAACCCAGTAATCCACAAACCTATTTGACAAGACCTTTCATAATTATTTTTCCAAATGTATTTTCAGAATAAATAAATGCATCAACTTGACTTACCAACATGTTTTACATTAGCCTTGTTTTAAATTTTGCCTCTTCAGATTAAAAACAAGATAACAAAGCAGACATTATTGTTTATCTATTGGTCTTTTTTTCTTAGAGCATTTCTAAAGTATAGCGATAAATACTTTCATCATTACCGTCATCATCATCATAAACTACGTGTCTCTAGTATATCCAGTGGATTAATGGCTGTATCTGTTGTTGATAATATTTATATCCCCAGGGACAGTGCAGAATATGTGCACAGAGTATTTATTGAATGAATGAAGCATGATTATTATCACATCACTACCTTATTGCTGGCAGTTGAATTTTTATTGATTTTATAGTGTTTTAGTGATTAAACCCACATAAAGCAATTAGATATTAAGTGTAAGCCCTAGGGAGTTCTTTAATTTAAGCAATAATAAAATAAATTTAGCAGTTGAAATAAATCAGACCCAGATAAATGAACCAATTTGCCCAAAATTATCTGCTTTATAATAGCAGAGGGAAAATGTGGATGCAGATTTCCTGATTTATAGCCACAGATACACAGAAACAGTAGATCTGTGTTTGCTAAGCCAAATTCTGCAATTTTATTGGGTAGATTATTGAAACCAAACCAACAGAAGATAGTTGACAAGGAAGAAATTCACAGAATTGGAAATAGAGCTTATCCATGAAAACAGGAAAGGTGGTTTTCCCAGTAGAGAGAATGAGTTGTGAGAGAAATTGACACTAAGGAGTAACCCAGTTTATATCTGCAAACACCTAGGTATGAGTAAAGATACAAAATACTGGTTTTTTGTTGTTTAAAAAAAATGAAGATGAAATTAACATAAAATAAAATGAACCATTTTAAAGTGTACAATCCACTGGTATTTAATATATTCACAACATTATGCAACACGCCATTACTTAAGTAAATGTTTCAAAAATATTTTCATCACCTTGAAAGGAAACCTCATACCTATTAAACAGTCACTACTCATTCTCCCTATGCTCCTACAAATAACAATCTCCAGTCTGCTTTCTGCCTCTATATGGATTTACCTATTCTGGATATTTCAAGTAAATAGAATCATACTCCAGTACCTACAACCTTTTGTGCCTGGCTCCTTTCACTTAGCATCATGTTTTGACATTCAGTCAAGTTGTAGCGTGTATCAGTAATTCTTTCCTTCTCTGGCTGAATATTATTCCATTCTATGTATACACTAAGGATGGCAAACCTAATATTTTGTGACTGCAACTTTGTCTCCTACTTAGGTAGCTTTTGGACTCGTCATATTCATGTCAAGTGATTAATCTGTGATGCTCCTTAATTTTGCTTGGGTTGCTTCTGTTACCATCCATCTTTTTCAGCCATAAGTTCGTACTATTGGGAGAGAAGAGAAAATCTCTACTGTTACAAGAGCCTTTGTGAAAGCAATCTAGTCTTTCATCTCCTCCCGGAGCCTCCTATATTTGCATAATTGTTTTGACTCTACAGTCTCTATTGAATCTCTCTCTCTCTCTTCCTAAAGTTCAAGAACAGGGGCAGATGCCCATGTGCACACTCTATTCAGGAGTGGCCCTTGGCCACCTCATTTCTCAGTGGCTTTTGTTGTTCTCATCTGTTCAGGAAGCCTGGTTTTACAAGGGCTCATTTGCTGGTTAATTGCATTCTCAGATCCTCGAAGAAGGCTGGCGCACCTGCTTTCCACTTCACTGTCTCTTTTGATCTCTCTAGAAATATCCAACTTTGATTATGTGAAAATCTTCTGTAACTGTAATACGTGCCTAGAAAGCAACTGAAAACCTCCGTTGTGGCTATGCTGACCTGAAAGAGGCTATTTTAGGGGTTACGTACAGTGACAACAGGAAAAAAAAAAAGACTTTCTTATCTCTGTGTGTAATCTAGTCAGGAGATGGAGTTCACTTGATATTTAGCAGATGTTAAACAGATGTGAATTCCACAGTTAACACACTTTTAACACAATTTTTAAAACACTGGTCTCTTATTAAATTTCTATTTTCTAAGTAATCATGTACTATTGCTGGGAAATTTAAGGAGAAAACAGGAATATGACCTCATTTCTACGTAAACACTACAGGAGAAAAACAAAACAAATGAAATGAAAATAGAAAAAAATCTTTATCATCATAAACTATTTAACATTGTCCTCAGAGTATTCACCATACGTAGCAAAATTTATTTCAAACACAGAATTATCACCTATTTCTTGACTTCTCGCAACTCTTACAAAAACTTCTTCAGTGGCACTTACTATTGCCACTTTTGTGGACTAACCGTTCATGTCCGTGTTCTGCCACCATTTACTCCTCTCCACATGCTCGCTAGACAAGTATTCCTCTTACAACGAATCTTGTATCTTCCTTTATTATATTAAAAAAGTCATCCCATGGCCCCCACCCCAACATCACAGGGATTGGAACAAAGTGGAATCTCAGGGCACTTACCAAGATTACATATACAGTTATTCATTCATGTATTAATCCGTCAAGACATCTTGGATATACATGATGAAGGAGCACTATACTAGATCTTAAAAATGGAGTTTTACAGCAATTAAATATAAAGTTCCAAGACTTTTCCAAGCCTTTATATTTCCATCACTTAAATTCCTTATTGTTTATTCTTACCCAGTTATAGAAACAGAGTTTTCACATATAAATGTATAATGCCTTCCAATTAACCTGTGGGTGGTTAACAACTAGGTCAGGTAGGATGATATTTCTGTGAGGACTATCATACCACCTGGCAAGTATGCCATGAAAAGTATCTTTTTTTTTTCCTCAAGAGGTGAATCATAGATGTGTAAACTTAGGAAAAGTAAATGTTTTATGTGTACCATCTGGGACATACTTACAAAATGATATACTTGTGTATCTTTTGTGTTTTCCCCTTCTTTTAGAAAAGAGAGTTCAATACACTTAAAAGTCATAATATCCATGCATTAGAAGGGAAGTTGGAAGTCAATGACTCTAATTCCTCTGTGATATATGAATCTTTCCCATACATATATTTGAATACTCAATAGTTAAGCCACTGATCTGTGATTCAGTCAGTTTGTATCAGCTTCTTTGAGAAACTTTGGTTTCTTCGTTGCCAGTCCTAACTCTTACAAAGTCTGAAGACAGCATATATATTTTGTAAGACTTTGAGTCATTGTTCCAAGGTTATACTTCTACCCCAAGTCACTTCTGCTAAATTATTTTCAAGTTTTGTTTTGTTTTTGTTTTAAGAGATAATACTTTTTTGGCTGGCCACAAGACTTTTCTTGCTGGAAAAAGAGATCTTATTTTATTCAAGCTCTTGTATACTTTACTGAAATGATTCAACTTTCAATGGTAACTTTCATTTCCAATTTCAGATTAACCTGATTTTTTATGTGGTGACTATCCAAAGCCATACTATGACTCCAAATTAGAGTCATAGTTGTTATTTCTATAACATTAAATCTTATATTCA
This sequence comes from Ailuropoda melanoleuca, assembly GCF_002007445.2. Lineage (NCBI taxonomy): Eukaryota > Metazoa > Chordata > Mammalia > Carnivora > Ursidae > Ailuropoda > Ailuropoda melanoleuca. The sequence goes on from NC_048229.1 coordinate 60,025,369, forward strand.
GCCCAGAGCTATAATCATCTTACTTCTCTTTTGGAACATGGGTCTCTCTTGTTCTTTCAGAGTCTTTAATTAAGCCATCTGTTTCAAAATTAGTCAACCATTGGGACAGGATCTAGTTTTGTTTGTGTTTACTCGTCTGTTTGCTTTATTTTTACCATTTACATTTTTAACATGGCTTCTTGCTTCTGGTAACCAGAGATCATTTATCTCTCTTACAAGTCGAGAGAAAGGTTTTATGCAATTACCATTCTTCTCTACAGCCATAAAGTGAAAATACAAGTCTTCCATTTTTCATTTAAAGCAAAACTCTTTGTAAGAGTGTCAAATATGTCATATGGGGAAATAAAAGAAGATTAGAGGCCTGACAGACACTATCATGAGGGTATATAGGGCAAAACACAGTAAATCTTAGTCATTTTTAGTGGAGTATTTCTCTGACTTGTTTGCAAGTAAGCTGACTCCTCCCCCTATTTAAACACTATATAATGGAAGTTTAAAATTTATTTAATATGGCTATGTAGTTATATCTACCCCATATGTTACCAAGGGAGTTTGACACTGGGATTCATGAGGCATGAGTGTTATAACTACTCCATAGATACTGCCTAAACTTGGTCAAGTTGGTTTTCAATTTCTTTACAAAGAAAGGTAATGTCCACATGGATTTTCTTTGAGCTCTTCTGTTTAACTTTGTATACCTTTATGATTTCTCAGGGGTGTTTTAAGACTTATGAGAGATTAAGTTAAATACAAAACAACTTTGCAAAAATGGAATTTTATCAGTTAAAACTAGGAATTTCTTTCAGACATAGCAATTCAAACATTTTCAGATTTCCTTTTATTGTGTGCAAGAGACAGTATCCTATTGTCATCCAAGGGAAAAACAGGGCTTTTTTCCCCTCCCATTAATTAGGATAAAAATTAATCAAAAGTTCTTGTGAAAGTGGCTAGTAGATTTATTTTTGGAATGTTATAAAATGCAAGGCCTGTAGGCTATTACCATTCACCTTTTCTATCTTCATCTCTTCCTTTTTTCCTCAAACAATGAACATCCCGAAATCTGGCTGTTGGAAGAACTATGTGTATTTATTGTGATACCTGGACTGTCAATTGCCCTAAAGCCTGGATTGGTCTGAATAAATGGGTTTAACTTTGTAGATGGTATAATGTCAAAATTTGAAAAGCATTTTCAGGTATAAACTCTTTGTAGAAATACAATAAGAATATAATTGTATCCTGGTTGCATTTTGGCTACTATTGTCAGTGATTTTCCCCCACATTCTCTCATATTATAGGATTTTCTATAATCATAGGCTACATATATGAGTATGTGTGCACATGTGTGCATGCATGTGTATATATACATAATTACTATTAATGATATATAATATAATGTAATTTATATAATATAAATAATTATATTATCATTATATATTGTATACTATATATGATACATATCATTAATATATATAATCATAAAAAAGTTAGAAGAGCTCAGAGAAAACCCATGTGCTATGTATCCTGCTTCAGTAGTTAATAATATTTTGCCAATCCAATATGTATTTCACTTCCTATTTCTGAAAGAATATGTTTCTCTATTCCCTGACCCTTTGAGGTCGTTATGTTATAATCAAAGAAAAGACATAAAATGGCAGGGAATTTATCCTTGATGTCCTCAGGCTGATCTAACAATAAAGCACTTCACTGAGTTGCAATGAATAACAAACACACTTTATGTGTTTGTCAAAACACTGAAAAGAGTGAATTTACTATATGTAAATTATACCTCAATAATCTATTATTAAATAAAATATTTAAAAGGAAGGAAAAGAGCCAGAGGGTGAGGGGCATCATGTGTCTATATGTGAGAACACGGTCTAGTTAATACTGTTTGTTTGTGTTGGTGCCCGCTCATGTTCCTGCTTGACATCCTCTTGGACCACAGATTATTTTTGGAATTGGTAAGGCAAACAGCTTTGCTCACATGTAACCTGACTACTGTAGCTACAACCAGGGCATTCTTCTCCAGAGCTGCTTTGGTACTGAAGTTTTGACCATTTGCAAGCTTTCAGTCAGCACCTGGGAAATCTCACTAACTTGAAAACACGGGACATTTAACAACGTATGACAACCCTGGACTAAAAAAAGATAACAGTTTCTGTTTTGTTTTTGCAATTTTATTTTTAAGTAATTTCTACACCCAATGTGGGGCTGGAACTCACAACACTGAGATCAAGAGTCCCGCGCTCTACCAAATGAGCCAGCCAGATGCTCTAATACCAATTTTTGAATAAACATGTATAAATTCTATTATCAGGAGGACAGTATTGAAGCTCATACTACTCCTTCTCATTGTTCCACTAAGCATTCCAAAGGAAAGTGGTCCCCAACTGCCAACAGCGTTATCCACCTCCATCATGACATTTCATATTGGTTCTTCTCTCCCCTCTACCTCTAATTTTCCAGTCTCCCACTCCTCCTCTGGTACAGTTTTCCTAAATCAACTATCATTATGCAAGCCTTGACTCAGGTTCTTTCTAAGTGGTAACCCAGTCTGTGGCAGAGAGGAAGTGATATTAACATGCAGTGAGAACAAATTATGTCCTCATATTCTCTTTTGAAATGTATACACATTATTTAATCAATTCCCACATTATTATGAGCTAAGATTATTATTCCTACTTATTTTAGCAGTTGAAACTTAAGGATGGTAATATTTCTCAAAGACCATGATTATTAAGTGACCGATCCTTCTGACTTTAAACTCAGTATTTTCCTGCAAAACCAAATTGCTTTGGATGAAAGTAGATCTTCTCATCCTGTAGATTATTTTTAATCTAGCAATTATAACTTTTTCTTAAAAAAATGTATTTATAGTAGCCATCGATTTCAAAGAGTAGATTAAATTGTCTCACAAGCCCCCCCCATCCCCCAAATGCAAGCATGCACAATTGTTCCATGATTTCTCATATTGGTGGGAATAGTTCACATGTTTTTGCTCCCAACAGCTCCTGGAGAAAACTTGTCTTAATACATAATAGGGTATCTTTTGTTAGATTCCTACTTTAAACTTAGCACTGAGCAAGATTACTAATATATATTAGCATATAGGCTGTCATATATTAAAAATATTAAAAATATAAATTAATACATAAGAAATTCCAAACCTGAGAGAAGTTAAATGATTTAATAAGTTGAGAGTGAGGAAGCAATGCCAAATCTAACTGGCCCAAATCCTGTGTTATTTCCAAGCTTTAAAAATTTATCTAATTTGAATGAACCTTGACAATATTCGGAGCCAACTATTGAGAAGCTACCCCCAATGCTAATTTTATCATGTTTAGAAGATGAAAATTCTGTAATATTACAAAAGTTAAGAACTTACAGTAACAAGTTAATGTTCCCAATTGTTGGTATCTAAAATAAATTTAGCTCACTATATTTATTTCAAAATTACCCTATTTCTTGTTTTCTCATTAACATTCCAAAATGAAGCTAATTGTGCTGCAAATAAAAACCTTACTTTAGCCAAAAATATCCCCTCTTAAGTCCCATAAACAGAATAATGAGAGCTGGGATTTCTCTTTTCTTCCTCAATAAGTGGGTCACTTAACAATCTCTTCAATCTTCTACAGTATTTTAGGGATTTCAAAGAACTTTTTATAATAATTTGAATTTCATAACCATCCTATGCTGTAAGCAATGCAAGGCCTTTCCATTAAAAGAAAATAAAGAAATATGCACCCCTATGTTTATTGCAGCATATTTACAATAATCAAGATATGGAAGCAGCCCAAGTGTCCATCCATAGGTGAATGGATAGAGAAGATGTGGTGTATATGTACAAAGAAATATTAATTGGCAATAAAAAAGAATGAAATCTTCCTATTTGCAATGATTTGAATGGATCTAGAAATTATAATTCTAAGTGAAATAGTTCAGCAAGAAAGAAATATACCATATGATTTCACCCATATATGAAATTTAAGAAACAAAGCAAATGCACAAAGAAAAAAATGAGAAAAACAAAGAAAGCAGACTCCTATAGAGAACAAACTTGGCATAGATAGATAGATAGATAGATAGAAAGAGAAAGGAAGGGAGGGAGGGAGGGAGAGGAAGGAAGGAAGGGGGGAAAGGAGGGAGGGAGGGAGGAAGGGAAGGAAGGAAGAAAGGGAAAGGAGAGGAGAGAAGAAAGGAGAGGCGAGGCGAGGAGAGGAAAGGAAAGGAAAGGAAAGGAAAGGAAAGGAAAGGAAAGGAAAGGAAAGGAAAAAGGGATGGAGGGAGGGAGGGAGAGGGATGGGAGGGGAGGGGAGAAGAAGGAGAGGGGGAGAGGGGAGGGGGGGAAGGAGATGGGAGGGGAGGGGAGGAAGAAAAAGAAAGGAAAGAGAATATCAGGATCCTAGCCAGGTAGAGTGATTTCAATTCCAATAACATCCTAACTTTGACCATCACCATCATCAATAATCAATTATTTATTTGGAAGTAGGCAAATAAATAAACATATCATGTATATCAGAACCTTTAAATGCCTACAGCCACCCACACATTAGCTTTTAACATCTCTCAACATTTTCCATAACATAGACTCTCTGAGGTCCATAATAACTATGTGTTACATCATCATGTAACGTTCAAGGTAACAGAAGTTAGTAATGATTATGGAATATTTTTGAGTTTATTCAGTTCCTAAGAGACAAACCAGGTCTAAAGGTTGTCTTCTGAACTAATGTACCATGCTACCTCTCCATAGAGAGAACTAAAGAACACAGCTATAAACACACCTAGGCTTGCAAAGTAGGGCTATGCAACATGAGTAAATAATGAGTTATGTCACTAATTATGCAGGTATAGTGCCCTGTCTTACATGGGAACATCAGATACTGCACCCCAGGCACTGATTTCAAAGCCAGACTCACTTAACCCACTTTCACCTGTACCCACCATGCAAAATATACAAATAAATAAATAAATAAATAACTATCTCTGTACTCATCAAGATTTTCTTAGACTCAGTATGGCTGAAATTGTGGAGTAGGGAATAATATCTACAGTCTAGTAAACATGGGTAAGCAATTGCTGGTTTTCTAAATATGACATGCTTTTAAGTAGTAAAGTGTAACAATCCCTTTGGTTACCCACAAAACTTCAACTGAGTAGGCAACATGAGAAATTAGAGCCTGAGCTAGTTAGCTTCCTTTATGTAATATTCATTAAGATTTTAAGTGCCCATGATAGATTTCTCTGTTAGCATTTTTCATTATCCTTTCTTTACGGTCATTCTTCATTCAATTTTCAATCTGTGTGACAGTACTTGCAGCTAAGGTAATTTGAATTAAATTTTCAAGCAAGATCTTTTTGTATGTGTGTTTGTGAACTGCCATCAACTTGTTTTATTATAATCAAGATATTTTCCATCCACTCTATTCCTTTATCCACTAATTTACTGAGTTTATCAAAAAAAGCAATCAAGTTTGCCTGGCAAAACGTGTTCTTTATAAATTTAGCATGGCCCCAGAGAATGTAATCTGCTATTTATTAACAAAGCAAGCAATAGAAGTACAAGCTTTATTTTACTTATTTATTTATTTATTTTGGAAACTACACTCCTCCAGGGGACTGTTGCAGAAACTGATTCCTGGTTTGAAAGAAGAATTTGTGGTCTGTTCTTTATAAAGTGGTAGGGCCCCTGAGGCAAGGGCTGAGTTTCTTGAAACTCATATAGAAGTCTCAATTTTTGAAACTGGATGGATTTACAAGGGAATATACCCCTGATGTGAAGTCAAGGGCCTTGACGTGTCATGGACATGGCATCTGAAATTCTGTAAGATGGTCAGAGCTGAGGCTCACAGTCTGAGCCACAGCTCCCAGTTGGTCTTACTGGAACTCAAGAGCCCAGAAAGGGCCTGCCATCTGTCACACTTTTTGAGTATAAATATTTTAATTGGCTTCATCATATATTTTTTTCCTATTTAGCTAATTACATCTTTTAAAAAATCTCATTTTGTTAAGTAAATTTTGAAACCCTCCTTTGTTTGTATTAGAATAAGGAAGGACTTAATTACATAAATGCAAGTAAATAAAACATTTTGAAAACCCCTGATAAACCAAGTAGGTTTATATGTAGATTAAATGAAATCACATGAAAAAGCCCATAAAATTTAAGTGTTCTTTCTCTAAATTTATCCAGTAGACAGATTATTTGTTTAAAATGCAGAATTTAGAGTGCCACTTGCATAAATTCTGATTTAGCAAGTTAACAAATGGTAATCTTTCTTTTATAAAGACATCACTTGAGGTGAATTCCATAAAGATGATCTTAAAGCTACACTTTTAGGGAAAACAATAAACTTGTTTAAAGTACTATTAAATTGAAAGGAAATGTTAATATTGATCATTTAATTTTAATTTTAGTATGACCAATTCTAAATACCATTTATTGTGTTGACTCAATGCATACATATATACCCTGGTATATATATCACACACACACACACACACACACACACACACACACACACACACTGACCATATCTTCCTTTCTGTTGTGGTAATGTAATTGCCAACATTTATAACGAGTCCAGGGCACCATGCCCGACAGTGATGCACAACATTTCCACTATCATTTCTTTTTTTGCTCAGAACCCAGTCATATGACCCCAACCTAATTTCAATGAAGAATGGGATACATAATCTTCCTATGACCCTGGGGAAAAGATTGGTGAATAATTCTTCCCATTGTCCAGCAATGTCCTGAAATAAAGCAGATCTATGTCTCTGTGAAAGTCAGATATAACTCCTACTCTGAGTATGAAGGGAAACAGAAGAGCTACGTAGAATACTATCTTTGCAACAACCTCTAGAGATAATTTAGTCTAATGTCAACATTTTAAGAATGAGTATAGAAAAATATTGGAATTTAGGAATTTGACTTTTTCAAGATGTCTACTTGAATGACTATATAATCATGTGTTTTTAGTCAAAAGACTTAGATATTTGCATTCTTGTTTTTTTTTGTTTGTTTCTTTTTTAACTCTGCTATATGAATTGATTATTTTTCCATACATGGACTCCACTATGCTAACAGTGGTTCACAGATGAAAGAGCTACAAGACACAAATCATCACTAAAAAGGAGTACATAAAGAATTTCAAAGGCAAGAGAGGAGGTCCAAACAAATAAACAACAGTTCAGGAATCTGAAAACTCCAGCACCTATACTGACATCAGACATTAAATACAGTGCAAACCTTGCTGAATGGCAAAAACAAAAGCAAACAAAGGAAAACAATGTGTGAAAAAATAAAGCAATCATCAGAACCAGATCCAGATAGGACACATGTTTTTACAAGGGGCAAAGGGGAAGAACAGAGGATACTGTTATAAGGCTCCTACACTAAATGTGAAATGGTAGTCATATTTAAAGGTGGGCTTAGATTAGTAAAAACTATATATTGTAAACTCTAACACTATCTGTTAAAGAGACTCTCTTTTTCCCATTGGATATTCTTTCTTGCTTTGCCAAAGGTTAATTGACCATATAGTTGTGGGTTCATTTCTGTGTTTTCTATTCTGTTCTGTTGATCTGTCTGTTTTTGTGCCAGTACCATACTGTTTTGATCACTACATCTTTGTAATATAACTTAAAGCCTGAAATTCAACTGATGAATGGATAGAGAAGATATGATATATATATGTATTTATCCAGCAAGGTTGTCATTGAGGATAGAAGGAGAGATAAGTGATTCCCAGACAAACCAAAACTAAAGGAATTTGTGCCCACTAAAATATATATACATGCATATATCTATATATACATTCACAATGGAATATTGCTCAAATATAAAAAAAAGAATGAAATCCTGCCATTTGCTGTGATGTGGTTGGAACTAGAGAGTATTATGCTAAACAAAGTAAGTCAGTCAGAGAAAGACAAATATCATGTGATTTCACACATATGTGGAATTTAAGAAACAAAACAGGAATAAAAAGTGAAAGAGAGACAAACCCAGAAACAGATTCTCACTTCCCTTCTGCTGGCTTTAAGCTTTATTTGCTGTTCATTTTCTAGCTCCTTTAGGTGTAAAGTTAGGTTGTGTATTTGAGACCTTTCTTGCTTCTTGAGGAAGGCCTGTATTACGATATACTTCCGTCTTAGGACTGCCTTTTTTGGGTCCCAAAGCTTTTGGACTGCTGTGTTTTCATTTTCATTTGCTTCTGTGTTTTTTTTTTTTAATTTCTTCTTTAATTTCCTGGTTAACCCACTTATTAAGCTATTCTGTAGACATTAACAAATTGATTTTAATTTTTGTTTTAAAACAAAATTATAAGACAGAGCATGTAAGACTAGATTAGAAAAACGAAACAAGATTCAAGTAAAAACCCATTTTGAATGTAAAGACTCAGATAAGGGAAAAATAAAGGTATGCAGAAAGATACATCAGGTGTGCCTTAATCAAACAGTAGCTGGGGTAGCTATAGTAATTAGAAAATAAGCAGACTTCAGAACAAAGAAGATCACTAAAGATAAAAAAAGGCTTTGCATGATAATAAAGGGGTCAAATCTCTAAGAAGACATAAGGAGTCTAAGTGTGTAAGCACAACAGCAGGATACATATTCTTCTCAATCTTACATGGAATACTCACCAAGATAAAGCACATTCTATGGCACAAAACACATCTGAACAAATTCAAAATAACAGAAGTCATACAACGTATGTTCTCAGACCACAACGGAATTAAACAAGAAATCCATAAAAGAAAGATAGATGAAAAATCCCTCAAATATTTGGAAATTTAACACACTTCTAAGTAACCTGTGAGTCAAAGAAAAATCCCCAAGGGAAATTGAAAATTATTTTGAACGAAATAAAAATGAAAATACAGCTTCAGCTTTTCAAAATCTGTAAGATACAGTAAAAGTAAAGTTTAGAGGAAAATTTACAGCATTAGACTACCTTATTAGAAAAAATAAAGATCTCAAATAAATAATCTAAGCTGTAACCTTCTGAATCTAGAGAAAGAAGAGCTAATAAAGCCTAAGGCAAGTAGAAGAAAAGAAATCCAAATAAGAGCAGAAATCTATGAAATTGAAAATAAGAAAACTGTAGAGAAAAATCAGTGAAACCAAGAGCTGATCGATCTTAGAAAAGTTCTCTAAAATTGATAAATCTTTACCCAAGCTGTCAATAAAAAAAGACAAAAGACGACACAAATTGCTCATTAAAATGAAAGATGGGTCATAACTACTCATACCTTAGACATGAAAATAATAATAATAAAAAAAAAGAATACTATGAGCAACTCTGTGTTCACAAAGTTTATAGTTTAGATTAAATGGAATAATTCCCTGACCCAATCTACCAAAACTCACATGTTGGAGAAATACATAAATAATGGAGAGATATTCCATGTTCATGCATTGGGAAACTCAGTACTGTTAAGATGTCAGGTCTTCCCTAGTTCATGTATAGATTCAATAAATTCTCAATTAAAATGGCAGCAAGCCATTTTGTAGACATTAATAAACTGATTCTAAAATTTATACAGAAAGGCAAAATCCTACAACAGTTAAAAAATACTGAAAAAGAAAACCTAAGTTGGGGGCTCATATATATGAGACAATACTTGTTATAAAGTAATTAAGGCAGTATGGTATTGGTGAAAGAAAAAAAACATATTACCAGAACAGAATAAGAAGCCCACAAATACACCAACACAAATATAATCAACTGATTTTTTTCATCAACTAACTTTTGACAAAAGCACGTTCTATCTGTCCTTCCCTCATTTTCTTCCTTCTTTCTTTTTCTGTCTCTTTGAAATTTTCATTTTATATAAAGTATTATTTAATTATTCCTACTTTTATCCTACTTCTGTTGCTAGTACTAGTAGTAGTACTACTACTACTGCTATTATTACTTTTAAGTAAATTATATGTAAGGAAGACTAAATTGGATACAATTATGATCTTTGAAAAAAATTCACAAAGGAAATGCATATTTTATAAATTTAAAATTCTTTAAGTATCTATGAATTTTCAGCATGGAGAGACCATGAGAAAATTAAAAGTATTATTTTGAATATTTGAATTCAAAACAATCGGTTACAGATAGAAGAAAACTGGTTAATCATATGATTTCTCTCATCTATGAAACATAAGAACTAGGAAGATCGGTAGGGGAAGAAAGGGATAAAGAAAGGGGGGTAATCAGAAGGGGGGAATGAAGCATGAGAGACTATGGACTCTGAGAAACAAACTGAGGGCTTCAGAGGGGAGGGGGGTGGGGGAATGGGATAGACTGGTGATGGGTAGTAAGGAGGGCACGTATTGCATGGTGCACTGGGTATTATACGCAACTAATGGAGCATCGAACTTTACATCGGAAACCAGGGATGTACTGTATGGTGACTAACATAATATAATAAAAAAACAAAACAAAACAAAAAAAAAAGAAAACTGGTTNGCAAAAAAAAAGAAGAAAACTGGTTAAAATTCTCAACCTGTTAAACTGTTTTTGAAGACAGAAGATTATTGTATTTATGCTTAACTACTTAGAGATTATCACAGTATCTAGTGAATAGTTTGAATAAATGTTAAATAAAGAAGTGACAACAGTTAAATAACTAAAGATTTTTAGAATTAATTTAGCTTTTCAGTTATGAGTAATTTATTTACCCTTGTTATCTATTTTGGAAATTTACAGTATTCAACCTCACGTTAGATTTGTACCCTTTTATAAGATTTAGTTTAAGATGGCATCTTCTTATGATGATATTTGTGTTTTATTAGGTGCTTTCTCATTTCATATTTCCTCTAACTATTACTTTAATATATTGTGACATTGTTCCCCTCTCCATTTTATAGAATTAGAAGTTGAGAGGACTTAAGTGTCTTCAAATTCAAATAGCTACTGTCTTTGTCCAACAAGGCTGCTGCGATAACAGAATACCATAGATTGTGTGACTTAAATAACAAAACTTTATTCCCTCGGTTCTACAGTCTGCAGACTCCAAGATCAAAATGCAGATCGGTGTCTAGCAAAGGCTTACTTACTGGTTCATAGAGGGCTGTTTCTAACTGTGTTCTCTCCGTGGNTGGTGTCTTGCAAAGGCTTACTTACTGGTTCATAGAGGGCTGTTTCTAACTGTGTTCTCTCCGTGGTGGAAGGGGTGAGGGAGTTCTCTGAGATGTCTTTTATAAGCACACTAATTCCATTCATGAGAACTCCACCCTCATGACCTAATCACTTCCCAAAGTCACCAGCTTCTAATATCATCTCACTGGGGATTAAGTTTCGACATATTAAATTTTAAGGGATCACAAACATTCAGTCTATAGCAGGTACATTGCATCAGGATTAGATTTATGTTTTCTGACCTTACTAAGATTCTTTAGGCTAAGCCAAACTATATTCCAACTAAGCTTGAAGATATTTCTTTGGTTAGAATGATAAACATCTGTAGAAAGAAAACCAAGCAAGTTATCAATCTTTCAAATGACAAGCCAGGTATATATACTGACTTCTGGTTTACACCAAATTCATCATGAGAGGATAGTTTGTCCTTTTATCTAAATTCTGAGTTTTTCCATCACCTTCTATTTTGCATTGATGAATGATTTCCAAGAATACACTGTATTTATCATAGATACCACTTTTTATAGGCTGCCTGAGGTATTCAGCACTGTAATGACTTTATACCAAATAAAAAACAGATGTAATAACATTAGAAACAGATGTTTTCCTATATGATCTTTTGATTAAATCAGAGGGTGATATTATCATGCTTTCTTAAAAAAATTAAAAAACTAAGTCGACTTATTTTTTTTTTAAAGAAATCCCACTCTAATACCAAATCTTTTGTGTCATTTCCAAGAAACTTGTTGGTACCAGTTGCATCACCATAACGGCATTATGTTTTGTTTTTATTATGTTATACAAATGATTTAAAACCAATTATTTTATGCTAGTCTAATTATTAAAACCAGGTAGGCATCATGTAACATTATAATGTATTTTATGTATGTCAGTAGAAAATAATACCATAAAATAGTAACTTAAAAACTATTTTTTTTAACATAATGTTTTTCAACACCACCAAATGCTGTATTCTCAAAGGCAGCCGTGTAGATTTTCAAGCAAATCAAACAAATACAATATAAAATTTCAGTACTCTTCATGAAATTTCAGGGACCATAGTGACATAAATCATGTGGCACATTTCAAATCAACTTGAGGATATGGCCAGATGGAACTATGGGGAAATAAAAACCACAGAGTGACTGATTTTTAGCCATTTTCTCACTTTCCAGGATTTACTCAAGTCCCAGAGAACATACAAAATGATAAGTACTATCGTTTTTCATTTGTTTTTGTTTTCGTTTTTTTACTCAAAATATCCCTACATAATCTTACGAACTAGTAGACTTCCTAAGAAATATCAAAGGCTCCATTATCTTGCTGAGCTGTCAATAAAATCATTTCTACTTAAACACACAGAAAAGAGAAAAGACGAAGGAAGGAAGGAAGGAAGGAAGGAAGGAAGGAAGGAAGGAAGGAAGGAAAAAAGGAAGGAAGGAAGGAAGGTTGGTTGTGCTCTTCCCAAGGCAAACTTAGCGTCAAGTATCTTTGGAATATCCTTTGTGTTAGAGCTGCAACCATCCCCCTGTGCCTATTTAGAGCTCCAGTTACTCCAAGATTATATAGTGAAATTTTACACATCCAACTAAAATGTGGAAAAAANCCTTTGTGTTAGAGCTGCAACCATCCCCCTGTGCCTATTTAGAGCTCCAGTTACTCCAAGATTATATAGTGAAATTTTACACATCCAACTAAAATGTGGAAAAAAATAGGTAATTGCTCTCATCTTGTTCTACATCCCCAGTCTTTTTTCTGGTCATAGGTGATAGGGAAAGTCTATACTTTCCATGGTTTTTCTATACTTAAAATTGTAGATAATTCTGTCTTACAATTTATTTTGCTTCTTATTCCTTCTTAACCTATTTATTTATTTACTGAATCATTTAATCAATTATTTAGTTACATCACTATTGATATATCATAGGTAATTATTTATTCTCTCTTCATAATCTAATACCATCACTATTTATGTTATTGCTTACTTTTTTCTCCAGCTCTGCTTATTAGGAACTCTTTCAGGTTGGCACCTGTGTCCTCATTGTATGTAATGGCAATACAAGAATATGCAGGCATATACTTACTTTATATTTCCCTTGTCCCAAGTCTAAAATCAACATTTAAAAAAAAAGGGTCTTTATTTCTTTTATTAGAAAATGGTGTTTAGAAGCCATGATCTAGACACAAGATGTGCTCATTGCTTCTGGGGTGTCACTGATTCTAGGCCCTCCAAGAGAATGGAGTTAGGAAAAATCTGTACCTACACATGTACAATAAACACATATATTGATTTTTGTTTTCTTATCTGTCTATTTATCTAACTATTAAATAAATATAATTTCATACCAATATATATAACTCTAATTCATAAGCACAGAGTTCATTCTAACATTTTCCTTGCTTATTTGTAATGTCCTTCCTCAACAGTGAGAAATCTAGCACTCAATAGTGACACTATAATTTTTATATATATATATTTAATCCAGCTCCATGACCAAAGTGTGGTCTGAAGTTGTGACCCTAAGATCAAGAATCTTGTGCTCTACTGACTGAGCCAGTCAGGTGCCCTCAAACAGATGTTTTTTGTTTTTGGTTTAAAGTAGTCTTCATTGCCTTAAATATATCATCTATGTGTAGTAGAATTAGACACATTTTTCACAATCTGCATTATATCCTGGGCACCTCCCCCTGCCCCACAATAAACCTGGCCAAATTTTTTTCAACTCTGGGGCATTTTATGTAGATTTAGCAGGGTAGATTTTCCATAGTTCAACATGATATCTGCAGATAAAGACAGTTTGCATTCTTCTTTTCTAATCTGTCTGTTTTCCCTTTTTCTTGCTTTATTGCACTGCTAGGATTTCCAGTTTGGTGCTGAGTAGGAGAAGTGAGAAAATTTCCTTGCCTTTTTCCCAAACTTAGAAGAAAAACATCTAGTTTCTCATTACTTAATATGATGCTAATTTGAGGTGTGCTTTGTTCGATTTTTCATATTTTTTATGCCTACAATCATCTTCCTCTTCCTTCTCCTTCTGCATCTCCTCCTCTTCTTTTTTTTAAATTTGGACATATGCATAGGAAAGTAGATACTATTTATTTAATCTCTGTATATAAGCACAAATTCCCTTCTGCTTGGCTTTTGTGCATGTATTTGAGTGTTAATCTACTCCGGGATTAGACTAGGTTTGATGTTTTTATTGCCATTGAGAGCAGGGAGGAGCCTCTGTGCTGACTGTTCTCTACTGAGGTCTTGCTGTCTCCACCAGAATTGTCTTTTAAAAGGAAATATCAAAAGGCAATAAAAAAATATGAGCATAATACTTTCAAGATTTTTCCATTAAGAGGTGGAGTCTATTTTCCTTTAATTTGAATCGGGGCTAGACTTTCTACTTGCCTTGGCCAATAGAAAGACAAAATGATGGTCTTAGGTCTCTTGAGACCTTGAAATTTCTACTCTTTATGCTCACAGAAACTCTGCATCCACCACTATGTACATGAATTCAGGCTAGTTTACTATAAGATGTGAGACATATGACCCAGTCCCCCTGTCCCCTGGCCAATAGTCAGTCCCTTACCAGCCAACTGTCAGATATATGAATGAGACTTTTGACCACTGGCTGAAGACAAATGCATGAGTAAATTCAGCCAAAACCAGCAGAAAAAAACTGTCCAACTATGCACAGCCAAATTACCAATCCATAGAATTGACCACAGGGATGGATGGTAGATGCAAAAAAAATCCTTCCATCTCCTCCCCTTTCTTCTATTTTCAACATCCAGAAGTAGAAAGACTTTATGCCTGCCATTAGATTATAAATCTGTTGTATCTTCTTCTTCCCTAGTGTGTGGCTCTTTTATCTTGATTAGTAAGAGAAAATTTTGTAATATTAAAAACTCTGTTATTTATCCACAGTCTGCTTTCAAGACAATTGATTCACTGTAGACAAATCTGTCTATAAAATTTAAAATTCAGACATTAGCAATGGACCATTTATTTGAGCTTGATGCCCCAAAGCAGTAAAAATATCGATTTCAATGGGTAGAGAAATCTGGAAATATATGGACTAATGATCTAAGAAGCATTGATTCAATATCACATAAGTATTATGTATTTTATCATTTACTAACCACAGTGATTCCTTTCAATCTTTTCCAGTTATACCTATCACTAATTCATGACTTGCCATTCTATTTTCTTCTAACTTGATCTTAACTTAGCCTGTGGCAGATATTTCTTCCTATAAAGTCTTGGCTTTACAATATCTGAAATGATTTATAGTTACCACAGTATTTATTGCCCATTATATTTTCTTCATTTATAATCAACACTTCTTTACACCAAATACTTGAAATCTTTTATTATTGCTTTTGTTCTACTTGCTAGAAACTCCTAGAGTAGAATATATTTTGTGTTACTTAAAAAGGTAAGTAAAAAGAGAAGAGGGAGTTAGCTTTCCAGTACTTTATCAAGGGAGCATACTTTTCAAATATCTACTCAGTTTTTGCAATGAAAATCAAATGTTTCCTTTAAAAGTCCCACATTAACTTTAGGGTAAAGTCACACTGCTTATTTTGTGGACCCTATAGTATTGGGCTGCTGACAGACTAATATAAATAAATCACATCTCATTCCACTA
>NC_048229.1:60041242-60182591 GCF_002007445.2 Ailuropoda melanoleuca
AAAAAAATAAATCTAATAAGTAAAGACAAAAATGAAAACAAAAATGAGTGTAGAATCATTATGTAAAGTATGTAGCGTGGAGTATGATGATGAAAAAGGCAGAATCGGATAACACTGAACTAAAATAGGAGACAGTAGGCTTCTGGTTCAGCAATGCATCTGATTAAGCACCTATAATGTGGTGTCCCCCTAAATCTCACAAAATAAAAAGCATAAATATTACTAAAAATAAGGCATGTAAATTTGAAAAAAACAAACATGAATGTCACAGGTAAAGTGCTAATAGTCTAATGCCAGAAAGTATAAAGGATCCTACATAAGATGCATATTATTATTGAAAATGACTCAGATATTACCAGATGAAGTCAAAGTCTGTTCAAAATATGAAGGTAAAATAGTTTATACTTCCACTATCACCAGTCCCTGTCAATAACTCATAGAAGAGTGGATAGTTACCTCTCCTACGAAGGCGTCGTTGTGTAGATTGCTTGAATCCTGCTATGTCCTCCCAATCTGGTCCAGGCTGGCGTGTTTAGAGACAAGTTAATTGAGAGAGGAGAGACCTACCAGATTTACAAAACTGTTTTTTGGAAAAGCTGAATCTGGACTCTATATATATTTTTGTCCCTTGGATACTGAATACTACAGAATAAGACCCCCATTTGTAACTGGCTTTAAGAAATAATAATAATAATAACAACAATTTAAATGCAAATTTTATCCAAAACTATTTGGTAACATAGTAGGCATGGACCTATTTGCTATCTTGATCTTATTATGTCTCATACAGGAATGACCTCCATAATCTTTCAGGGGAGGAAAGAAATACAACAGTTTAACCCTATAGGAAATGATCAGAAGTACCCATAAGCACCACATTATTTTTAACAGAAATGCCAATTTCCAACTCATTAATTCCATATTCTATGCTTGTCCAAATTTCCAACACAGAATCTCTTGCCCAACTGCAAACAGCATGGAAAAGTTTTAAGGCTAATTCGGAGATCATAAAACAGATGACATTTAGCAACATAGTCCAAAGTAAATACTTCATTTGAAAAGAGAAACTGAAAGGACGTATAGACACAAGTGAATGAAAATGTACTAGAAGTAACATGCTGATTTATCTATCTCTCTTCCATGCACTGCAAGCTCTCACAAGTACACAGTGAGTGCTCTCGATTCCTGTTAAGTGTAGAGTAGTTAAGCAGGCAGTCTCTGCAGTCAATCTATGAAGGTGCAAATCCCGGGGCCTGTATTTTATACCTGTGAAACCTTGGTAATATTACTTAACCTCCCTCTGACTTGCCTTTTCTCATCTGGGCAATGAGGATTAGAATAAGTCTCACATCATAGAACTTTTTGGAGAACTCAAGGATTTCATAAATAAAAGCCAATTACAATCGTTCTTGATGGTCCATAGTAAAGTCTGTATAAAACACAAGGATTTCATAAATAAAACACAACTATTCTTTTATATTTCCAGAACTGTATATATCCATTTTTTCTCTATATACTATAGAGAAAGTGTATACTCTATATATTCATTTTTTTTTCTCTATATACTATAGAGAAAGTGTATACTCTATATACTTTCCTTAACTATATACTTTCCTTAAAGTGTATACTCTATATACTTTCCTTAACTAAATTTCCTTAAATTTCCTTAACTAAATTTTTGGGTTTTCTTTTCTGATTACCTGTCTCATCTGTCATTTCCCTCATTATTACTATGAAAAACAGGAGAGCCTATGGCACTGGAAAACAGGCATTTTGTGTAAATTATGCAGACTATCCCCTTTGTTTAGTCCAGGAGGCAATTGTTATGCAGACTAACCCCCTCTTTCATGCTTGAGTCCAGGAGGCAACCAAAGAAAGAATATTGTAAGGGGAAGCAAAATCACAAAACCAGATCAACTTGACTGACTCTTCAATCTGAATGTGCTATGCAAAAGAGAGAGAACTTGGTGGAAGAAATGAACATAGAACTCTTTCGTTGTATAGGTCCAGCCAAGGAGAGGTGAGAGGTGAGGGTGGGCTCTGAATGCTTACCCATTCATCCCCTGAGCAGACATTATGTCTCTTCAGTGCCAGCTACTCAAAACATGCTGAGCATGGGATGGGGGAGTTTGGCATGAACAGAGAGCCTTTCTCATATCCATGCACTTGCTCAGTACTTGCTATAGAGCCCAACACATGTTAGGAACTCTGTGAAGTTCTGCACAATGAATAGTGTGTATTATTGGGAATACGCTCCTAAATAAAATTGATCTATCTGCACCTTGGTACAAGCCTTTTATACTTAGTACCAGATTTAGCTGCTTGTGGTATCAAAACTACCTGCCCAATATCCAACCTCACTTCCTACTGTATCTGCTTTTCATAAATCACATATTTTACTTCTCTCTCAGTGGATTTATCCTTGCCCTAGGTCCTCAAAAATCAAGGTTTTAGGTAGAAAGGAGCAAACAGCCTTAGCAAGAATTCTCCTTCTCCAATTCTAGCTTCATGTAATCCATTGAAGATTAGAATTTAAATATTCTTATTCTTTTTTTTCCATATATATTATTTATTGCTGCACAGCAAATTACCTCAAAACTTAGTGGCCTAAAACAAATATAAACATTTATCATATCATATATCATACCACACATATTCTGTACATCAGAAACTGGGGTACAGTTTGGCTGAGCTAAACCAGTTCCTGTCTCTCATCTTGAATTGCAGATGAGATGTCACTTGAAGCAGCAATTATCTGAAGGCTTCTCTGGGAATAAAGGCTCTACCTCCAAGATGGTTCACCCACATGGTGGTCAGGTTGGAGTTGGCTGTTGGTAGGAGGCCTCCAAGCATTGCCATATAGACTTCTTATTCCTAAGTATACCTGGAACTTATAGTTAGTGCTTAACTCTTTACTCACAGCAGTGCCCCTTCTGGTAATCAGAGATTATACACCCATGATTCTGGTAATCAGAGATTATATACCCATGATCTTCTCCATTCCTCTAAGGAAGTCTTATATATGAAGCAAATGCATTTAATGCAAAAAAGACTACAAGAGATTAATTTAGAATAAACACATCAAACCTTGTAGACACTTAGTACATGCAAATCACTAATCCACTGGGGAAAAAGTGGCTCATTTACTGTCCTGAAGGAGATCATCTCCTGGTTGTGGAATGGAGTTTGCAAACACCCTACACTCTATCTCTTTGTTGGTGGAGTTCTCAGTTTCCTTCATTACATTTAAAGCTTAAGATATTCATCTGCATTTTGAATAAACAGCAATGGTCCTGAAAAATTGTGGGGTTTGTAATGTAATCATTAAATATTTGTAGCACAACTACAACAGATGTGTTTTGGACAGAGATACACGTAAATAAAACCAAAACCAACAAAACAAAACGAACATACCTTGGTAGAACTTACCTCCTGGCAAGACCAGGGTCATGACAGTGAAGATAAGAAATGACTAAATAGGGGCGCCTGGGTGGCACAGCGGTTAAGCGTCTGCCTTCGGCTCAGGGCGTGATCCCGGCGTTATGGGATCGAGCCCCACATCAGGCTCTTCCATTATGAGCCTGCTTCTTCCTCTCCCACTCCCCCTGCTTGTGTTCCCTCTCTCGCTGGCTGTCTCTACCTCTGTCGAATAAATAAATAAAATCTTTAAAAAAAAAAGAAATGACTAAATAATTAGCCTCTTAAACTAGTGTGTTACAATATGATAAGTGGTATGGAAATAAATTCAATGTAGAACATGGTAATGTGAATCAGAAAAGCAGTAGGAAAGGAACATGTAATTTTAAATAAGATAATGTCAAAGTGGACCTCATAGAGAAGTGACACATGAGAAAATCTTTGATGCAGACGTAGTAGTCAAGGAGGTGAGGAAGAGNCTTCTTATTCCTAAGTATACCTGGAACTTATAGTTAGTGCTTAACTCTTTACTCACAGCAGTGCCCCTTCTGGTAATCAGAGATTATACACCCATGATTCTGGTAATCAGAGATTATATACCCATGATCTTCTCCATTCCTCTAAGGAAGTCTTATATATGAAGCAAATGCATTTAATGCAAAAAAGACTACAAGAGATTAATTTAGAATAAACACATCAAACCTTGTAGACACTTAGTACATGCAAATCACTAATCCACTGGGGAAAAAGTGGCTCATTTACTGTCCTGAAGGAGATCATCTCCTGGTTGTAGAATGGAGTTTGCAAACACCCTACACTCTATCTCTTTGTTGGTGGAGTTCTCAGTTTCCTTCATTACATTTAAAGCTTAAGATATTCATCTGCATTTTGAATAAACAGCAATGGTCCTGAAAAATTGTGGGGTTTGTAATGTAATCATTAAATATTTGTAGCACAACTACAACAGATGTGTTTTGGACAGAGATACACGTAAATAAAACCAAAACCAACAAAACAAAACGAACATACCTTGGTAGAACTTACCTCCTGGCAAGACCAGGGTCATGACAGTGAAGATAAGAAATGACTAAATAGGGGCGCCTGGGTGGCACAGCGGTTAAGCGTCTGCCTTCGGCTCAGGGCGTGATCCCGGCGTTATGGGATCGAGCCCCACATCAGGCTCTTCCATTATGAGCCTGCTTCTTCCTCTCCCACTCCCCCTGCTTGTGTTCCCTCTCTCGCTGGCTGTCTCTACCTCTGTCGAATAAATAAATAAAATCTTTAAAAAAAAAAGAAATGACTAAATAATTAGCCTCTTAAACTAGTGTGTTACAATATGATAAGTGGTATGGAAATAAATTCAATGTAGAACATGGTAATGTGAATCAGAAAAGCAGTAGGAAAGGAACATGTAATTTTAAATAAGATAATGTCAAAGTGGACCTCATAGAGAAGTGACACATGAGAAAATCTTTGATGCAGACGTAGTAGTCAAGGAGGTGAGGAAGAGGAAGAGGAAGGAGATAACATCTCCATAGAGATGTTATTGCAAGGACACTAAAAATAGAGAGTGGCACAAGAAAGGCCAATGTGGCTGGAGCAAAGCTAGCAATAAGAAGAAACAACACCACACATGTAAAGATGGGGANTGTAGAACATGGTAATGTGAATCAGAAAAGCAGTAGGAAAGGAACATGTAATTTTAAATAAGATAATGTCAAAGTGGACCTCATAGAGAAGTGACACATGAGAAAATCTTTGATGCAGACGTAGTAGTCAAGGAGGTGAGGAAGAGGAAGGAGATAACATCTCCACATAAGATGTTATTGCAAGGACACTAAAAATAGAGAGTGGCACAAGAAAGGCCAATGTGGCTGGAGCAAAGCTAGCAATAAGAAGAAACAACACCACACATGTAAAGATGGGGAAGACTATACCAGCTTGCTAGGTCATTACCACAAACTTGACTTTGTCTCTAAGGGAAGTGAGAGTTATTGTTGAATTTTGAATAAAAAGATGCATGACAGCTTACCTTATTTAAGGATGCTATTAGCACTTTGGACAAAGATGGTGGAAAAGAGACCTTCACCTTCCCAAAAAATAAGTAATAATAATAATAATCACAATAATTACTATATATTTTATGTATAAATATATATAACTTATGAAATACATATAATTATAACTATATATGTAATGTATATTACATATATATGTATACATAATATATAATATACGTATACATATATTATACATATACATAACATATAATATATGTAACATATAATATATATAAAAAAAAAAACTCTGTGACACTGGACATCAGGCAAAAACAAATAGTGATCACGGAAAGATAGAAAACAAAAGAGGTAAGCCCTGCTATTACCCCAGCATACTGCATCAAGAGACTTTCCATGGACAGAGGATCAGTGATCTGTGGCAAAAATTCAAGAGACCTAATATACATGTAATAAGACCTCCCAAAATGGAGGACAATGTAGAAAGAAAGAAGAAAAAAGACAAACTCCAAACTTCCAAATTTGATAAAAGATATAAGCCCATGGATTTAAGAAGCACAGTAAAAACCCAAGACATACCAAGACACAGAGTTATCAAGTTTCTTGATAAAGTTTCTTTAATATAAATATTAAAAATCTTAAAAGCACCCAGAGATAACTATAGACAGAGGGACAAAGATTAAAATATCAGCTGATTAGCCAATTTTTCATCAGAAACAATGTGAATGAAAAGAAAGTGAGTCTTCTTTTAAAATACTGAAAGAAAATAAACAAGAAGCTATCAACCTACCCTTCCATACTCAGTTAAAATATCCTTCCAAAAAAGCCTTTCTTAGATAACCATAAACTTAAAGTATTAATCATTGGTAAACCTGAATTGCAAGAATTGTTAAAGGAAGTCACTCATAATGAAGGAAAGTGTTATCAGATGAAGACGTAGATGGACAAACAGAAACAAGAACCATTAAAATGGTAACTACATGTGTAAACACTTAAGGAAGAACTGTCATAACTACAGTCTTTTAGATATCTAAATAGAGTGATTCTTGTCCAACTCATTCTATGATTACAATGATACTAAAGGCAAACAAAATTCATTACAAGAAAATTGAATCCAATAATGTATAAAAAACTAATGCACAATGACCAAGTACAGTTTAATATAGAAATGCAATGTTGAATTGTGATCTGAAAATTAATATAATTCATCATTTTAATTCACTAATAATTTAAAAAAGAATTATAACATATTAATATCTTAATAGATACAGAAGAAAAATTTGATAAAAATCAACATTCATTTCTGGGGGGAAAAAAAGAACTCTTGGCAAACTAGGAACAGAAATGAAATTCTTCAAACCTGATAGAGGTAATCTATAGGTAACATCGTACTTCACATTTTAGTTTCAGAATAATTTAATTATTAAATTAAGATTACTGTTAAATTATTAATTAAATTATTGTTTATTTAATTATTAGTGTTTAATTATTAATTAAATTATTTAGTTTGGGAGAAAAGTTAAACTAATTTTTCTTGAAATCTGGAGCAAGATAAGGATGCTACTCTTTCTATTCAGTGTTGCTCTGGAATTTCTACTCAGTGCAATAACACAAGAAAAAGAAATGAAACAGATTGAGATTGGAAAGCAAGAATTAAAACTTTTCTGTGTTCATCAACAACATGAGTGTCTATGTGGAATAACTAATGGAATCTATAAAATCTGAGTAGAAAAAATAAGTGAATTTAGGAAGGTTATTGGATATAAGTAATATTGAAATCTATAAAATATAAGTGAGTGAATTAAAGAAAACTAATTGAAAGATACATCATAATTTTAGGAAAAAAATAAGAAAATATCTATATGACTTTGATCTTTCATGTGATGCCAAGGGCACAATTCTTAAAATAATAAATTGATAGACTGGGCACTTGCTCTTCAAAGGCAATACTAGAAGAACAAGAAGACAAACCACAGACTGGGAAAATACCTGTGGAAAGTCCATACCTGATAAAGGTCTTGAACCCAAATATGTAAGAACTCTCAAAAATCAACAAGAAGAAAACAACCTAAAAAAAAAAAAGGCACATATTTGAAAAGACACTTCTCCAAAGTAGATGTATAGATGTCAAATAAGCACATGAAAATGTCCTCAATTCATAAGTCGGTCTGGAAATGCAAATTTAAACCACAATGAAATACATACCAGGAATAGAACAACTAAAATCAAAGACTGACCATAGCAAGTGTTGTCTAGGATATTGAGCAAATAGAGCTCTCAAATGCTGTTAGTGTCACGGAAAATGATACAATCACTTTTGGAAAAAGGTTTAGCAGTTTTTAAAAAGTTATGAATAAACTACCATATGATTAAGCCTCTCCAAGTACTCTGTTATTTACCCAATGGAATGACAGCATGTTTTCATACAAAGACTTGGACACAAAGATGTATGATTCAACCTGCTTAAAATACTACAAAATGCAAACTAATCTCTGGGGACAGAAATCAATCCAGTACTAGTCTGGAGAGGGAGGAAGAGATGGAGGAAAAAGTCACAAAATGGAAAAAGGAAACTTCTGAGGGTGATGAGTAGGTTTATTACCATGATTTTTGTGGTTATATGTTAATATAAAATGGTTATTATCTTGATTTTGTATCTACACCAGATGGTTTCACAAACGTATATTTGTTTTAAGACAGTTACGCACTTTAAATACGTGCAGCTTATTGTCTGTCAATGACAAGTCAATAAAGTTTGTTGGAAACAAAATAAAACAAAGTAAAATATATTTGGCAAGAATGCTAAGGGACACAAGGGCAAAGCAAGGATTCCAGCCAGAAAAACAAATTCAGTAGCTCAAGTAAGGAATTATAGTGGCTCAGATTAATATGGAAACACTGGGGGCAGAGCACAATGTAAGATTTTTAGATACATTAGTTAGAAAAGCTAGTATGATGTTCTGATAGATTGGATTTGGAGTGTAAAAGAAATAAAGGAGTCCAAAATTACTCTGGAACGTTTGCATGATCACTTAAAAAAAAGTAGTAGATACAAAGGTAGATAGGGCAGACTGAATGAAAGCAGGTTTTATTTTGGGGATTCAGTGAGAGTTCAACTTCCGAGAAGTTAATTTTACATGCCAATTAAACATTGAAATCAGGATATTTCAAAGGCATTTGGATACATGAGTCTGAAATTTAAGAGAGGTCTGGATGACATATCTAAAATTGGCAGAATAGAAAGATATAATGGTAAAAATAATAGTCATAATAACTACTAGCGTAAATTGAGTGTTTACAGGGCACCAGGGTAAGGATAAATGTTTTAGGGCCCATTTCAATCAATCTTCTCTGAAGGTTTGTAAAGTCAGTACATTGACTGTGGCCCATATCTTCAGATTAGTAAACTGAGCTTTAAAGCAGTTAAATTGTCCAGATTGGTAAGTNTAATAAATTGTGGAAATCTGGGGTGCCTGGGTGGCTCAGTTGTTAAGCATCTGCCTTCCGCTCAGGGCATGATCCCCGCATTGGGGTCCCTGCTCTGCTGGGAAGCCTGCTTCTTCCTCTCCCACTCCCCCTGCTTGTGTTCCCTCTCTCACTGACTTTCTCTCTCTCTGTAAAATAAATAAATAAAATCTTTAAAACAAACAAACAAATAAATAAATAAATTGTGGAAATCAAGGTCATTTAAAAATAGTAATTTTTCCACTATTCAATTTTTTTTCAGAAATTTTTTTTTCTCTGACTTGGACGTAAGCAAAGTGAACCTCAGTCTGTTCTCATGATTAAAGTATCATGGAAACTATTTAATGAGGCCCACAATATGTGTGTATTGCTAAGTCATTTCCTTTGCTTGAAATCGTCTATAAATAATGAAAATAANGACATAGTGGAGTAATGACTTAGACATTAAATGGCCCGTCAAGAACAGACAGAGATAAAGAGTGTGACTGGGCTGGGTGGTAGGGGTACAGAGAGAAGTGGTGGGAGATGAATTTAAAGAGATCCAAGGGAAGCCAGTGCCGCAGAGCTTAGAGTGACACATTAACATGCTTCACTGAGACCTGCTGTAGTCCACTGCTGGAGGCTGGAAGGGAAGACTGTATATTCGTGACACATTGTCATATGTAGAGAATATGATTAAATAAAATCTATGACAAAATGACTCTTTAAAACCCAGGGAAGTTCCTTGCAACGGTCATTCATTGACTGTTTATTGATAAAATTAGGAGAATCTGTCACATATAACATACACCTTTTGAGATTTCTGATTGTACCTTACTGTAATTACTATTTTCGTTGAAGGTAAATATGAGATTTCAAGATCTTAAATCTGTTGTATTTAGCATAACACTTTACTTTTTGAGCTAAATTTTTCTTTGCAATATGAAGGATTTCTGCTATATTATAATATTAATATATATTAAAATACTTTATTGTGTAGTAAACATACCAGCATATTGAATATTTTGGTAACTGAAATGAACTCAGGAGTTTCCTAAAGCTCTTTTTTTCCTATTTTTTTTTTAAAGACTTTATTTATTTATTTGACAGAGATAGAGACAGCCAGTGAGAGAGGGAACACAAGCAGGGGGAGTCGGAGAGGAAGAAGCAGGCTCATAGCGGAGGAGCCTGATGTGGGGCTCGATCCCATAACGCCAGGATCACGCCCTGAGCCGAAGGCAGACGCTTAACCGCTGTGCCACCCAGGTGCCCCTCTTTTTTCCTATTGTTCCCATTTTTAAGATGAATGCACTGAGACTCGAGTAAACAATGGAGTCATTAATAAATTGTGGAAATCTGGGGTGCCTGGGTGGCTCAGTTGTTAAGCATCTGCCTTCCGCTCAGGGCATGATCCCCGCATTGGGGTCCCTGCTCTGCTGGGAAGCCTGCTTCTTCCTCTCCCACTCCCCCTGCTTGTGTTCCCTCTCTCACTGACTTTCTCTCTCTCTGTAAAATAAATAAATAAAATCTTTAAAACAAACAAACAAATAAATAAATAAATTGTGGAAATCAAGGTCATTTAAAAATAGTAATTTTTCCACTATTCAATTTTTTTTCAGAAATTTTTTTTTCTCTGACTTGGATGTAAGCAAAGTGAACCTCAGTCTGTTCTCATGATTAAAGTATCATGGAAACTATTTAATGAGGCCCACAATATGTGTGTATTGCTAAGTCATTTCCTTTGCTTGAAATCGTCTATAAATAATGAAAATAAAATAAAATTTAAATTAAAAAATTAAAATTAAGCTGGTTGGCTAGTTACTGATGGTGGGCACTGTGCCCTAGATATACAAGTTTTTTTTTTCTTTTTAATGCTTATACAATTACAGATATTGTGTCCTTGAATTCTTGCCTTGACCTTATGTATTCTTACTTATGTGTTATGTGGGACTCTTAAGTATTCTTATTTATGTGATATGTAGAAAGAATCNCTTTTTAATGCTTATACAATTACAGATATTGTGTCCTTGAATTCTTGCCTTGATCTTATGTATTCTTACTTATGTGTTATGTGGGACTCTTAAGTATTCTTATTTATGTGATATGTAGAAAGAATCTCAGAGAGATTAAAAAACAACATTCATGATAGCAGGGCAGGATCTCATGAACAGTGTGTCTCAGAGCCCAAATTCTGCACCAGTTTTGTCCAATGGCTAAAGCTTTGGCTCTGAGCTACTGCCTATCACGGTAGTCTTCATGGCCCAGCTCCAAAGGCAAACCTGTTGGATGATTCTAACTTCCTCTATGTTTTGTGAATAAGAATGATCCCTTCTTTTTGTTGGAAAAATAGCTAAGAAAATAAAGGCTAAGAGTAATATTTAAATTTTTGTATACTCTTTGTATTTTTATTCCCATTATAATTCTCAAAAGCTAAACAATTCATGACTCAGAGTATGGGGATACTGAAAGCACCCTTTATCTTGTCTCCACCTGGACCCTCTCTTCTCTTTGGTCAAGCTCAGTTTTCATGAACTTTACTTTTGTGGTCACTACAATGTAAATATTCTGCAGTTTTATTATTTTTATTTTGTTTTTCTTTTGTTTCACAAAAGGGGTTACATGAATACATCATATTATATCATATTATATATAAAATTTACATATATTATATATAGCCACAAAATTTACTAACCTAACTTTATTCCACTGTTATTTACCATTTAACAGTGACATCATGATTGTTCCCTTTGATAATAATTCCCTTGATAAATGATTGTTCCACACATAACTGAAATTGCACAATGGTTTCAAATTCAAATAAAGAGAAACGTGCATACATAACTCTTACTTCTCATCAAGTGCCAAGCATGAAACAGATCCCACATTACTCATAATGAAATCCGTGAGGACTGATATTTGAGAAAAAAAGTACATCAAATATGATGAAATAAAAAAAATTTTAATTGATTAATGCATTTGCTAGATTAATCAAATAAAATAATGATTTAAAGGTATTTATATTTTTCTCCACACAGTCCAAAGTGTAGCTCAGAACTAATATGAATATTCCTGGATTGGAATTGAGAAATCTTGAATTTACTTACACGCGAAGTGTCAATTTACCAGAGATCAAGTTAAAGATTTCTATTATCTTCACATTTGGTTTTATATATCTCAAGGGTCAGCACATTGTTCTTCTTGCCTCCTCTGATATAATTTTCTCCACTGGTAGAAGTAGAAAAAGTTGTGTCCCTGACTCATCAGACTGTTACACTGACAACACAGATCTTGGGTGGAAGGCTGGTCAGTCACCTCTGCAAGGAGAGTTTAAAGGGATGGAGAACTAGTAGAGAGAGAAGGGGGATGGGGAGAACAGTGAGATGAGACAATGCAGAAAGGAAACCCCCCAAAAAAAAAAAAATGAGAAGAGGTAGGTGGAGAGAGATTTCTTGTTGTTGTCATTGCCTATGGTGTACAAATCTTTTACTTTCCCCTAAAAAATAAAAACATCTATGGTTTTCAAAGCAAGAATCCTGCCACTCAAGAAATAACTATTCTAAATACCACTTGAGGGCACTGTGGCATTGCATTTTGGTCAAGTGACCTTTGAAAATGCAACTCAGGGAGAATAATCTAGTTTTTCAAAACCCAGGATGAGCACACACAGGTACTCTAGGGTAATGTCTGTACATGAGGATGGGCATAGCTGTGTGGACATATAAATCAGTGAGTGCCCCACCGAGGCAGCTCCAGGACCAGAGATTGCTTTCCACATCCAGCCTTCACTATATGCTTCAGAGATTTCCTTTACTGGTTGCTCAGGCTGAACTATGATATTATGATTTTCCAATTGCAGTGATAATGGATCATTTTTGGCATTTCCTACTCATTAGAATCTGTGCCAGTGTGATGGATTAATTTAGGGGCATTTTCTGTCCTTGGTATAATTATTGGGAAAGGAATGAAAATGGCTGCTACACATTACAGCACAGGGTGCAGGACATAGATGTGAAAAAGGAGAGAGAGAGAGAGAGAGAGAGAGGCTTGGAGAGAGTGTGTTCCTGAGGCTTAGTGGAGCAAAGATAAAAGTCTCAGCTTACTGGATGGGATCAGAATCAGCGGGCAGGTCACAATGGAATGCAGTGCTAATATTGCAAAATGTTTAAATGTATGCTAATAGAGCTGGATCCTCTCATGTAGTAATTTTCCTTTTTATTAAAAATCAACTGACTGCAATAAAAATCATGAAGCCTTTTTATTTGCCATTTGCATTTTTTAGCATTTATAATTCTTGTAGTAAAAAAAATATCAGACTTGAGTTTTAGTCCCGGTCCTACAATATCTTGTATGAGTAAATGTCTTTGATGAACATATATTGAACATCTACACTGTGATCAGCATATTTATAAGGATGGGAAATAGAGGAAGTCTTAAGAGTTCCTCCTGCCCTTGAGTATGTTGAAATACTTTGTAAACAAATAAAATATGAACTGGCATCCCGTGGTCTCAATTTCTCCATCCTCTAAATTTATTTAAAAGCTATTTTTATTCTACATTTTTTTTTAAGTGAAGGAAGTTTGGGATTCAAAAGCAACCTTCAACCTCACCCATCTGATTAATTAAAATTGTCTGTAGCCTTGGGAAAGTCTTCAATAGCACAGATAAAACAGTGAGCATACCCTCAGTTTTGGACAAATGTATGTTGAGAAATCAGAAGTAATCCTGTTTTCAGAGAAAAAGGAAAGACATAGTGGAGAATGTGATGGACTTAAAAATAATAAAGAATGTAGGAAAGAATGGCTTACTTAAATATTAACAAATGACAATGAACTTATAATACAGAGTCACATAAATGTGGAATAATGGAAGATTTGATGGGTCTATATCGTGGCTCTATATCATAAAACACGGAAGATGAAACATAAAGATTATAAGATGGTCTCAGAATGTCATTAATGAACGTTGATAAAGAAAACACAAAGGAGGAAAGTGGACACGTGAACTTATATGGAGACTTTTGATAAGAGGTGCTTTCTGCTTCAAATAAGAGGTTTCTATGAAGTGTAAAGAATGAGAAACAACAAATCTGTGATTGTTAAGAAGTTATAGGAAATGTCAGATAAAAGGAAAACTGAGCTAGTTAAAAGAAAATCTAGAAGGGATTACTTGAAATTTTATAAAAAAGCCAGATTTAATGGTTAATTTTAGAACAAAGTAAGAAACTAATTTCTTGAACATTTTTTTCTTTAGAAAACTCCTCAGCAGGTAGTAAGCATACTGTCAATGGTGGTGTCAAGTAGAGGCAAGAAAACCATTTAATGGGATGTTGCAAAGAGACTTTTTATATCAGCTAATGGTTTAACATTTCTTCCTTAAAGTAATATCAGTCCTGAGTTTGAATTAATATTTTCAAACTACACATTTGAAAATATTTATATGCAAATATCATGCCCCAGTCATAGTAGTAGGCATTGTTGATACCAGGATAAAGAAAAGCAGCATGTATTTTAAATAAAGAGATACACAGATTCCTGAACTAATGGTTTAGTATCATACCAATGAAAAGTGTCACCAAATTGATCCATAGTTTTAATGTAATTAAATCTAAAACCTAGGGGATTTTTAAGGAGTTGGAGAAGGTGATAGGCAATTTTATATAAAAAAGCTTAAGCATATAAGTGAAATAAGTCAATCAGAGAAAGACAATTATCATATGATCTCCCTCATATGTGGAATTTAAGAAACAAACAGAGGATTATAGGTGAAGGGAGGGAAAAGCAAAACAAGATAAAATCAGAGAGGGAGACAAACCATAGGAAACTCTTAATCATAGGAAATAAACTGAGGATTGCTGGAGGGCAGGGGAGTGGGGGGATGGGGTAACTGGGTGAAGGACATTAAGGAGGGCATGTGATGTACAGATCACTGGGTATTATATAATTCTGATGAATTATTGAACTCTCCCTCCGAACCTAACCTATATGTTATTTAATTGAATTTAAATTTAAAAAATGGAAGAAAAAATTAAAAAATTAAAAATTAAAAATAAATAAGTAAAATAAAAAGTGAGCATTAAAAAGAAAAAGCTTAAGCAGAGAAGCAGCACAGATTAGTGTATGGTACTGACATAGGGGTAGATAAATTAACCAGTGCAAGATAATAGATGTTACAGAAACTGACTCAAGGGATATGCAAGCTTAATGAGTCTATCCATGTAGCATACAAATCATTGCATAAAGGGGGTATCATTCAATAAACAGTGTTAGGTATACATATTTTAAAATTAAAATAGATCTCTATGTCATAAAACACACACACACACAGTATATACTCCAAGTGGAATAAGAACTTAAGTGTGAAACCCAAATCCCTACAACTTTTAGAAGAAAAGATAGGAGAATACCTATTTNGATTAGTGTATGGTACTGACATAGGGGTAGATAAATTAACCAGTGCAAGATAATAGATGTTACAGAAACTGACTCAAGGGATATGCAAGCTTAATGAGTCTATCCATGTAGCATACAAATCATTGCATAAAGGGGGTATCATTCAATAAACAGTGTTAGGTATACATATTTTAAAATTAAAATAGATCTCTATGTCATAAAACACACACACACACAGTATATACTCCAAGTGGAATAAGAACTTAAGTGTGAAACCCAAATCCCTACAACTTTTAGAAGAAAAGATAGGAGAATACCTATTTGCCTCTAGGAAAAGAGAAGGTTACCTAAGTAGTGTGAAACATTAACATAGGGGCACCTGTGTGGCTCAGTCGTTAAGCGTCTGCCTTTGCGTCAGGGATCCCAGAGTCCTGGGATCGAGCCCCTCATCAGCCCCTGGGAGCCTGCATCTTCCTCTCCCACTCCCCCTGCTTGTGTTCCCTCTCTTGCTGGCTGTCTCTCTCTCTGTCAAATAAATAAATAAAATCTTAAAAAAAAAAAAAAGAAGCATTAACATAGAACAGATGTTTCAATCATCTGATCATATTCAAATTAAGAAGTTATGTTCATCAAAAGATACCACAAAGTGAAAAAGGAAACCAATAAATGAGAGAAATAATTGTAGCATATGTAATCAATAAACAATGCCTAGGATATATAAAGAGCAACCATAAATCAATAAGATAAACAGCCTTTTTTATTTTAAAAAAATGACAAAAATCATGAATAGGCATCTTTCACAAAGAAAGGGAATCCTTTTCAAATAAGGATAGATGCTCAACCTTCTGAGATATCATGAAACTACAAGTTACAATCACTTTCACCTCAGTAGACCAGTAAAAACTGAAAATTTGATAAAAACAGTGCTAAAAAAGGTACAAAAAGGCACAAAAAATAGCAGAACTGTAAAAACAATATGGACCAAATTTAGTTTTGTGATAGTCAACAAGTCACATGAGGTTGCAGTGCATCATAGCATATTAATAAAGCAAACTAAAATGTGAGAAAAAGGACATTAGGAAATGTCTTGAAGGAAGAAATTCTCCATTTTAATATTTTTACATCAAGCTCACAAATAGCAATTATTCCAGTGCCTCTGTACTGGTCTTGCTATAGGTATTATTTAACCAAACTCACATGTCCTTTTAAGAAGAGAGACTATATGAACAAATGGTTCTGAAAAAGACCAAGGACCCAGAAAATTGCTCATAATGTCCATATGCTTAGACATATATGATTTATAAACATATAAGTCACATATGTTTAAGCCATTGGCTTTGAATTTGTAGCCTACCCATTGGCTAGGAGTGGTGCAGATGGAGTCTTTGCATATATAATTGTATTACAGTTCTCCAGAGAAACAAAACTAACAGGATGTCTCTATATAGAGACAGGTTTATTATAGGGAATTGGTTCACACAATATTGGAAGCTGAGAAATCTCAAACTCTGAAACGAGAAGCTGGAAATAGTGTAGTTCTAATCCAAGGCCAAAGACCTGACATACATGCTCCTAAAGGAGTCTTACTAGCCTTGAAGGTCTTTGAACCACCCTGAGCTGGTTTCCAGAATCCCTATCCACATCTCTTCAAATAGTCCACTTATTAAAATCTGCTACGATTACCATGTATTTCCTATACAGACTAGATGGATACAGCACTCATCTGACATTACTGAGGTGATTTCAACTTGCTCTTCAGGAAAGTTGCTCTACTCACGTATCAAAACTACGGTTGCCACCAACCTCAATACCAGAGGTGACAATGTGACAAAGTTCAAGCTTATAAGGGTATTCCAATCATTTAATCACTATATTTACTTCAAGAAGGATATTTGACAAAAGTCAGTGAATATATCTAATTATCAAGATTTAATTTTTTTATTCTTATTTTTTAATAGCCAAGAAGAAGACCCTCTCTTTCCACTAATATTGTCTAGTTGGTAGGTTGTAAGCCTGGACCTCGTGGTGGCTGTCTTGCAAGAGTGTAGGTAGAGCTTGCCTGAGAATAAAACTAAAACAGAAAATCAGAACCAAAAGATAAAGGAGGACATTGTTTTACTCTGTGTTAAACAGTTGGCATGCCTTTGAACTTTTGAGTTTTTTCCCTCCTTGGTCAATCTGAACTGGGTATATGCCAAATGTTGTATGACAAACACTTCTCTTACACATTTTTCATGAAAGGCATGGTGACAGGGTGTTTCACTTCTTGTTTCTTGTTCTCTGGCCATGGTGGTTTCTTTGGTACCTTGCCATGGTTCTTCTTCCTAGAATGGTCCCAGCTCTCCATCCACTTTAGATTGTGGGACTCCTCTGACCTACCATCCTGCTGACTCTAATTCTTCCTCATCAATGCTCTTTTATTTATCCCCTAAGGTCCCACAAAAAATTCCTGGAAATATAATCACTGAGCACTCACTATGTATGACTCGTCATAACTTTAGAGCTACTTATCAAATAGGAGATGACACTTTCTTCAAAAGCTCTACACCTCTGAGATACTCTTGACCAAACAACTGGACACCAGCTGACCAGTTCTTGCCAATCCTTAATCTACTCACTGACAACCCAGGCAATCTCCAGAATTAATAGTAATCTTTCTATAATGACTGGAATATATTCCAGGATGTATATATATATATATTTTATTAAATAATTTCCTCATTATGTAACATATTAAATCACTTTCACTGTTTTCTTCTTTTATATTATTCATAATACTACAATAAGCACTTCATTAAGTAGTTTCTACTTTTGTTGAATTATATATTTAGATAAACTAGTAGAATAAGCTGGTTGATGATTAAAAATATCATTATAGCTCTTGCTGTAAACTACAATATTGCTTTACAAAAGAGTATAATAGTTTAAATGACATAGGTGATGAATAAGTATATTAGTCTATAACAACACCAGTATTCGGTGACATTTTGAAATTTCTACTTTCTTAGGTATAAGACAATGTAACTGTAATTTTTTATTACCTCTTTAGATGCATATTTGGCTATCATAGTTCCTTTTACAGAATAAGTTCAATTTATGCATTACATAGAAAAGAAAGAGAAATCATTAAAAAATAAATAACATAAGGAAAACCATGGTTATAAGAAAACAAGTTATATACAATAAAGAGTAAAGCAGAGTAATAACAAATTAGCATATAATTTGTCATAGAGTGAAAAATCTTTCCTTGATACAGTATTTTGGCATAAAGTAGGCCAAAATAGTTTCCATAAATTTGTTCTATAATTTATATTATTATCAACTTCAAATTTTCACACAATAATTCAAATCCTGATATAGGCTTTATAATTTATGTATTAATTTCATTTTTAGCACAATCTATCACATTATTGAACACTGAGGATCAAGAAATCATAATTGAGCAGTGCTAGGGTCAGTGAGACATTAGAATGCATTCAGATGTGTTGTGACTTGGAATATTCCTCTTGCCCCACCACATTACTTAGGCCTTGAGCATGTGATTTGAAGCAAAGTTGAAAGTTGACATAAGGTATAATGAAGTTAGCTATGCCAGGTTTTGGTGGTCAATAATTACATAAGAGAATGGAAAGCTATTTTCCCCTTAATCAGTATATTTGAGGAATACACATTTGAGAAGTTTGGTGCTATGCAATTCTGGAGAAAAAACAACATAATAAGCTATGTAGTCAGTTAAATAGAAGAGGAGAACACTGTCCCCCACATGGAGCCAGAGCAGTGAATAGAGGTCTAGCCTGGGAGTCAGATAGTGTAGGTTCTAACCCTGGCTATCCAGATTACTCTCTACTAGTCTTCAGTAAAATGCTTACCTATTTGAAGTGATGTGATTCCTTACATGCTGAATGCAGATGAGGAGTCCTTCCCTAATGACTTGGTGAGAGTCAGCTGTGGTGCCTGTTTAAAACTAATGCACTACACGAACATGAATTTTTCTTCCTATTTGCATCTCACCAGTGATCTTCTACATGGGGGGGTAATTTTGTTCACTTGTGTTGCTCAGAGAAATACAAACTGAATTAATTAATTCAGAGTGAAGTTATCTTTATATGTCCTCCCAAAAAACACACCCTTTATGCTGTCTGATTCTAAGAAAGCATTTCTCCATAAATAATTGTTGTTGAAACAAATGGTCTTCCAACTCCTGGAATTGCAATCACATCAGACAAGCATGCGCTCCAAAATGCTGTCATTTTTAATCAGACCTCAGAAATCGACATTGAATAATGGAATTTTGAAATGGAAGAAAAAAATATGTCTCTATATTTTGGCAGGCTTGTGCTTATACACGAATGTGAACAGACATTTGCAGACAATATTATCAAAAGTTCATGAGCAATAATTGTAGTCTTCACTTGATTCCCCATTTTGCCAGTTTCTCTCAAGATTAAATGTGAAAAAGTGCATCTGAAATATATTTAATGGGCTATCCAGAAAGCACTGTAGAATATAGATTTTTCAAAACTGTTTTTAGACTCAATTGAAGATTTACTACATGAAGAGGCTGAGATGATTGCAAGTGATTGTAAAATCTGTCATGAGAAATCGATTATTGAGCTTCTATATATCTAACTGCTAATTAGCTGGCAGGTGCTATATACACACAAGTTTTCTCTCATACGTATCCTACACACACAGACACACACGCATCAGTAAGGTCACAATCTGAGGCCTTAATATGTCTTAAAAGTGTGTGTATTTTTTTTAATTGAATTCCTACTTACCTCTCCAACTGTATGTCTCAGAGCTTCCTGTGTCTTACCCTCCCCTCCTTTTAGTTTTCTGAAATTCCTTGTGTTCTTTCTGTTTCTAGTCTTCATCCCATGCTAGTCATTCTGCCTGGGATACCCTTTACATTACTCATTTTTACTCCAAGTGTGAGCTTTAATGCATTTTCTTTGAGAAGCCTTCCATAGTCTTCTGAATCCAGCTTAGAGGTCTTTTATGTGTGCTCTCAAAGTACACTGTGACGGTGTTCATTAATCAGCAGTGACTGGATGCTTGTGTACATTGCCCATTAGATTGCAAACTCCATGAAGCCTGGCATGAAACTTTATTAACTGTTGCACCCCCAGTGCCTCAAATACAGAGAAAGCATTTAATGAGAATTTATGAAATAAGTATATGAAAGAATGAATGAATCAAGCCAATTGGGGCAGCTAAATTTGGGCCTAACAAGTTCCTCTTAACAAGGATTGGAGATCAGAAGGAAGAGGGAGATAGGATGGGGTGTCTCTTTTCTACTGGTGCCATCCAAAAATATTTCTCAATTTTTTTTTGCCAAATGTCTATTTATAAGAACATAAGCCCAACCATTACGGCAATTACAATGGACAACTTAGTTCCAATAATCATAAAATTGTTGATTCAAAGAAATCAGCTAAAAACAATACATTGCAAAATCATCATCAGCAGTTATCCTAGCAGATGCTCATGGGCTCCCTCAGAGGAAAGAGGCAGATTTGCTTGGGAGACAGACAGTGTTAGCATGAGGGTGAAACTGATTATTTTCCTATATTTTGTTCACTTTTTTCTCAACATGTAATATTTCATAAATAGTACTATTGTTACTTTTAAAAGCAAACTCTACAAATTTGGACAGATACATATTAATCTTTCTTTCCACAACTATTACACATTTAGAGGATTTTATATGGATTCCTACAAGATGTCTATATATAATATATATGTACATATATTTATATTATATATACTATTTATAGTATAATATATATAGTGTTTATATTATGACCTACTTCTATGATTGTGAGAGAAATACATTATATATCCTGGTATGCATGTGGATATTTGGACTGTCACATAATCAAATCCAAAGGTGCTTGATTCTTCCACAAGCTATGTGACTTTTGACAGAATTTTAGGTCTCTCTTGGACTCAGTATTTTTCTCCATACATGAGGAATTGAACCAGGTGATCATCTAAGTTCCTTTAGGTTATATGATCCAAATCCTTTGAAATGAGAATTTATATAACATTTTTGCTTCTTCATTATCATATATATTATTCCTTTCTGAAAAGGAGTCAAATCCTAATCTACTTATTGATTCATATATTCATTCGTTCAGCACTCATTATGTTGCCGGCACAGAGTATTACAGTATTAGTGGCACTGATAGTAACAGTACTACTAGTACTACTTCTGCTGATACAGTGGCTGGTAGTGCCAATAATACCAACAATTACTGAGTAGGCACCAAGTGTTAAGTACTGAACTGAAAGGATTTACACAGATCAGTACATTTAGTCGCGGTGGTATTTCTCAGTCAACAAACATCCAGTATTCCCATGAGGGCAGGAATTTAAATTTCCTAAAATAAATATTCCTCATCTCTGCTATTATCATTTTTCTTTGGATATAATGAAATAG
This sequence comes from Ailuropoda melanoleuca, assembly GCF_002007445.2. Lineage (NCBI taxonomy): Eukaryota > Metazoa > Chordata > Mammalia > Carnivora > Ursidae > Ailuropoda > Ailuropoda melanoleuca. The sequence goes on from NC_048229.1 coordinate 60,062,956, forward strand.
AAATTTATATAACTCCCAAAGTTGTAGTTTTATTTACTGCTATTAAGTGAATAAGCCAAGATTTAAACAAAGCCCTCATTCTTAACCAATCTGACACTACTATTATGGTATTTTCAGTATCTGCTTTAATTTTCCTAGATAAACGTTTTATTTCAGAATAAGCTTAGATTCACAACATCTGCTTTTTAGTATTGTGTATTTTAAGAATTCTATCTTTGAGATTCTAAGCTAGGATTTCTTTGAGAATAGGAAGTGTATTCCCAGAGCAAAATTTCCAAAACACAAAATAAAAAAGTAAGTTAACTTCTCCACATTTATATTTTACTTTCTATTACCCGAATTCATATATTTTTATGCTGCTAGTATATTATAATATACCAAGCATATTTCAGTCAGATTTCTCAAAGAATCAAGCCATTTTTTAAGTGACATTAAAAACTGCTTAACTTTAAGAATAAATCTCATTGTGAGATTTATCTCAATGTGAAATCTCATTTAAGAATGCTCATTGTGTTTCTTAAATCTAATGAACAATAAACAAAAAGAAAACAACCACAAAATAAAATAAAACAAAAAATCTCAAGTATGCATTTAGAGAGAAGTCTTCTGAGGCAGAAGGTAGACGTGGTCACTGATAGACATCGGGGCTTCACAGGGAAGAGTCCCTAAGTGAAAAGCAGGTTGCAGTCTTGGTTGAGCATGGAATAAATTTGTGGAAAAGGCCTGCATTCCCAATATAAGAGAAAACATTTAGGAAAGAATATATAAGCCATCTTTGATAAGAACAATTTATTTATAATTTCAAAGTTTAAAAAATCGTGTATTGTTTAGTTTTATTATGAAGTATGGGTTAGCATTATTTAACAAAAAGAGGTTTTAATTGACAAGGCCCTTGGTTTAGAGCGCTGGTATGTGACTGTTACATGCTATGTGCCATTTGTCTTCCTTACTACTCGCTTTAGTGGTTCTATTAGCCACATCAAGAGTATTCTCATAATTTGTCTGCATTTCCTTTTAATTTATGCCATTGTTCCAAGAAGGAAACCCAATGCAAGAGAAACATGGCACGCATTTTTTAATCAATGAATCTTGTATAATGCCTTTAAAGCATTTCATTTACAAAATCAGATTTTATTAAGATGTCAATAGTTCTATGTTTGATGTAAAAAGCAAAATTGGGTTTATCAAATATGAGGATTTCAAGTATAATCCATAACTTTAAATGTCTTCTTTTTTTCCCCCAGATTTATTCTTAAAGTTAAGCAGTTTTTAATGTCACTTAAAAAAAATGACTTGATTCTTTGAGAAATCTGACTGAAATATGCTTGGTATATTATAATATACTGGCAGCATAAAAATATACGAATTCGGGTAATAGAAAGTAAAATATAAATGTGGAGAAGTTAACTTACTTTTTTTAACCTAGTAGCAAGTGAATATGAGAAATTTGGATTAGAAGTAACTAGGAAAACCATACCAAACGAACAAAACAGCAACAACAACAACAAAAAACCCTCTATTCTCAATTCTGCCTCTTCCTAGGTGGGAGAACTTGGGCATACGTTACCTCTTTGGGCTTTAGGGATTTTTTTAAAAATAAGGGTTGTCCTTTCTTATGTGTATACTATTTCATGTTGTTTCTTGGCTGTGGCATTCTAACTCTTTTTTTTTTTTTAAGCCGGACTATATAAGCTTTTAAGATTGAACATTGATATAAATTGAAGGATGGTAAACATCAAGATTTGTGATGATTACACGACAAAGTAGTATCTAGCACATTTAAAATACAGTATTATGTGTGAAAACATAGAAGAGTGAAAGGAAGTATATTATTGAGTAGAAGTCATAAGGCTTATGTCTTGAGTTCAATTTTAGCATCAAAAAATGATACATGAAATAGAATTTTAGGGTGCATAATAAACTTTGTAATTATACAATATTTTAATTTTCCCTTATACCCACCATAAAGAAAACAAACACATATATTGCATTTTTGAAATGGAAAAAGCGTAATACCTATAGGTATGAGCACTGGTAGTTTCTTGTGATCTGATTCAATACAAGCCCCTCTTTCAGTGAGCTGAATTCTTTCATTTTTTTGCAAGCTGAAGTCTTAATAGCATATTTTTTTTGAGCAATGAAATGAGAGCCAATAGATTTTTATATAAAAACAAACATGTCATTAAGATAAATACATGGGGAAAAAAAGACATGAGGACAACAATCTAGAACTAGAAGAATGAGAATACAAACCTTCATTTTGTATAAAACTATATTATGAATATTTTTTAAATAACTCATACATTGCACCATCACTGATTATTTTATTTCTTATATTACACAAAATGAATGTGTTGTATTTTCATTCTTTTTTTTAAAGACTTTATTTATTTATTTATTTGACAGAGAGAGAGCACAAGCAAGGGGAGCGTCAGGAAGAGGGAGAAGGAGAAGCAGCCTCCGTCCATGCTGAGCAAGAAGCCCTACGTAGGGCCTGATCCCAGGACCTTGAGATCACGACCTGAGCCAAAGGCAGATGCTAACTGACTGAGCCACCCAGGCACTCCTATATTTTCATTCTTTCTTTTTCTTTTTCTTTTTTTGACTGGTATTGTAAAAAGTTATGATTATACATACAATACATTTGAAAGTATAATAATGCATGACATTTGGGCTTGAATATAAAATCTCTCATTCATTTTCTCCACTGTCTGAGTAACACCAGGAATGCATGTGGGAGGAAAAGTGGCCAAAAGAAAAAAACAAAAACCAAAACAAAACTTCATAGTTCAATGCGTGGGGGGGGGCTGGCTTTTGATAAAAATGAGTAAAATCATCTTCAGTGCAAACATTTTTAATGCTTTTCTTTGAAAAATTAAGAGATGTACCCCTCAATCTTAAAAACAGGTCTGTAACATTAAATTTTAAATTAATAGTGGTCTCTGTTCTTTGTGTCACCAGAGCGTTGAGGGGTGGGGTATAACTCTTAGAGATTAAAATGTAAGAATATTATTCAGCCATAAAAAGAGGGAAATCCTGCCATTTGTTACAGTATGGATGAACCTTGAGGGCATATGCTAAGTGAAATAAGTCAGAAAGAGAAAGACCAGCACTGTCTGATTTAACTTATATGTGAAATCTGTAGGAGCCAAATTCATAGAAACAGAGAATAGAACGGTTGTTGCAAAGGCCTGGCAAGTGGGAGAAAAGAGGAGATGTTGACCAAAGGGTACAAATTTTCCAGCTAAAATTTGAAGAAGTTGAGGCACTTGGGTGGCACAGTCAGTTAAGCAGCTGACTCTTGGTTTCAGCTCAGGCTGTGATTTCACCATGGTGAGATCAAACCCTGCATTGGGCTTCATGCTCAGTGTGGAGTCTGCTTGAGTCCTCTTTCTCCCTCTGCCCTTCCCCCCAGAGCACGCTCTCTCTCTCTCTCTCTCTCTCTCAAATAAATAAACATATCTTTAAATAGAATAAAATAAAATAAGAGGTGAAGAAGTTCTCAAGATCTAATGTACCACATGGTAACAATAGTTAACAAAGCTGTTATGTACTTGAAGTTTGCTGAAGCAGAGCTTAAATGCTCTCAACACACACACACAGATACAGATAATTATATGAGATGATGGATATATTAACTAACCTTATTGTGGTAATCATTTCACAACGTATACATGTGTCAAATCATCACTTTGTACACCTTAAATTAACACAATGTTATATGTCAATTATGTATCAATAAAGCTGGGGGGGGTGTAGAAATCAATAGATCCAATGCAATACTATGTGGAAATGCTAGAGTGGAAAAGTCTTTTAAACCAGTGGCCTGAAGAATGTTTTCTGTGTTAGATTTGTTTTAGTCTTCACTGCTTTCAAGGAGCTTACTGTTTTTTAAGGGGGATTAAGAGGTATCTATTATCACATATTTTCAAAATCTCAGTTCTGCAATGATATGCAAGCTCTTGGATGCATTAACATTTCTGAACTTTAGATTGTTTCTCTGTAAAATGCTAGAATAACATTAACTTACCTAACAGAGCTGCTACGACCAGCAAAACAAATTGACCATGTCTGGGGTCAACTACGTACAAATCATTATTTTCCTTGAATCTCTTCTTTAGTTTGGCTGACAAGAAGAGGGGAGGCTTTTGACCCACATATTATCATCAGAAATTCATTGTGAGCAGATTTTAATCAGACAAATTTACAAATAGAGGACCTAGTGTTTAGATCCATTACTGATTATGAAAATTTAGCTCTGGAGCATTGTAGGGGTACTCTTTTTTTCTGATCTTACCTCTATGTTTTGTTTCTGTTTCTTATTATTACTCAAATACAAAACCCATTTTCAATGTGAACCACCTCTTTCTGCGTTCCCTGGGGGAAAAAAGTCATGAATCCTGTCCACGAACTAATGATAAACTCTAGGTTATAAGGTTCAGTGGTGATTTTATAAATATACACAGGCACATGATATTATATTTATATCAGATTACTTTACCATTCTACGTCAAACCTTCTCAATCAGAGCTAAATTGCCATTTCCAGCCAAACATTCTATTACTGGTCCACAATAAGGAAAATTTAGCCCATTTGGGGTGCCTGGGTGGCTTAGTTGGTTAAGCCTCTTCCTTTGGCTTATTACGTCATGATCCCATGGTCCTAGGATTGAGCCCCATGTCTCATGTTAGGCTCTCTGCTCAGCGGGGAATCTGCCTCTCCCAGTCTCTCCCTACCCCTCCCCCCCACTGTGCTCTCTCCCACTCTCTCTCAAATAAATACAATCTTTTTAAAAGAGTATTTAGTGCATTTTATAATATTTTCCATCAGTACAGTAGTCTCATTTAAATTTTTATCGATTTTATAAGATTATCAGCCAACTTGAGTTGGAAATTACAAAATAAAACAGACAAACAACCTATCCTTTTCCACAGGTGGTTGGGAGGCACTACCTTGACTGCACCCAAAGCTTTTACCATTAAAGGCTCATCCTATCTCTAGCTCTCACTGACTTCTCCCTCTACCCTCCTCTGCCACCTTTGCCAGGATGTAGTCACACCAACCTTTTTTTCTTTCTGTGCCTTGAACATCCTAAAGGTATTTTTGCCACTGGAGTCCTCTGTGCAGTTCATATTATGTGGGCATTTGTGCATTTGTGTTCAAGTGTGTGCATCTGTGTGTTTCTGTATGTAATGCTCTTCCCAGCGACTACCCCATGATTGCCTGTCATTTGATCATTGGTGACCATTAAATCTAAAGACACCAGACTTGTCCCTGCAGTTTACTTTTATTACATCACCAAAATTTAATTTGTTCTTAGCATTCATCAGGCTCAATCAACTATCTCACTTATTTATGTTTATTGTCTGATTTTCTAATTGAGAGTTGGAGCTCCATGACAGGAAGTATTTAATATAGTCTGTTTCTCTAACCTTCAAGCATGGAATAGTATCTGGGAGATAATAGGTACACAACAATACTGGATATGTGTTAAATAGCGGATAATTATGTTGCATTTTATCAGTTTGAAAGTAATTGCATATACATTATCTAATCTAATTTCATTGACCATAGGAAAGCTATTACAACCTGAAATAATAACTTGAGTATATTAATATCTCTCCATAAATGTTCTCTAAAACATTTAGTTTTAACTTAATTAAAACACAGTTGATCAAGTAGAAGGTAAAGCATAAATCATGATTACATGGGGAGAGATGCTGGGGTAGAAAACCTGGACAGGAAACCAATCCAGGACAGCTTGGATCCCCATTTATTACTTGAGTTTAGACAAATCCCTGGTTCACTGTGAATCTCAGATCTTTCATCTATAATAATGAATGTTAAATCTACATTTCTAGGTTTTCAAAAAGATTCAAGATCACACATCTAAAATCACCGAAGTCTTGGCATTAAATATGCTTTCTCAATTATTCCCTTTATCAGAGAGAATAAAGGTTGTCATTACTAATAAATTAATACCATATTTAATGACACATTTAAATTATATACCTGTTATTTGCTATTTGTTTACAAAGGAAAGCCTGTCTCCCTTTCAGCAATATTATATATCTATGTACATTTTTTACTATATATATATATATATATATTAGACTGTATTTTTATCACCAAACTCTAATTTTACCTGCTGATAAAGCATTTCTCAACCTCAAGCAATTTTTACTTAACTTTGAAAAATATTGTTCACCGTTGGGGCCATAATTGTAAATCTAATTTTCCATCTAGCATTCTTCGGGATTTACTGACTGCTTAATTTGATGGTTTGGGACCTATTCATAATTATAATAAAAAATACATGTTAGAACACATTTCTGAATGACACAGTTATTTAATGAGTGCCATTTCCACTGGCCAGAAACAGCGTTATTGTCAGTGTTTAGAGTGATTTATGGACTTGCTGAATACGATACAAAGGAGAGAATGTAATTTGTAAGGAATTTCGGCACACCTACCCTGATTCCTATTTCACATCCCAAACTTTATGCATTTTCTCTGATTCATGTCTTTATATATTTAATTCATACTCTAGCTTAAAACTAATTTCATAGCTCTATTATCAAAATCTACTTGGTTTGAGTTAAAATCAGGAAATTAGAAACGAACTGTTCTGTAGTAAAAATATTTATACATTAGTTAGATTTCAAAAATATTTCCCTAGTGGGCATTTTAACATTATTGAGTTAAATAAAAGTCTGCAGAATTGCTTTTCTAACTCATATTTATAACAGAAAATGTTCCTTATGAAAAAAAAACAGATATTCTAATTTTCTCAGGAAAATAATATATTTATATACATGGGAAAATAGAAAATATTTTGGATGATTCATAGAGACACTGGTAGGCCAAATCTCTCCACCATATAAACAGATAATGATTAATTAGTTCCGTAAATATTTCCTGAGTTCCATATTTCTGGAATGCAAGAGATTCTAAAACAAGTTAGTCTCTTCTTTAAATGTTCTCACAACATATCCCTGCTTACAATAAAAGTCAATTACATTACAGGGGAGTAAATCATGGAAGGACACCTGATGTAGTTACAGAAATTATTTCCACCCTGGGATGCTACTGGCATATGAATAGGAGTTTGCCAAGCAAGAGTAACGAGAGGGTATGGCTTAGGGTGCAATTCTAAATCATTCGGGCTGACCAGAAAATATAGACAAATAAGACTAGTCAGATTGAGTAGGAAATAGATGAAAGTACAGTGAAAATTAGCGCTAAACCCACCCAGGGCATCAGTTCGGAATGGCAAGAGGAGACTGTCCAAATGCATATAGGAAAGATCAGGAAAGGTTTCATGGACTGTGAGTAGGAGTTTGGAATTTTATCCTGAATAATTGAGAGTGGAACCTATTTCAATAGGTATGGTTCCATTAGCATTCTTGAGCACTCACTCTAGCAGGTTTGTAATCTATACGTGACATGCTTACTCTCATGAAACTGAGCCTTGGGAGTTCCTTTCTCTCTCTTATCCTTTCATGCTTGCTCTTTTTGTTGAAAGCACATATGGAGTTACATGAACAGATGTTTTCTCCCTTCATCATCTTCCCTACACCTATTCTCAGATTCATCGTGACTTTTTAAGAACAGAAGAGACATTAAATTTTGAGAAACAAAGAAACTTTGGCCCCTCCCCGTTTGTCTAGTCAAAAAGTCCACTAGTGCAAAAAGGAATGGGGAAAGGGTTTCCAAAGACGGATCCTTGTGACATTTGCCTTTGCTACATAACAGAACGTGTCTGCTTGACATGATGTGTTAAGTGGAAGGATACAGTGTCTCTCTTGTACTGTGATGTCTCCCTTGAAATTTTCCCTACTGAAGAGTACATTTGTTTATACACTCCCAGGAGCAGCAGAAGCAATGCGTGTTTTGTGTATATGAGCAAGTAATTCGGAGAGTCCTGGATGATATATACATAGGTATCGATATATATATATATATATATATATATAGAGAGAGAGAGAGAGAGAGAGAGAGAGAGGGGGAGAGGGAGAGAGAGAGAGAGAGTACTGGAGATATATATATATATATATATGTTTACAACAATTAATAATTAAAGAATAACTTAAAAAGAAAAATAATCAAGAATTAGAAGATTTCTAAAGACCCTAATGAAGGTATTCTCTCTGTTTCAATCTCTCTCTCTCTCCCTTGCACACACACACACACACACACACACACACACACACACACACAGTAGCATAAACAGCCATTGTCTGATCAATCTTTTCAATATTTGAAGTCAATAATCAGCTTATTTTTCAGTGAATAAGCAAGAAATACTTGTCCTGGAGTAGCCAGTTTGCACACAAATACTGTGACAAGATCCTCAAAGCAGATCCCAAGCCCTTGCAGAGTCAGAACACTGATGCTTTCACATATGTTACCTCTAGTTTTAACTCATGTGTTTAAGCTTGTTATGGGTCTAACACGGATTTCTGCTACACTCAGATCCCAAGCAAACAGTGACTGTAGAAAGGTGGCTTACATCATCTTCCACTTCTGTCCACTACATCCACACTTGACTAATAGATGTAAACATTTCATTGATTGCCATAATCATTCCCTGTTCACCAGAGTACAATTCCTCAAATATTCTTTGCAATACTAGCACCTCCACCAATTATGTCCCTGGATCAAATATATTTTGGTACACCTCCTGCAACAAATTCACAGTTTGTTAGAAATTCACAATTCAGGGTAATATGTTAAATTGTCAATAATGACACTTCACTTACTTTGTTTTATACAAAATTTTCCAAACTTAATTAACAACAAAATCTTCCTTCCCTTACTATATTTATACATGCACATACACGGACACACACACACCAGGTGATAGCACAAGAAACCATTTTTAGAAACAACGACCTAGGAAATACAATACTTTACAAATCTGTACACAAGCATTTGAAAAGTCTATTCTAATCCTTCTTTCATAACCCTCACTTCCCCTGAGATTTTAAAATCTGATAGAGTTGATTTCCCTGTTATAACTTTGCAAGTGTATTATTTATACCACAGATCATCCTTCAACCTTTGCCACACCCTCAGCATCTCAGTACTACAGTGTGCTTGGCATTTTCTAGAACCTCATTGCTCTGTCCCTCATTTGATGCTTCATAAAGATACTGCTGATTCTTTGCTAAGTGCTCAAGAGAAAAAAGACTAAGTAGAACAGGTGATAGTGTAGGAAGGCCATAAAAGGCTTTTGCAGGACAACTATGGACACAATTATAATTTTGATGATCTTAAAAAAATGTAAGTGGTAGAGAAGCATATGCTCCCAATTATGATATAAAAATGACATGATATGTAATAGAAAAGAAGTCTTTGACCTGAGGTGCAGTGCTTATCTTGCCCTTTCCTACATTAGTGATCATGATGAAAAAAAAATGATTGTGATGATCTTTATTTTTTGTAGATTCATCATGTTTACACTGGCATAACAGTCTCCCTCAGAGAACCATTTTAAAAATCAAATAAAATTGGAACATCTGGGTGGCTCAGTTAATTGTCCAACTCTTGATTTCAGTTCAGGTCATGATCTCAGGGACCTAGGATCGAGCCCTGTGTTGGGTTCTGTGCTCAGCATGGAGTCTGCTTGTCTCTCTCCCTCTGCTCCTCCCTTCCGCTCTCTCTCTCTCTCTCTTTTTTTAAAACATTTTTTAATTTATTTATTTGACAGAGATAGAGACAGCCAGCGAGAGAGGGAACACAAGCAGGGGGAGTGGGAGAGGAAGAAGCAGGCTCATAGCAGAGGAGCCTGATGTGGGGCTCGATCCCATAACGCCGGGATCACGCCCTGAGCCGAAGGCAGACGCTTAACTGCTATGCCACCCAGGCGCCCCTCTCTATCTCTTCTTATCCCTAAAATAAATAATAAATAAGTAAAATCTTTTAAAAATCAAATAAAATAAATGGTGTGAGCGAGAAATCCCAATTTCTAAACAAATATACAATTTTAAGCCAGAAAATTACTAATAATCATGGTCATAACTAGCATGCATTATGAGTGATCATGTGTGATTCAATCTGCTATACTAAAAGAACATGCAATACAATATTTCATTAGATTCTACTAACATCCTTTCCTATTTCACAAATGGAAAAACTAAGTTTTAGAATTTAAACACCTCGTTCAAGGTCATAGAACAAGTAAGAGATGAAGCTGAGATTCAGAGAAAATATTCTTAACCAGAAAGCTCTGTTGAATGCTCCTAGAGGTATCCAATCTATTGTATAAATCTGTTTATCCTCACCAAGCCCAGCACATTATTGAGCATGTCCTAGTTAGCAAGAAACTAACAGATTTATTCATTCACAGAGACGTAATGTCTTAGTGGAAATTCTAGCCAATGGAAGATACAACAATTGATACCTATTTAGTCAGCTGTTATTCTGATTAGCCAGAATTCAATACTGAATCCACTGTTGTACATCACAGTCTATTAGTTCTCAGAGTAGAAAAATCTGCTCTCATTTGAATTGGTCACAATATATTTATTATCAAACACATTTATTAAGATTTCTAAGGTGCCAAAATTCATATAGCTGAGTTTTCCTTAATGTGGAAATTGGGGCTATTAAAACAGTTACTATTTTGAAACTTGGCATAATCCTCAAAATTGCTTGGTTCTAGTCCAACATAGACGTGGAGACCAGGGAAGAAATGCGTAAGGTAAACCTTAACAACATGTTAGTGCCAGACCTGTGACATTCGTTCCCGTATCTCATAAATATTTATGGGTGTAAGTTTTGGCTTCCGGTCTTTGGCATGACATACTCTGTGAGGAGCTAGAAGTTTGAAGACATTACTGGGCACTCTATGATGGATAAATTCTAGGACAGATAGACCATAAACATGAACCAGAGGGCAACTGAGACTGAATAGTCTAACATCTTGTACCTTGAACATATTCTGCACAAGTGTTTTCTTAATGAGAGAGTTTATGTTATTGTTCTATTGCTGCTGTTACTGTTTCGTTGAGCAATTAAGATGATGCTAGATCTTTCAAGGCAGAAAATCTCTCTGTCCTATCCTTTCTTTAACTAATATAGATATCAGGCCTTCAGAGACAATTTACAGGAGTCAATGTTAAAGGAAATTGGGATATACCAAGGAAGGAAACAAATGATCAGAGGGCACATAGAACGAAAGACGTAAGCTATACTCAGATCTTACAATGAGCATTCTCATCTGTATGTGTTTCTTTTTACAATATTAAAGTATAAGTAATAGTGGCTCCTCTTCATCTTCGTTGGCATTATATTATTTTTATTAAAACTATAAATACATTTCATGACTTTTTAAAAAGATTTATTTATTTTAGAGAGACAGAGAAGGGGAGAAGGTAGGGAGAGGGGCAGAGAGAGAAGGAGAGGAGGAGAATCTCAAGCAGACTCCCTGCTGAGCACAGAGCCCAATACAGGGCTCAAAACAAGGCTTGATCTCAGGATTGTGAGATCATGACCTGAGCAGAAAACCAAGAGTTGGTTGCTCAACTGACTGAGCCACCAGGCACTGCTATATTTAATGACTTTTAACTGTATAACAGTTCTATGTCGTTTACTATTATTTAATATTTACCTCTACTCTAGGAGGACAAAACATATTATAACCATTTTGTAGATGATTTAGCTGAAGTTCAGAGAAGTTAAGCATACAAAGTCTGCAGGGTCCCTGGATTCTCCTTTGGTGTGGATGTTGCATTTGGATCCAGCAAAGCCCAGACAGAGGAGGGCTCCTGGAACTAGTATAACAGAGAGCAAAGGTGATAGGGATTCAAAAAATTTCCATAGCTTAACAGGAGACAACAGGTGATTCAGCTAGGGATAACCATATCAAGAGTCAAAGAATTAATTAAATCAGCCACCACTAAAAATTAGGGGCCCCTAAGAAGAGGAAAGAGAAAGTACACAAGAGATATTACCCTTCAGATTAGATGGGATCCAGAGCATGCCACTTGAATCTATGGATGTTTTCTCCATGTTGCCAAGAGGTCATGTGATTTTTCCCTTATCCAAAAATCTTGGAAGAAGTAAGGCTATGCTGCAGAAATCATAGAGCCTGAACAATAATCCCCAAAACACAAACTATTACTTTTCTAGGCTGTTTATCTCAACCTTCTCTCTTGCTCTATTACCTGACATTTGGAGGGAAGTTGGTGGGGCTGTGAACATTAGGATGTCCAGATTCCTAATAGACCAGTTAAATTGTGCATGTTATACTTTCTTTTCCCATCAAAGTTAAACTGTGTTAAGTTGCATATTACTTCTTGTTCAATAGCCAATGGCATTAACCATTATATTGTAACAGTGCACAACTTTCCAAAATAGATCAGTCTATGGATACTTTTTACATTTAATTGCCATAATTTCAGGACCTCTAAGTATATCTAGTTTAGTACTCAAAACAACATTATTATATTCTGTTCCTACGTACCAACAATGATGAAGATGGTAATAATATTAAGGACATAAAGATGAAATAATAGAATATGGTTAATTTATCAAGATTGCAACTATGTTTAAAGAATAATTAATTTATTCATTAATTAAATACTGAAATAAGTTTTTGAGTATTTTGACAGTAAAGGACCAATTATTTACCCATAACATCTTAGATACTTATCACATCTATGCATATGTTGTATTCAGTTTCAGAAAGTACACAGATAATTCCCCTATTTCTATGGCAGTAACCATTTGTAATATATAAATGTATCAAATCAACATGTTATATGCTTTAAACTTATGTTATATGTCAGTTATTTCTCAATAAAGCTGGGGGACAAAAAATTTCCCCTAATGCCATTTTCTATTTCCCAAATAACAGAATATTTCTATGTGGTTTTGAAATAGGCCTGATTGGTCAGTACTTAGCCGTGAACACTCACATGGATAAGCAATGGTGTTTTCTGGATGGTAAAAACTGTATGTTCAAGGCTAGTTGTCCCTATATGCATGTCACACATCCCTGATCTAGCCACACATCAAATTAAATGTATTGCCTTAATTATTTGGAAAACATTTTGTTTCTCATGTCTACAAATTAGTATCCATCCAATACAGCACAAATGAGGGAAATGGATAGAACCCAAGGAAGTCCCACAAAAATTACATGTACTTAGTAAAAAATTAGAAACCCCAGCAATCAGAACAAGAAAAAAAAAGTTTAAGCTTTATATATAATTCATATTATATATATATATATATAGAGAGAGAGAGAGAGAGAGAGAGAGAGAGCTGGGGATACAACAGTGAAATATGTAGAGAGGCTCAGAGGCAGTTTTTGTTTTGTTTTATTTTAAGTAGGCTCCATGACCAGCCTGGAGCCCAACATGGGGCTGGCTTAAACTCAAGACCTGAGCTGAGACCAAGAGTCAGATTCTCAACCAAGTGAGCCTCCCCGGTATCTCTAAGGTAGACTTAAATGGGATCTCATCTCACTTTCACTGAGGTTCACTGGGTCTGCCAGAGGGCCAGGATTCAATCTGAGTTTGTCTTGTTCATAACACAGACAGCTCACTGCATTTCCCCATATACTGTCCTGAACATTGTGCAGTGTTTCTCCTGAATGGTAATGAGACCATTGCCTGTTACTACATCTACAAATGTCATCTTCCTACTGAAAGAACTTTTGAGACAATTTTGAAGAACCTAACAGGAGAACATACATAGAGTTGTAAGTTGATTTAAAATCAACCAAAAGGCTATAGTTAAAGGTATTCCTTATCAATGAACAAAAGAGGTTTCTGAAGAATAACACCCTCTCCAACCCTGCCATTTATTTTCATATTCAATAAGAGCAAAATTAATGGTGACCAGATCACTGAACGACAGCTGAGGTGATCATAAAAATGTTAAGCTTCATCAAGTGGCCTCTTCAGCTATTCACCAAATAATATAAATTAATCGATTTTTAGCTAACATTTCTTGAGTAACTTCTGTGTTCTAGGCACTATTTTAGGCACTTGAGGTGTAGTAATTCATATAGTTTTCTTAATATTTCCAAGAGGTATGTACTAATATAATCCTATTTTATAGAAAATAAAAATAAGGCACAAAAGAATACTACCGGGGGCTACTCACTTTAGCTACTTGGATGGCCTTTAAGAAATGCCCCAAGTTGTAGAGGAAAATCGGTCCTGATATACTTGTAACAAATAAAAACAAACTGCCCCCAGTGAAAGTGAACTGCCCCAGGGAAGGGGGTGAACCTTGGGTGAGGCACTTCCTTCTATTGAGGACAATTTCAGAGGAAGTACTCAACTGTTAGCACTAGGCAGCCAAGAATTCTAGCTTCTAGAATTGGTGCCTCAGTCCTAAAGGTGGATCTCAGCAATGCACTATAGCACCTTCTATATTGCCTAATAGAGAATCCCTGGATGTGTGATATAGACTTGGATAAACTCATTCATTGAGGGCATGATTATAAATATTTGTTTGATTTATCGTCTGAACAAGGACACCTCCGTTCTCCTAGGGTAGTATCATATTCACCATGTTCAGATTTCTAATTTTCATTTGAAAGAAGAAGCACATCTGAATTTTCATCAAGGAATATTCATAGATTCCAAAGGAGGAATATGGGACATGAAAGCCATCCAGTGGAATAGGAAGTACTAGGCTTTTAGTAAAGATGACTCTGGCCACTCAAGACAAATTGAAGGAAATGGGCTGTCTCAAAATATCACCACAAAGAATAATAACTCTAGAGACAACAGTGAAATTAGTTTTTAATAAACTAGAACAATAGAGGAGGAAGGGAATTACCATATAGTGTGTTTGTGGTGAGGGTTTTACTTTTACAATCAAACTTAGAATTTAAAACTCTCTGAATATTAGGATAGGGCAACCAGGTGAGGAAATAAAGGTTCAGAAAGGTAAAGTAAGTTGTTGAAGGTGACACGGCTAAAAAGCGATGCACCTCATATTAAAACACAAATGTGTCTGGATCAAAATTCAGGGATCTTGTCTAAAGAGGCTGTAAGTACTGTCTCTAAATTTTATATTTATTATTAAGCACTCATGATTGCAATACTTGACATTAAAAGCCACTTTATAGTTCACTCTAGAAATATTGTTTTTGAAATTTATTTTGTATTTTTTCCTTATAACTTGCTCATGAAGTAAAGCAAAAACAATGACAGTCCTTTTTTTTTATATATATATGAGAAGGTTTAAACTTAGATGAGGGCTCCTTTTGTCTTTTCCATTCTCTGGGCTGCTGGAATGATGGCATTTCCACCCTCAATTGTCACCAGAGTTGATGATATTCTTTTTTTTTTTTTTAATTTTATTTTATTATATTGTGTTAATCACCATACAGTACATCCCCAGATTCCGATGTAAAAGTTTGATGCTTCATTAGTTGCGTATAACACCCAGTGCACCATGCAATACGTGCNTCCCTACTACCCATCACCAGGCTATCCCCTTCCCCCACCCCCTCCCCTCTGAAGTCCTCAGTTTGCCTCTCACAGTCCATAGTCTCTCATGGTTCATTCCCCCCTCTGATTACCCCCCTCTTCTTTATCCCTTTCTTCCCCTACCGATCCTCCTAGTTCTTATGTTCCTAATCTTGTTTGAATTTTAAAGGACTGAACTGAGCAGCCTACACAGAAAGCACAGAGTCCTGTGGCTTATTGCTTTGGTGATGCCTTCCTTCCAAAATCACACATGGAAAGGTTTCGAGGCGGCTAAGCGTTTTGTCCAAAGTGACTCAGCTTGGACATGGCTGAGTCAAACCACAAAAACCAGTTGCCTGTTTCAAAATCATTTTGACATATTTTTGACACAACAGCTGTAACTCTTGATGTGATGGTAACATGATTCTTTCTTAGGTCCCCCCCCCACCCCGAGTTTCTGCTTCTTCTAAAATGCTTAAGTTCTGGCTCTCCAAACTGATGGCAAGGAGAAGCCAAAGTCAGATGAGACCTAGGACAATCTCCTGGCCGGGATAATGTTTCCTCGGTCTACGCCTGGAAGCTCACTGAACAATACCTGACAGTATCTTTTCTGCTCTACAGGAATGTAGATCTTTCTTCCTGCCACAGGAGGAAAAAAAAAAAAAAAGCTATTGTTTGTTGTTCTTGTTATTTTCTCTTTCTTGTATCTTTCAACTTACATAAAATTCTTTTGAAGTCAGATGACCTTTGCTTCAATCACTTTCAATTCCATTGCAGCCAACAATTTCTGTATTACCCATTTTTCATTTTTTTGTGTGTCAAAGGATTTGTTTAATGTCAACTTTTCT
This sequence comes from Ailuropoda melanoleuca, assembly GCF_002007445.2. NCBI lineage: Eukaryota > Metazoa > Chordata > Mammalia > Carnivora > Ursidae > Ailuropoda > Ailuropoda melanoleuca. Next base: position 60,079,241 of record NC_048229.1, read on the forward strand.
CCATTTAGATAATTACTTCAGAGAAACTTTAACTTTTTACCAGCCAAGTAATTTGCACATTCTTTGGAATACATTTGTACTCCAGAAGAGAGAGAGAAAGAGAGGGAGACAGAGAGAGGAAACAACTCTACATATAAAGGAAATATTTAGATAATGACAGAGAAATGTGAGAATCTAAGAATCAGGTGTATGCACCAGTAGCATATGACGAAATCAGCTTTAAGTTTTTCTTTAGCCTGGAGTATATCCTTAAATAGCGTAAGAAAATGTAGTTCCCCTTACAAGCCGCTACCACTCTAAGGCATGCATTAAAATTCTAAAAGTGGGATTTGGGGCCAAATCTGTCATTCATTCATGTGTCAATTCATCCATCCACTTACTCATTTTTTCCTCTCAATATTCATGAATACCTAAAAGATTCCAACTACTAGTATATCATTCCATTGCCTTGATTTGGTTCCTATATGCATTTCTCCCTCAGAAGGTATTACCAGGTCTTTAAACTGTGATCTGACCATATATTCTAGTATGATGACAAAAAAGCTAAAGGAAACATTGATCAAATCTGTTAATTTGCTTATTGTTGGGGCATTGTTTTCTAACTCATTTCTTATATATTTTCCCCATTAACATCCTCTTTGGACACTTTCTATATTTCCTAAAATTCCAGAAATGATCCATTCAAGTGAGCTGCCAGAGTGATTTTCATTCTGAATAATCTTAGCTTTGTCATACACCTGTCCAGAGATCAGCTGCACATTTTTCTCTTACTAAACGTATCAGCCGAAGTTTTCTTTACTGAGATCAGGTTATTCTCAATCATTCAAAACAGTGATAAAAGGAAGAGAAACACATTTAAATTTACCTTAACTTTCATTGACATTAATCCTCACAAAACATTTCAGGCAGAAGAATCAATAAACTATTTTCACTGAAGGGTAAACTGAGGCTTCAAGAGTCAACTTATACTTATGGGCAGGAAGTTCATTTAGGATTGAGCTGAGATTTACCTTAGACATGTCCTAATCTAATGCCTTGACTACTTCTACCAGAATAAAGCAAGAGAAAGCTATTCACAACTGAAGAAGTCATTGGGTGTTAGCGTAAGATCTGCTACCTAGCTGGTTTCTACTTTACACATTTGATATTTGTTACGGTTATGTTGTCACAGTGGCTTCCTAGTGATTTTCTATATCTCATTCCACTGGGACATTTTGTCTGTGAATGATCTCTTCTATTAAAGCAGTTGGTACCTCCAAGTTTAAGTGCATCCATGTATAATTTTAATATGCAGGGCCACTTCCTCTCTGCCACTAACCCCTTCTCCTTTCGAATTATGCAGGTGGCTGACACCTACCACTGCAGCAGTTAGTTGTATTAAATTGAGAAATAGTCACAGGTCATAAACCACCCAAATAAATTGTGCTCAAATAAGATGTGCACAGAAACTCAAGTTCTAGATCACATTTATTTCCAAGTTGCACCGTGTTCACAACATTTCCTCTTGTTCCTGTAATGAATCCTTATTTGTTTAATGATAGTGATTAGATGCCTTAAATTACCAGAAATAAAATCCATTTCCCTCAGCACTGGGCATATATATGAGAATCATCAGTTGTGTATTCTCCAGGCTCTTTTTATAATGGTACTAAATACATATAAACAAGCATCTGTTGCAGTAATTTAAGTGTTTTATCCTTATGTACTGAGTGTATATTAAAAACAGAATGTGTTATTTAAAATATTAGTTATGTTCATGGATTAGAATCTTTATCTGTGAATAGCTAGCACATAAAGATCACCAAGTGAATACTGCAGAATACACTCTCTGATTCAAATAGGCATATCTTTTATTTGACTCTGTGTGTTTTACATCTATTATTCGGGATCGTGTTACAAATACTCAGAATCTACATCTGCAAGAGGTCACACCTCTTCTTGCTTTAGGTAATTTTAAAGAAAATAACTACTTTTTCTTAAGCTATCCAGAAACTCAAATACAATTTTGACATTTGCTGCCTTGAAATAATGGTGCTGATTATAATTAAAATTAGAATAGAAATTGAAAATTAAAATGACAAAAAAGAAAGCCCTGGAGTTCAGAAAAAATGTATATAAAATAGGGCCATAAAAGGAGAAAAGAGTTGGAACACAGTATGCTGACAATTATTTTAGAAATAAAATGTTAATATGTGTAATAGAGGCTTATATATTCTATGTAGGATGAGGTGACTCTTACCCTGCTATTTTGGGCGCAGTGACATTTGACGTGTAAGATATTAGAAGGAACATGATTAAACTCTTCAAAATAAGAAAGGTCAGTATATAGACATTATCTGAGATTTCTTTCATTAATTTTACTGCTTACAAATTCAAGTGGGATTGCAGAATAAAGCCAATTTTAGAGACATGCCATTTGACCCAAGCCCCTCAAAAATGATAATATTTAACCTCTATCCCCAATCTATATTAAAGTACTTTGCCCTTGAATTAGCCAGTAAATGGCTTTCGCTCTCTTCTCAATTTTGTGCATTTTTGTAGGCATATACTAAATGCCTATGGAAAAGAATACATTGAAGACTAGCCATTGGATGATAATTTAGTGAATGATAAGCTGACTTATAAATTAATATTTACTTTCAAATAAAATATGTAATTTTATCCATAATGACAGGTATTCTGTAATTCATTTATTCAGTTCTTTTAAAGATCATGTTGGCTCTCAGAAACAAAAAAAAAATCAAGTTGGCTCTCTTCTACTGTGTAACAAATTACTGTAAACTATAAGCATCTTAAAACACCATAAATTTATTACTTCATAGTTTCCATAGGTCAGAAGTCCAGGCATGGTATACCTGGATTCTCTGCTCATGGTTTCAAAAGATCATAACCAAAGTTATGCTACAACACAGCTCATATGAGACTCAGTGTCCTACTTTAAGCTCATTTGTTGGCAGAATTAAGTTTCTCCTGGTTATAATACTGAGGTACCATTATCTTGTTAGTTTTTAAACAGGGACAAATCAAGACTTTTTGGTTAGGAAAAGGCCTAAAGTGATAACTCATTTCTTTGGAGCTGAGATTAACAAATAAATCATGGGATTATTTTTCTGTCAGGTTAGAGAATTTTAATTCCTTAGAGAGAGAAATAATTAGAAACATATAGCTTCTTGGGTGAAATGGGTGATGGACATTAAGGAGTGCACGTGTGATGAGCCCTGGGTAATGTAAGGAATTGTTGAATTACTACATTGTACACCTGAAACTAATATAACACTGTATGTTAAGTATATTGGGAATTTTAAAAAGGCACATAAAAAAAGGGGGGGGGACAAATCTCAATTTCTAAGGCTGCCCACAGTTCCTTACCAAAAAGCCACTACAGGCAGTTCACAGCAACACAGCTTTCTTCCAAGCCAGAGTAATTATCTACCTGTAAGGTCTTCAACTAGGACTAGTTGGAGGAAACTTGTGCTTTCAAAGGGCTCACCTGTTAGGTCAGCCTCACCCAACATAATCTTTTTACTTGAAGGTCACAAAAGCCCTGCCCAGCAGTACCTAGATCAGCATTTGATTGAATAGCTGAGATAACATACATATACCCTTGAGGCCTGGGTCTTGGGAGATAGTTTAGAATTCTACATAACTCAAAAAATACAAATGAAGGCTTTTTATGTAGCAAAGAAGCATGGTGTCTTGAATAATCAAAAACCATCTGTGGGCCTAGGCTCAGACCACCTTAGGTTAACATTCAGGCTCTTGGGAAAAACTCTTTACCTCCCTAAAAGTAAAATTTCATATCCTTTATAGGTAGGATGCCTATACAAGTTGGTTTACCCAGGAAAGTTCTAGCTTACTTCTGTTTTTCTGGAGATATTAACAGTCCTCCCTTTTATTCTAAAATGCGGCCATGTTTGGATAATAAACCATGTGGTATACTTATATGGTTATTGAGAGGACATAATATGAAAATATGTGTAAAATCCTTCAGTATTTTGCCTAATAGAAGGCACTCAAGAACTATTAATATAGATGCTCTTTTTCATCAGCCTGGACTTGTGTAAATGCCATTGTACAAAGGATTTATGTGTATAAATACTATGACATGTTCAATGATAAATGCAAAAAGAAAAATATAAAGTAAGAACCTAAGATAGGTTCATGAGTTGTTATACTTAAGAATTTCAGAAAATTAGGAAACCAAAATCAAAAGCCAAAGTTATGAGTAAATTTGTGTCGGAAATACAAAATTGATGTGATCAAATTTTGGGGGTGGTGGTGGAGGAAGAAGCTATGTATGAGTTCTTAGAAGAAAGAATTGAAATGATTTTTTAAAAGATAAATATAATTCTCATCAGTGAAAAAGAAAAGGGAGGACAGGCTAGTTCTAAAACAAACAAACAAACAAACAAATAAATCCCAGAGAATGGATTAGAAATTCTACGTGGCTAGAACACAGAATGATGTTAGGGTCCTGTGACAGATGGAGACAACAAAGTGAAGTTCATTCCAAATAGTAAAGGATTTTGACAGCTGGTCAAGGAGTTTATATGTTTTTAATAGGTAATTGACACAATGATAGTGTGTCAAATGATTGTAAAGGGCAAGGATTGAGAGAGGGAACAGGGTCAGGATAAAACTCCAACAAGCTGAACAAAAATAATGGAATCTTGAGTTAAAGATAGTTGTGGCTTAAAGAAGGAGGAAAGCACATAAATGCGAGAAATGGAAGAACGCACACACACACACACACACCGAAGCAGTATATGATGAGTGGAAATATCAATCACTTACAGGATGCATGAAGGGATATATTAAATAAAAGTAGAGAAAGGTGTCAAAGTTAGGTAGTACAAATATCAGGATTTAAGTCATCAAATTTACAAAAAGAATTGCTCACTTAAGGATACTATAGCCAGGTATATAAATTATTACTGGACTAAAGGGGCCAAAAAAGGTGGCAGAAAGCAGAGCTGAGTATGTTTTGCAGTTGATTAAACCAAAGAGTTAGTGCAACTAAAAGCATAGCAAAAATCTGACCAGGTAGAGATAAAGGTGGCCTTTGAAATGAGTATATTTCTTATATCTGATCGTTGTGTTTATGTCAACAGAGCTCCTGTTTTATGGCATAAGTACTATAATTATAAAAATTAAAGCAAATATGTAATATACTAATTAGAGATATGACCACATCTTGTCTAGTTAGTTCCTTCATGGGAAAAGTTTGGTGGAGAAGTTTGGGGGAAAAAAAAAAAAAAAGCATGGCACACGGAGACTTGAAAGAAAGACTATGACCCAGAAACCTCGAAGTTAATATACATATATATGTGAGTGTGTGTGTGTACATATATATGTACTGTTTAAATATATCTGTGTGTTTATGTATATATGGTTTTATATATATACACACACACACACACACACGCATACACACACATATACATACATATATTGTATGTGTGTGTGTGTATTTTTCCTAGTGTCCCATCAGTTCAACTAACTAATAATCAAGACGATGGAGGAGCTAGATGACAGGGAAAAGCCCAAGACAATATCTGTGTGGATGTTAACCTCTACTTGCTACAACCTAGAAGTCTGTCACTTGGATTACTTTTTTCTTACTTTAGCCCTAGATGTTTGGGCCCACCGAACAGTTGAACAGAGCCATCACTCTGTATATTTTCAATTGTGTTAAGTATTCTCTCTGTTTAGCTTACTATTTTTCACCCCATTACTTCCAGTGATCTAGAGAGAGTATAGGTTTCAGCAGCATCCTTGACTGCTTTTTTTATACTCCTAGGAAGTGTAACGGTCTCCCTCTGCATCTGGTAACTGATACCATTAATTAGACCTGACAAATTAATGATAGGCTATATTAACCACATTTGTCTAAGCATTACACAGATATCTCCTGCTTCCAGTGGGAATCATTTAGACTAAAGGAAAATATTTAGAATCCTGGATTTACCAGTAAAGTCAGGTTTCCTAATCACAGAAGTATCTCAAATAGTTTTTAAAAAAGAGATAGGCTAAAATTCATTGCATGCATTTTATAACCAAAAGTATCAGACCAGCTGGTTTGAAATCTCATCCTAATGGTTAAAAATCATCAAGAGTTCCCCATTATTTCTTAGCCAGAGAAGGCACTGGACATTCTGGCTTTCCTAACCTATATCTATTTGCTTATACACAAATATTCCAGTCTAGTTGAATTATTTGCTTATCCATGTCTTGAAGGGTAATATCCATTTGAAATTGATTTTACCCAGACAAGTTAGGTTTGGCTGTACCTGCTTTTTTCATCCTTACTTTGTAACATGAGAGTGGGCAAAGCAAGGAACTCCAGTCTAATATTGTTCCAATGTCAAGAAATAGGCAGTTATCTGGGTAGAAAAGCTCCAAAGCACTGATCCTTCATTCAAACTACCTCTTAGGTACTATGCCAAAGCCTGGGTATCTAGATCACACAGCAAGGGATAATCCCAGCATGCAGAGACCCCCAATTCTCTTTTCAGACATTAGGTCATTTAGGGAGTGGAGATGGAAAAACTAGGGGGGGTGGGGAAGCTCAGCCTCAGGCTCTGGAGAATTTTGCCTCAAGAAGAGAGAAGTCAACATAGAACTAGATTATATAGAAAGCATAGTTACTTAGCTAAAACCACATCAGAATCTGTTATCTTCCAATTTGCCCTAGGTCAGAGCTAGAGCAACATGTCTTATAATCTAGTACTAAGTACCTTATGTGACTTCATGGCTAAGCCGTGGAGGACCCATGCATCAGTGAATGGTCATATTAGTTTATTTCTATAGGTAGCCTGTATACAGAACTCCCTAAGAACAACAGAGCTGAGTCTAGTGATGGTCCCAAGCATTTAACCATAGCATTCAAAACACCCCTCTAAATTCATCACTTGCATTGGAGGGAGGCAGGAGGAACAAAAACAAGCTATATCAAACAATACAAGCTGTGTGATTAAAGGGAGTTCTTTTCAGTGGTGCTCACAGACCAGTGGTAAAATTCTAAAAGAAGTTGCAATTCAAAATTTTCAGTATCTCAATCAATCTAATTTAAGTCATGATCCAGAAAGTATGAGTAGGTTTATGTGTATTCACTAAAAGGAAGCACACAAACAAAATACCTTTTCTCTTCTGTAAAATGGGGACATTAATACTGATATAATGGAATTAAGATGATTATTAACCAAGAGGTAGGGAAGGGGCGGTGGATAATGATATTGATGCTGTATCTCAGCTCCCAGCCCAAGCTGCATTCACTTGTAACTGTGGTAGTGTGTTTTCCATGGGCTGGCAGCTTCCTGACTCAAGTGCCTGCATCTTTCTACTTCTCTGCCCAAGAATTTTCCCCAACACCCCTGGGCTATGCTAAACTAAAGCAGTTCTCTATTTTGAAATGTGTGAAATTAACACCCAGGGGGCAATCCTCTGCCATAAGAAAGTAGGAGTTGGTATATGTGTGTATATATATATATAGCCCAGTCTCCAGTCCTCTGAGTCTATAGTTCTGAGCATGCTCCACACCATTTCTCAACACGTCCTCAATGTCTTTGAGCTTCAGTACCCCAAGCAGTAACTAACATACCTTCTATTACTTTTCTTTTTTTCTTTCTTTCTTTCTTTCTTTCTTTCTTTCTTTCTTTCTTTCAATCTTTCTTTCTTTCTTTTTCTTTCTTTCTTTCTTTCTTTCTTTCTTTCTTTCTTTCTTTCTTTCTTTTTCTTTCTTTCTTTTTCTTTCTTTCTTTCTTTTTCTTTCTTTCTTTCTTTCTTCTTTCTTTCTTTCTTCTTTCTTTCTTTTTCTTTCCTTTCCTTTCCTTTCCTTTCCTTTCCTTTCCTTTCCTTTCCTTTCCTTTCCTTTCCTTTCCTTTCCTCTCTCCTTCCTTCTTTCTTTCCTTCCTTCCTTTCTCCCTTCCTTCCTTCCTTTCTAATTTTCTTCACTCCCTTGCTTGTAATTCCTGATTGCTCCCAACTGAAGTACCTGTACTCAAGGCCTTACTGCAGTGTCTCCTTTTAGGAAAACACTAACTAAAATGGGACATTCCCCCACCCCTCCCCCTTTTATTCCTTTACTTCATAATAGTGTTGTACCTATTCAAAGATTTATTTTATACTTTATCATTGATTCACTTGTTTATCTCCCCTGTGAAAAATGGAATCCCTTTAAATACAAGAAGATTTTATTTGGCATTCTAATATCATTGCAACCAGTAAAAGATTGTCAAATGAATGAATAAAAAATGTGGAGATGGAAACCCATGGATTGCTCTATGCCTTAGTGAGTATTTCTGTGACAATGTAGCAATAATTCAGCTGACAATAGCAGATGGTAATTTCCTTATCTTCTGAGGACATAAACCCTGACTCACAATAGGCCTGATTTCAAGGAGCTGAGCTGTCCTCTCTACTAAAAAGTAAGCTAAAGTAGACAATACTAGATCATTACAATACTGCAAACATTTGGCAATCTCAGATAGGTTCAAGCAAGTATATTTAGAAGAGAGCAGCTTAGAGTAAGAATCTCAGGGGCATTTGGGAAAGTTTGGGGAAATGACATAAGGTGAAGCCAATTTTTCTACTCTAGGAACTAACCCTCTATTTGAAGGCACTTCCTTCCAACTGAAATAGTTGTTCAACAAGTTGGAACTGACAATAGACAAAATGTTTTACTGCCATGTGTCAGGCAGCTTGATGCATTTCATGCCTGAATAAATGTGAAATGAAATTTTAGCTCAAGGAGATGGTATAGCAAGTGGTTCTTCACAGAGCAAGGAGTAAGGAATATGTCTCCCATGGAGAAACTCATGGTGACAATGTGTCTGATTTATATTTTAACTGCCAGAATAAAATCAAATATCCCTAAATTCAGGCATGCTAATGAACTAGAAGCAGAATTAGCTTTTTTTCTGCCTATTGAATTGTCTAATGTTAGCTGAGAGAAGCAAACAGAGCATCATAGATCCAAATATTACCCCAAGGTGTTATAAGCACTATAACTTGCAGATTAACATTGAATTGCCTTTTAAAAGGACCTTTTGAAATGATAGTGAATCTTCAGCAACATGGTTTCCTCACAAAGACATGTTACAAAGATTTGTTAAAATCGTCTACTGAATTTCATTAAATTGGGTCATACTATAAAGTAAATCTGACTCTTAAGCCATGTTTTTAAACCTGGCTTGGACAAACATTAATTTCTTATTTACCATAAGAATTCATTTATTTATTTATTTTTAACTCCCTTCCCCTTTTAAAAAAAAGATGTTTACTATATTTTATTAAAGGAAGTTATTTTTACTTTTATTGTCAATATAAATATTATTGCTAGCTAATGCTTTTATTTCACAAAACAAGTTTGCTTTACTAAAACGAGTCATAAGATTTCATCTTAAAAAACAAACACAATACATTAGTACATTTATGTGGTCTAGTTGTGGGGAAAATACACAATCTTGAAATTGTTACAACAGCTCATATGTTCTCTTTGCAAAAATTCTATTTACCTGAGAATTTTGATGTTATTGTTCTAGTAGATTTGTTGTTGAGAAAGGGAAAGATATGTTTTGAATATATCATTCACTTATTCCATAATGTTAACTCTATAAGTATTGAATGTATGTTTACTCAGGAGGTTCCCCAAAATCAGATTATTGGTATTTTTGCCCAAAAAGACTTACCTGAATTATGAAGGTTTACGGAAGTGACAGAGGAAGATGAAAGAGCAGGTGTCTTTCCACTGACATACCCACATGTAAGCTGGGTCCTGGGGAGTATTAAGCAATGGGAGTGTCCTTGGATATCCAAGTGTGATAGAGCTGAGGGTGTGACAGAGGAGAGAAACAAAGGTAATGCATGTTTTAATAATACGATTATGTTTTTTTAACTCAGATCATAATGTTTTACTTTAAAATTCACGTATAGCTACTTAAGAATTCCCTAGTGACTCAAAAGAAGAATGGTAGTCTAGAATTATTATGTATGAGTGTGTGCACATGTGTACTATGTCAAGCACTATACTAGACATTAGGGTACAAGAGTGATATGTTGTTCCTTGACCTCTTGGTGTTTATATCATAATGCTCATATAATAATAAGTTAGGTGTGATGTGACAAAAACAGAAAAATATATAAATATGCATAAAAATTCACGTAATGCTAAGCACTATAATGAAAATCTAGCACTGTAAGTTTTAGAAAGACTGGAATTTGGGAGGCTGGAAAGTGGGGCAAGAACGTATCTGTAGGCTATTCAGATATACAGGTAGTTTTTTATTTATATATATACTAAATAAACATATATATTTAAAATGTACAACATGATGATTTGATATACTGATTGAAATGATTACTGCAATCAAATTAATTAGCGTATCATTTCACACAGTTTTGGGTTTTTTTTATTTTTTTTTTATTTGTGGTGAGGGCAAATGAAATCTACTCCATTATTTCCATTATTCAATGCAGTATTATCCATTTCCATTCTTCAATACAGTATTATCAACTATATTCATCATGACTGTACATTATATCTCTAGACATTCACACCATGTAAGTGCAGCTTTGTACCCCTTGACCAGTCCCACCACATCCACCCCAAACCTCCTGGTAAGCATTGTTCTACTCTGCTTTTTCGAGTTCAACTTTTTTTAAAATTCCATATAAAAGGGAGATCATACAGTATTTGTCTTTCTGTGTCTGCCTTATGTTGCTTAGCAAAATGTCCTCCAGTTTCACCCATGTTGTTAAAAATGTCAAGATTTCCTTCTTTCTCATGGCTGAACAATATTCCATTCTCTGTTGATGGATGATTGATTCACTCCATATTTTGGCTGTTGTGAATAATGCTGCAATAAACATGGAAATGCATATATCTCTCTGAGATACGGCTATTAATCTACTTTTCATATATAACCAGAAGTGGGTTTGCTGGATCATATGGTAGCTCTATTTTCAATTTCTTGAGGAACCTCCATACCTCCATGTTGTCCATAATGGTTGTACCAATTTACATTATCACCAATGGCATATAAGGGTTCCCTTTTTTCCACATCCTCACCAACCTTTTTAATTTTGTCTTTTTGATAATAGCCATTATAACAGCTGTGAGGTGATATCACATTGTGGTTTTGATTTGCATTTCCCTGACAATTAGTGAAGTATTCCTTATCAGATGTATGGTTTACAAATCATTTCTCCCATTTCTTAGGCTCCCTCTTCACTCTGTTGAGTCTCCTTTGCTGTGCAGAAGTTTTTTAGTTTGAAGCAATCCCATTTTTCTATGTTTACTTTTGTTGTCTATACTTTTAGCTCATATCCAAGAAATCATTGCCCATACGAATGTCAAGGTTTCCTATGTTTTTCTTCTAATAGCTTTATGGTCTTACATTTTTTACAGTCTTACATATAGATCTAATATATTTTGAGTTTACTTTTGTAGATAGAGTAACATAATGGGCCTAATTTCATTATTTTGCATGTGGAAAATAGTTTTGCTATCAAACCAGTTGTCCCATTGTAGATTATGTATACATAATACCTACATCTATGTATCTATCTATCTATCTATCTATCTATCTATCTATCTATATCTATCTATCTATCTATCTATCTATCATCTATCTATCATCTATCTATCATCTATCTATCTAGTTAGTTGCATATATGCACATAATTGTACATAATTGTTACATAATACTGATGTTATATAATACTGATTCATTGAAACTTTTAAAATTAGAAAAGCACTTCTGATTCTCTAGTAACATTTTTGTCTTATTCATTTTGTCTTATATTAGAATAGGCACTCATAATTTCTTACTGTTGCCAACAGCATGGTATGAATTTTTCTTTCATTTTACTTTCTACTTGTGTCTTTGAATCAAATGGATGTTTCCAGTAGACAGCATGTAGCAGAATCTTGTTTACTTGTTTTAATCAAGTCGAGGAACACTTTGATGGATACTTTATTCCATTAATATTTGAGGTAATTATTGATATAGTTTTTTATAGAGCTTTTAAATTATCTTTTTTATTTATATTTCTGTTTCTCCTCAACTGTTGTTCCTTGTTGTAGCTGACATTTGGTGTCATGTTCTTACACTGATATTTCTTTTATCCCATCCATCAATTTAGTGTGATTATTGAGAAATATATTATAATTGTATGTGTGATATAGACCCCAGAATATTGTTTTATAAATATTATTTTATATAATTGATGTTTAAATCAGTTAAGAGAAAAAGGAGAAAAAATATTCATATGAAAAATATTCATATGCTCTTTTACAATTACATAATCATCTTTACCAGTGCATGGTTTTGCTTTGTTTCTTTTCTCCCGTGGATTTAAATTACCATCTGGGTACATTTGTTTTCATCTGAAAGAACTTTCTTTGATATATCTTGTAAATTGAGTCTGATAGCAATGCCTTCTCTCAGTCTTTCTTTACTATGAACTGTGTTTTCATTTGCATTCCAAAGGATAGTTTTGCTGGGTATAAGAGTCTTAGTTGTGGTGTTTTCCTCATTCCTTATAGTATTTTGAATATGTCATATCACTGCTTCCTGGTCTCCCTTTTGTTTGCTGGAAAGCAACCTCTTAATTTTATCAACTCCTATTGCACGCAATGAATTAATATTATCTTGCTGATTTTAAGGTTTTCTCTTTGTCTTGCTGTTGTTTGGACTGCATAATTTCTATCAATTTATATTTAAGTTTGCAAATCATTTCTTCTGTTAGTTAATATCCATTTTTGAAACTTCTTTATGAAATGTCCATTGCAGGTGATGTAAATGTACATTTTATTACAGAAATCTCTGCCTGCCATTTCTTGAATAGAACCTTATCATATGAATAAAGGATAGGTGAAGAAGGAGCCCCTGACATCTTGGCTGCACTTATCTGAAATTTAGCCTTTAAAATATAAAGCTGGGAGGGATAAGACTCTCTGGTGGACTCTTCTTTCCAGGAGCTGGGTGAGGAAAGCTCACCTTTTAGAAACATCACCTGCAGATGAGCTTCTAAAATCTTGAGTTGGGAAGAAGGTGAGTAAGGCAGTGGGTCATGGCTCAACTTACACCAAGTCATACTATTCTCATTTAGATTTAGCAGATTTTCCTAAATAAAGGTTTCTTCATTTGCTATAATGCTAGCTCAAAATTTATATATTTTATATGTTTATTTTTAGTAATTTTCACAAGTTTCAGTTGATTCCCAGAGGGTCAGATTCATGGAGTTTCTTAGACATCCTAGAAGTCATCTCAAAATAGTTATCTTTCCTTATTCATATCTGATGCCTGCTTATGTTTATTTTTTTATTTTTTAAATTTTTTAAAAAAGATTTTATGTATTTATTTGACAGAGAAAAAGAGATCAAAAGCGGGGGAGTGTCAGAGGGAAAGGGAGAAGCAGTCTACTTGCTGAGCAGGGAGCCAGACATGGGGCTTGATCCCAGGACCCTACGATCATTACCTGAGCCAAAGGCAGACACCTAACCAACTAAGCCATCCAGGCACCCTTCTGCTTATGTTTATATAGCCCAGCACACTTTAGATTTTTAAGAAATTCATTTGTAAATAAATAAACAAATAAAATTTTAAGTGAATAAGGCTGAAGGATTCCAATATGTTGGCTAAAATTAAATATTTTTGAAGTTTACTGGCCTCACAGACAAGGTTATAGATATACTGTAGATATATAAATATAGATATATAAATTATAGATGTATAGACTATAGATACATAAATGTCAAGTTGCTTTCTATTTCTTTTGAAAATGAATAAAGGATATGTTAAGTTTCAGTTGTAAACACTCCCTATAACTCAGAATCCAACTGTATCAAGAGAGTAGATTTGATTGCCATGGAAACAAAATATCTCTCCCCTTTACATTTGCTCAACCAATAAGAATCTTTCAATATAGATTACTCTGTACTTTCTAGAGAACTCTGGGTCGTTATCAATTCCAAATGGAAAAGCACAAAGTAGAATGAACAACCCTCTTCTCAAATATCGTGTTAAACAAAACTTTGTAAAGAATAATTAAACAGTATTTCAAGAAAAAAAAATATCTGTGTTTTCTCAATGGAGAGTCTATCTACTTGTTAGGTGTCTGATTTTATATTAGTCTAATACTCACAAAGCCTGATAATGGAGGTCCACAAATAATAAACAATACAGCTAATAAATTAAGATGTCTGAGTTCTAAGTAAGGGATCTCTGTAGTTAAAACATATTACTTTTTCCAGAATAACTGCATATCCCTTCAATGGTAGCAATAACATGAACCCATAGTATCTTAAAAAATATATGTTAGTCCTTATATTCTGCTTCTGTTACCAAAACATAAAAACAGGCTTTTCAACCATGAGACTGAAACATTCTGAGGCTCAGTAAACAGTATTTAGTAAAACCCTTAGCTTTCTGCATTAATTTTTTGTTTTGTTATGTATTTTTCATTTTCAGTTTATCTGAAATCTGGCATTTTGGATGGCCAAAGAGGATAATTGTTTCTTTAGACATTTAAAAACAAAACAACTCAAATGCATTTTTATTATTGGTCCTGCTATTGTAATGAAATAAATATGTTTAAAAATAATATAGTGTAGCTGAAAATGGGCTTGGTACCAGATATGCCTCACAAATCTTAGATCTCCTTCTCTTAAGGCAAAGACTTCAGATAATTACATTTTTGCAACGCCATAAAAAATGCCTTTATTATATTTTGCATTAATTTAATCTTGACTTGCAGAGGAAAACTTACCTATGAACTACGTTGGTGGGAATGAAATGGGTCAATAAAAATGTGAGATGTCTTCTTGTATTATAATTATTTCGTAGTTACAACTACAAGATTCATTTAAGCCAGTCAGTTTCTCAGGGTTTGTGAAATCCTAAGATGTGGCAACAATGTTTATCAAATGATCATTTCTAAAATAATGATTAACTGTCAGTAAGCAATTGGGTTTACTACTTGCTTTTAATGCAAAATAATCACATGAATTCTGATGAAAGCACAAACATAACAATATCCCAGATATATGCAGGTGTAATCACTGTTTTTTTTTCCCCATTACTCTCCATTAGTAAAAGAGGGAGAGTTCTGTTTTTGAAGACATATTAGCATGAAAAATTCTCCCAACTCTTCCATAGTCCACTGAAATTCATTTCTAAATTCATAATAATGGTCAGTTAATAGAGTTTTATTGTGAAATTATGAACTGTGAGATTAAGTCACAAAAACAGTTCATAATTTGTAGCTTTGAAGTCACAAAATCTGAGCTACGTAAACTTTGTAAGTAGCAAATACAATTTGTACTGAATACGTTTTGTACATCACAGTTATAATTCCTATTGTTAATACTTCATAAATCCCACATAATTTTCATGTTACCCAATTAGCTTTATGCAAACAGAGCATGTCCAAAGAAAGAATTTTATGATGTGAGATTTCCAAGCAACTCCTACAAGCAATCATTGAAAGAGTCTTTTTCCTTTTATTTTCCTGAAAAAAGAAAAGACTGGATAGTAATGGTAACTCATCTAGAACATCACAAAGAATTTATTTTTTTAAGTTTTTTTTTTTTTTTTTTTTTGGTCAGAGAGCGAGTGAGCACAAGCAGGGGGAGTGGCATGTAGAGGGAGAAAGGGGCTACTCGCTGTGCAGGGAGCCTGACTCAGGATTTGATCCCAGTACCCTGGGATCATGATCTGAGCAGAAGACAGGTGATTAACCAACTGAGCCATCTGGGCATCCCAGAACATCAAAAAGAATTTGATGAAAAAATGACATATTTCATGTGTGCGTGCCTCCCAAAAAAGGGGCATATACTCTGTGTGTACAGAAGAAGAAGAAGGTAATCTGACAGAAAGTAAGCCATTATAACAGCCAGAATGGAAAAGTTATCTAAGTGGTTGAGGATGCTGTTTAAATACGTTGGATGATAGGGTTTCAACACTGAGAACTAATTGGCTAATCCATCCTTTGCCACTGTGCCTCGCAATTTTTAAAGTGCATTTTTCAATGCATTTTTCTCCAACCACTAATCCTGGGGCAGAAGTCACACGTCCTGCAAATCCAGACTTAAACGAATCTATTCTAACTTTGTGTCCTCTTCTCTCCTTTCCTTAAGAATTTAATTCTTTTCTCCTACCTCTTTCCTGATTTTCTGCAACATTTCCACTCAGGGCTTCTCTTTCTTACTTTATTTTCTCTGTTAGAAACATTAAAACTTGTTAAAGAGCACTGTTTCCCTCTATAAAGCCTGGATCCAAAGCTTCTTTACATAAACTAATTATGTATTTCCAGTGAAGTTCACATTTTCTATCATCAGGAATTATAAATAATTTTAAACGTCATAGTTACGTTTAAGTATACAGAAAAGAAAGAATATCAGTGTTATTTAGTGTCTCTAACAAGCATTTTAAACTAATCAAATTATTTCATCTGTGTAACACCTGTGAAAAATAGATATTACACTTATTTTAGGAGAAGGCAATGCCAAGGCTCAACAAGAATAAATAATTTGGCCTAATTTGCAAGTCTGCTTTGACTTCCAATAACACTCGCTGAAGCTTACCACATGACATCAACTCTGGCGGCTAGCAAGCTGGAGGTTGAAATCATCTGTAATCTTGTTCAGTTGTATGCCTGGTTGTTTATTCTATCTATCACTTATGTCTCCTTAGAATTTAACTGGTTCTTTCAATGGCAATACTAACATAATTTCTGATATGGCCTAGGATTCCTTACAACACCTTGAGTACAAGGTCAGAGCAAGGGGAAAGAGAAAGAGATAAGAAAAGGGAGAGAACCACAAGAAAAATATTGTGCCTTGTATGACCTAGCCATGAATACAGTACAATGTCACTTCTGCTAGTGTTTATAAAGGTCATAACAGAAGAGAAGAAATTAATCTCCCATTTGGCCAGATACTGGAAGAGCATGTGGTACTGAAACATAGCTGAGGCATTTTACCGAACAATACTCGACTACAAGTTTATCCATGGTCCAAGACTTTCTCCAAGTATTCCGAATCATTAATTTCTTTTTTCCTTTCAACCTGTTGATATAGATCTTAGAGACTAAATAGAGTCTAAAAGCCTTCTGGAAGTTAATCAGGTTTCATTAAGTACAATGATTAGGTCTTTGGGAGTTGCCTTGACAATTCTCACTGACCTTGAAATTAACCAGGACAGTACCAACCACATTGAGTTTCCAACTCAACCTTTTAAGATAACTGGATTTGCACCAAATATGCAAGGTGAGGTTAAGGAAAAAAAAAAAAGAACAGGATATTTCCTCCTCTACAATATGTTATGATTGCAGTGTAGTAAATAAAATACTTGATGTATTAAAATATTTGATGTTTAACCACAACTACAGTTAAATTTCTGTAATTGTGCATTGCAGAACATCCATAGAAAGTGTTCATTTGGGGCTCCTGGGCGGCTCAGCCCATTACGTGTCTGCCTTTGGTCAGGTCATGATCCTGGGGTCCTAGGATCAAGCCCCACATCAGGCTCCCTGCTCAGCAGGGAGTCTGTTTCTCCCTCCCACCGCCCCACCCCATCCCCTTGCTCATGCTCTTTCTTTCTCAAAATAAATAAATAAAATCTTTAAAAAAAAAAAGAAAGTATTCATTTAGCATATAAACAAAACATTTCTCTCTAAAGGGATGATACATATATTTATATTGCATGTATAATTTTATTATTCACTAAAATATATATATAGATATATATCTTATATATATCTGTATATAATTTTATTATTGACTATGTTCTTTCTCATTTTCTCTAAGACGGACTCTGAAAAGACGATGGTCATATAATCCCTTTTGTTTTAACTATAGGTGTTTCCAAAATAATCGGCATGCATTAATTAGAAAAAATATGTAGTACTAGGGCTGAAATAACTAAGAATGAGATGAGAAAAAAAAAAGCCAACAAAACCAACGCTCACATTATGAAGCTTATGAAGCTATGGTAAGCCTTACTAAAGATATCTATTCATCTCTTGCAATTAATATAACGCATTTATAAACTTCTAATATTTGATCCTCAGAATGTTTGCTGTGCTTGCAATTCCTTTGAATGTCCTCTTTTTCTTCACTTTCTCATACTCTAATACTGACCATCCTTCTTGATTCACCTCAAAGAGCTCCGTTAAGAGTTTCTATCTCATGGAAATGTATATACTTGAGATATCCACTCCTTGAAGATGAAATACATATACTTTCCTCCTGCTAAACTAAACCCTAGAATATTATATATGATCACAAACATACAGACATCCCAAAAGTTGGAGAGAAAAAAGGCTAAATAGGGAAATCATGGCCCTAGGAGTGTCACATTGGTGAGTTCCTTGGGCTTCCTTTTTGCCATATATATCCCAGGTTTAGAGCTGAAAAAGTCAGCATCCCAGAAATGCTGATGAACAGAGCTAAAAATCACCAATAAACATCTGCACTCTCAAGTCAAAATACCAGAAAAGGGGCAGCCTATCAATAAAGAAAACTTTTACCAATAATCAGTGTACTACAGCCAAGCACCAAGCCAAAACTGTGGCCCCACTGTTATCCACACCAGGAAAAACTGAGTTATAAGTCTAGATTTCCATTCTCACCAGACTGTAATGAAATGTTCTAACACTCAAGCAAGGATGGTATCAGAGAAGGTCAAGTAGGAAGCCATGACTTTCATCCCTGACAGGTGGTAACTTTAACTCCACTCCTCATCATGGTTTTAGAGGAGATGATGTGAGCATCCTAGACTTTCAGTCCCAGCCACCCAGCAGTAACAAGGCGCTCCTCTACAGAATAGTCTTTGAAGAGGATGGAAAGACAAACTACTGACTGGAAGAAAATATTTACAAACCATATAACCACCAAGGACTATTCTCTAAAACATATAAAGAACTTTCAAAACTCAATATTTAAAAAAATCCAAATAGAAAATGTCCAGGGACGCCTGGGTGGTGCAGTCAGTTAAGTGTCTGACTCTCTGTTTCAGCTCAGGTCATGATCTTGGGTTGTGGGATCAAACCCTGCATTGGGCTCCATGCTCGACACATGTCTGCTGGTCCCTCTCCCTCTGCTCCCCCTTCCGCTCGCACTTGTGCTCACATTCTCTCTCTCTCAAATAAGTAAATAAATAAAATCTTTTAAAAAAAAAAGAAAAGAAAGAAAATGCTCAAAAGGCATAAAGGACATTTCACCAAAAGAGGAAAATCCCATGAAAAAAAATCAATGCATTAACCATTAGGGAAATACAGATTTAAACCACATGAGTTATCACTAAACATCTATTAAAAAGGCATGTAATGTGTATGAGTGTGTACACACACACACACACACACATACACACTGATGACAGCAAGTCTTGTTGAGGGTGCAGAGAAACTAATTCATTCATATTTTGTGAGAATTTAAAAAGGCACAACCACTCTAGAAGTTTCTTAAGTAATGAAAAATGCAACTACCATATGACCCAACAACTGTACTATTAGCCACATATTCCAAAAACTTATGTCCACACCAAAATGTGAATATGGATATTTTTAGCAGCCTTATTTGTAAGAGATCTAAGTTGCAAACAACCTAGATATCCTTCAATGTTTGAACAGTGAAATGAACTGTTGTACACCCATTCTGTAGAATACCAGTCAACAGTTAAATGGGTATCAGACTATTGATACTTTCAACAATTCAGATGACTCTCCAGAGAATTATGCTCAGTGAGAAAAAATGATTCTAAAAGGCTACATACCATATTATTTCATTTATATAACATTCTTGAAATTTTTATATTATAGAGATGGAGAAAAATAGATGTCAGGGCTTCAAGAAAGGACAGGGGTAGGGGGGAAGTGAGTAGAGCTTTAAAAGGGCAATATGAAAGATTCTTGTGGCAATGGAAATGCTCAGAATCTTATATGTATAAATATGTACGTATACATATCATGATATATCATTTGTGATATTGTATTAGGGTTTTGTAAGAGATCTCATATGGGAAAACTGTGTAAAGAATATATGGGGTCTTTCTGTATTACTTCTTATAACTGCATACCAATCTACAACTATGTCAAAATGACATATTTAATTAAAATTGTATTCTCTAATATTTTATCTACTCAGTCTTATATATTAACTCTAAGTTATCAAGCTGAAAGTGTCTTGAAGACAGGAAACATTATTGAGAGCCCTCACCAATTTCTTTTCTGCCCTCTTCCTTTGAAAATAACCAAAAAGTCTGAAAAGTGGGAAGACCAAAGAGTCTTAAAAAGAAAACAAAAACAGAAACAAAACACCCAGCCTTGGTCTTATGCTGTGTTTTTTAACTAAAGATTAGCATAGACTTTTTGGACCAGTATGAATTATCCTCTGTTTACTTCTTCAGTAACATCTCACTTCTCATTGTCATTCTTTTGGTACTTCAGGCAAATCAACAGTTCTTGATCATGTCAATGTCCTTCCCAAAGTAGGTTTCTTTGGCTTATATTCCATGAATACTGGTCTCTTTCCTAGAATGATCTTTAAGAGATTATATTCAGTGGGATAAATTTAGGTGCATTCTATTTAAGGATATAAATAGTAGGCAATAGAAACATAGACAAGATTGAAAAATAAGTCTTACTAGGGAGACAGGAAAGGTGGGAAGACAAACTTATCAGGAATGCATTTGAATCAAACCTTAAGGGGCCTCCCACAGTAGGTATCCTGATATAATAATTCTTCAACAGATGAGTGTGAGTGATACAAGTTTCTCCTTTTAGATGAGTGGAGAGAGGGGCTGCATTTTAGAAATTTTTTTCATGATTTTCTGAAATTAGAAATATATGAAAGTCTACCAGATTAGAAGTCCCCCAAAGAGATTAAAGTGCCAGGGATATAGTAGCTTGAATTGGTACATTTTTTCTAACGCAAATATATTTAAAAGTGTCTTTTTTTTAATGAACTATAATTTCAATAATGAAGGTCTTCAAGCTTTATAAGACCTTAGCACTTCCTCCATCATCCCCTTCCCGAATTACTATAACATGTGGTTCATGAAAAAGTTTCCCTTCATTGTAGCGTTTATGTCCACATATTTTCTTACTTTAATTACATTAGGAAAATCCCATGATTAACTTCACCTTTGCATCTGCCAGCTTTCCCCAGAACAGGTCTATGTGGTCTTAGAATTAAGGAGAAGCACTAGGGGGAGCTCTGACAGCATCAGTTCCAGGGGCGTAAATTTTCCTTCACTGAGCAGGCAATCTCACAGGCTCAAAGAGGATCTCACAATAACACCTTATGATTTGTGAGAACATTTGAGATAATCTGAGTAAGACCAAAAACAAAAACCAAAAAACCTGGAAATAGTTTTAATATCCATGTAATATCCTGTCTTCATGAAGGTCTTTGAAATCATTGTTGATAAAAGATCATCTTACCATATACCTGTCTTATATTCTCCATCCAAATACCCATATATCTTTTTTGCCATTTTAAATGTCAAGCATAGAATTAAAAATAAATATCTAAAAATATTTGGTGCAACACTGTAAATTTTAATTCGTTTCTCTGATGGAAAAGGGGAACAATATAATGCTCCCTCTTCTCTACTCATTTGTCCTTCTGCTCAATAGTGTTTTTGATTTCGGGTGTTGAAGCCTAATTCTAATTTAACTCTCCTGTGTTGCCCAAAATCTTCAGATTACAATTCCATTGAGTTCCCACCTGCCTTTTCTAATCATTGCCAGTAGTTTGATGACAGAAAGAGCCAGTGACCTTCCCTGGAAGAGGTCCCTTGGAAACTTCTCTCCTGAGGTTAGTGGGAGTGACAGGAAAAAGAAATTCACAGCCATATCTACTAATGGCATTTAGCAGCACCATTAAAAAAGGAAACCCCTTGGCACAGCCAACAAAGGTCATCCAGAAAGTACGAGTGCCAGCTTGAAGCAAATACCAGAATTGCTTCCCATCATAAACCCTATTACTCATTCCTCCTGTGTCTCAGGGTGTCTGTAACTATTCACCAGCAACCATTCTTGGATTGTGGCCACTAATAGTGCCATTGTTCTAAAGTCAGGAGAGTGACTTCTTTCAGGTACTTAGACCTAAAATGAAAAATAAAATGTACTGACCCTCACTTTGCAAGGAAACAAAACAATTTTCATAACTCTCTCACTTTTGTCATCCAAACTTAGGACATCACTTTAGCTGACTCCAAATCTCAACTTCTTTGTTTGTAGAAGAAGGATAATAATGCCCATATTGCAAGGCTGATGTTGAAAAAATCCGAGATTATTTATGTGATTTTTTTGACACAATTAAGGGGTTTTATGAAGATAGTAATATTGTATTTTCTATGATTTCTCATGTCCTCATTGTACTAAATATTTTGGGAAAGTCTTAAGGCATTTATTTGTTATTACTATTAAAGAAGGGTTCTTCTTTTTATCCTAACATGTGACTATTCTGAAAGGTACAGAGTGCCTGTGAAACGAGGTCATTAAAAAATATCCCCACTTGGAAACCATCCCTTTACAGTAAGTAGTCACAAATTACATCCAGCCCCACATCAAGCTCCCTGTTCAGTGGGGAATCTGGTTGTCCCTCTACCCCTCCCCACACTCATGCGTGTTTTCTCTCTTTCAAATAAATAAAAAGACATTTTATTAAAACTCTTTAAAATAAACTTTGTTAGATTACAAAACCATTAACTCATATATAATCACTATATTTCTTTAAATTCATTTCTTTGAGGTTATAAGCATTAACTATCTATGTAAAAGCATGAGTAGATGTGGATTTTCCATTAAGTGGATATTAATTAGTGGGAAAACTTTGGTGGTTGCTTTGAAATCCTCAACAAATATATATTTAGCATCTAATTTTTGCATTATGCTTAGTTATGGGGTTATGAAAGTAAATAAGTCATGCCCTCAGTTTTCAAAATGTTCATAGTTCAAAAGGAAGGGAGGCAAATTGTTTAATAACACAATTACTACAGTGATGTGAAATCAGTATGGTTAAGAATGATCATGGAAGTGTTTGCAGGCAGTTAATATTTCAGAAAAGGGTTAAATGATGGGTGTGATTTGGCCAGATATCCAATTTGTGTGAGGGATTGAGATGGTTTAGATGTGCTATTTGAGCAAAAAATTTATAAAAATTACATAAAATCTCAGTTCCTATTCTTTTCCCTTGAGAAATAACCGAGACTTCACATTCAGGGTGGTAATTAAGAAGGCACAAAAGACTAGAATTGGAGGAGGCAGCTATCAGGACAGTCTGAGATCAGGATGCCAGGTGAAAAGAAATAAAGGAGAGTCAAGTTACTGACCAGGCTTTGAGAAATCACCCACGGTGGAAAGTACAAAGTCACTTTTTCCCCCTCCAAAATCAAAATTTTCTTGGTTACCTCAGATCCATAAATGGTCCATGGTTTATGGGAAAGTTTATTTTAATGGCTTTTAAATAATATTGTATGGTGAGAACACAGGGTAGTGTCAACATTGCCTTGATCAAGCTGGCAATACTGAGCAACCTTCTAAATAACTGAAAGGAAGGAACTTCTACCCCATGCCTTAGACCATATCTATGCACTGACTACGCTGGGAATTATATGTTATTCTCCCCTATTTGTCTAGGATCTCCAAAAGTTAGGATTTTATTTTACTTACTTTGAATTTGGGGACAATTTTGGGTTATAACTTAAATTTTCAGTATCAACACACAAATAGAGAATACTAACCTAGCGAGTGAAGAGTTCTGAGGCAGGGTGTTCATTCTACAAAAGTAGGAAATATTTTAGCCAAGGCTGAAGCAGACACAAAATGTAGACTGTTACTATCAGGAGCAGTGGAAAGAATGATCAGGTAAAATTCAGAATGTCTGACAATGGAAGTACCAGACATGTTCTCAAGGAGCCCTGCATTTGGTAGTGCTCAAGGATCCCAACTAGGGTGTCAGCAAGTACCAGAGGATAGACAGTTATCAGAAGGCTGGATGCATCAATCTCAGATTGGGAGCAATTATTATGGTTTCTGCTATCACTAACAGCAAAGAAAAAGACCTGGGTTTAGGTATTGTAGGATGTGATTCAAATAGTGGCTTTTCCATATTATGGCTTTTTAGGTGTAAAAGGTTGTTTAATATAACTGAGCCTTAGTTTCCTAACTGAAAAAAAGAGAGATGTATATTTATTCTTCAAAATAATTAAAACAATTTGTTGGGATTTTGTCTTATATAATGTATGGACCCTTCACATACTCTACTCATTCTTTGAAGCTGAGATGGAGAACTACTGGAGAAATGACCAGCATGCAATCCCACCTGTGGCACCTGGACAGGTCTACAGTACAGTTGGATTGAGCTTTAAAATAGTGTTTGGGGTGTGTTAGGCAATCAATAAGTATTTCATAAAACAAATGAACTGATACAATCACTTTTTAGTATTAGAAGGACATGGATGATTCAGATTTGATGGAACACCATTAAAAGATAGTGCTAAAGAAATGGTTTATCCCATTTCTCCTTTTTTATAGAAAGGAAGTTGGAAAAAAAAATTAAGCATCTATTCAGGATAGCCAGTTAGAGGCAAGGTTAATAACTAAACCATCATGCTAGTTTTTATTTATTCTCTTCATATAATTTTGTTTTTATTAATTAGGTTAAACTGAATAGACAATCCAAGACATCCTTGGAGCAATATTTATTCTTTATTTGGTTCGAGAGGGTTCAATGACTGTTCTTTCGGACCAATGGTTCTTAAAACGTAATAGGCAACACACAAACACACACAGAACACACCTCAGAGATGTTTCATTTGTGTGTGTTGTGTTCATGCGCATAAGAGTTCTTTTTCCTGGGTTTACTCCCCATAGATGTTGATTTATTTTATTTGAAGTAGAACCAACAGATCTGCATTCGTATACGGAACAAGGTAATTCATATGCAAATTGTTCGTTTTCTGTTTGAAAAATACTACACGCATTCCTTCCTTTGTTTTATTTCCCAACCATTTGTCCACTAAACAATTATTTTAAAATAATAATATAATAAACATCTAAGTGCTACAACCTAACTGAATAAAATGGTATGGTTTTACCATTGGTTCCACGGTTATTCAAATAGAATTGAGAGTTCTAAAGGGGCCCCTGGGTGGCACAGCGGTTAAGCGTCTGCCTTCAGCTCAGGGTGTCATCCGGGCGTTATGCGATCCAGCCCCACGTCAGGCTCCTCTGCTATGAGCCTGCTTCTTCCTCTCCCACTCTCCCTGCTTGTGTTCCCTTTCTCGCTGGCTGTCTCTATCTCTGTCGAATAAATAAATAAAATCTTTTAAAAAAAAATCAAATAGAATTGAGAATTCTATTGTAGATTTTCCCTGATCCACTCCCATCTCCCTACTCAAAAATAATCAATCTTCTGATATTTTTTCTTTTCAATTCCAACAAATGTTTATTATATTATTTATTTATGGAGCTATAATCTGTGTTTGCAACTATCTGTCATGTACTTAAACTTTATATAATCTTAAACACAATGAATCATTCAGATTCTTGCTTTTTTGGTAAATACTATTATTTTGGAATATTGGTGCATATAATTTAATTCCATTCATTTTAATTTCAGCACAGGATTCTAGTCCATGAATATTTCATACTTTTTAAATATATATCCTACATATGTGTATTTTATGTTATTTCCAATTTTTGTTTTAAAAAAACAATGCTAGAATTCAAACCTCTGGTACATGTTTTTCTAAGTATATGCCTAGAAGTAATATCTTTACTGGAGACTAATACATGCATAATATCTTTAAAAGTACTTAGGATAATAGTGAGAATTTGGGGCAATTTAGTTAATCTAACCCAGCTCAATTTCCTTGCCTAAAAATGAGGATAGTAATTCCTACAGGATTTCATAAGGATTAAATGGGTCATCTTTTGTGAAAGTCATAGGAAATTGAGACAACAAATCATCTCCAATTTTTTTTTCTCATTCTAAATTGTGTCTATGGACAGAGAATTGAAGACACAAAACTGTCATTGAGACCGTCAGCATTTCATAAGTTTATCTAAGTCAGGGAACTCACCCATATAAATGAGAAACATCTGCATTCTGCCTGAGTTTGTCTGGGTAACTTTTACTTTGATATTCAGAATCATCATCTTTGAATTTCTGAGTTTGTGACCTGCACAGGTGGGTGGTGTGTCTGTTTCTCTGATTTAAAGAAAGAAAAAAAAAATAGTGCCACTGAATCTTATTTCTTATTCTGTCCCTTTTCTCCTCCTCTATTTTATATTCATTTGCTTGTCCTTACTGAGTCTTCTCAGGCTTTTCAACCAAATGCAAACATTAAATGAAGGCTTTCCTGCAATTTCAAAGCAAAGCAAAGCAATTCCCCTAAAGGGAGAGAAGGTAGTTGTTGATTGTTCACAGACACAGTGAGGCTCAGCATGCACCTTTGGAAGGAGAAAGGGAGGTCCAAGCTAAGAATAGAAGGCCAGGAAAATATTGTGCCTGATACAAGATGTTGGGACTGGGAGGAAGGGAATCAAAGCATATAGATTTTACTTTTAGCATGTACCAGGCTCTGTCCTGGGCAGTTTCATCACTTTCATAAGACAGGACAGATGACTGCCTATGTTTATGTATTTCAAGGTTATGGAGAAGGTCAATGTCACTCCTACATTTACCCTCACCTGAAAGAGTCTCATTTTCTCTGGGATTGTTAATTTTTGATCTTCCCCATCCCCAACATGTCAAAGGCTACTTTTTAGTTATTGAACTAAAAATTATATGCATTATTTTATAGAATGTACAATTTCCCTGAACAAATATAATATAAACATAATGTTTCCCTTTGGCCCAGAAATTCTATACTAAAAACAGCATTTAATAATACTATGAAATCAGGAGAAATATTTATATGGAAAAATATTTATTTCTTCATTCTTTAGACTCACAAAAATTGGAAACCATTAAATGCATGATAACTGAGGAGTAAGTAACTGAAGTATCATATATTCATGTTAGAAAATATTATGTAGCCACTAAATTGAGGTGTTTAAAGAATTTGCAAACACAAAAAATTATCACATAAAGTTAAGGAACCAAAATAAGGTAAAAATGCAATTGGATTTCAATTGTTTAAATGTAAATACTTTAGGTAAAGAAACTACATAAAATGAATAAAAAATGCAAATAAAAGTAAAAATTGTTTATATGTCTCTGTCCTGACAATTGTACTATGTGTTTTCTTCATATTTTTTATGTATTTTCATAATTTCTTCAATAAGTATGTATTGTTTTTATAATCAGAAAAAACACCTAATTTATGGCAAAAGTAAAACACTGCCATTATTTACTGGTAATTTTTTGGTAAGATTACAGAACTTGGAGGGTAAAAAGAAGGTGTTTTGTTAGTCAAGCACTGGCTACAGAACCAGTCAAATTATTCAAATTCTAGGGCTTCATTCATAAGATGAGATTCTATAACCAGACTACTCAAAATCTAGTGTTGTTCTGAGGGTTAAATCAGCAAATGAGAATGAAGGTGTTTTACAAACAGATCATTAAACATAACACACCACATTTTGGCAAAGAAGTCCTTTTTTTTTTTTTTTTGTATGAGATAAGAAGTCATGTCTTATTTCCCCTAAAATTCCTCCCTGGCCTGAAGGAGTTGAATAGATGAGAGGCAGATATAGTCTCCCATGAATGGACTTCTGTTAGCAAGTGGCTGTGAAAAGTGTGTATGCTTTCATGTGAACCAGATCTGACAATTTGGGGGCCTTCCTCACATGGAAGGTAAAATTAACATCGTGCCTTTCATAGGGTTGCTGTGAAGATCAATTTTGATGACAACCAGTGGCAAGCATTCTAAATCTTCTATTTGCACTGTTGGAAGTTATTAAGAAATACACAATCTTATAACACAATTGACTTGAAATAATAAACAAGGAATCAAGACATGAAGTGCTCAATCATAACAGCAAAACAGTTTTTTAAAGAAATTGTGCAATAAAGAGTCATTTCCTGTGTCAACTTCTTAACACAGTACCATTACTGGAGATGATTTCTAGCTGGCAATCATAACTTGTCACAACTACCTGTCAAAAGACGAGAACAACCAAATCAAAATAATATGGTTCCTTTCTTATTATAAACCCAATGGGGATAAAAGACATGTGGACAATGTGGAAGAGGCATGAGATTTTTTGGGGGCCTGTTTTAGAAGGATATTAATCAAATGGAAGGACCTAACCACTTCCCAAAGGGCCCACATCCTAATACTATCACAATGGGAATTAAAATTTCAATATATGGTTTTTGGGTTTTTTTTGTTTCTTTTCTTTTCTTTTTTTTTTTAAAGATTTTATTTATTTATGTGACAGAGAGACAGCCAGCGAGAGAGGGAACACAGCAGGGGAGTGGGAGAGGAAGAAGCAGGCTCCCAGCAGAGGAGCCCAATGTGGGACTCGATCCCATAATGCCGGGATCACGCCCTGAGCCGAAGGCAGACGCTTAACGACTGCGCTACCCAGGCGCCCCACGATATATGGTTTTTGAATGGATAAAAAACATTCAGCCTAGAACATAGGTATATAACCAAAGAATTGAAAGCAGGATCTTAAAGATATATTTGTACACACATGTTGCATACCACCAGTATTCACAATAGCTAAAATGTGGAAGTAACTCAGGACTATTAAAGGATGAATGGATAATCAAAATGTCACACACACACACACACACACACACACAATGTAACATTATCAACCTTAAAAAGAAGGCCTATTCTGACATATACTACAAAATGGATGTTTGAGGACTATGCTCAGTTAGTAAGCTAGTCACAAAAAGGTAAATACTATAGATTCCACTTATTTGACATACTTAGAGTGTCAAAATCATTGATAGAAAGTAGAATGGTGGTTGCCAGGGCCTGGAGGGAGGAAGAGGGGAGTTCTTATTTAATGAGTATGAGTTTCAATTTTACTAGATGAAAAGAGTTATGGATGACAGTGATAGTAGTATAACATTATAAGTGTATTTTAAACCACTGAACTATGTACTTAAAAATGGTTAAGATGGTAAATTTCATGTATATTATGTTCATTTTACCACAATACCAAAAAAAAAAAACCCAAACCAAAAAACGGAAATAAAGAATTGCTAACAATCTGGGGGAGGGAGCTCAAATAAAATAAAATAATAGCTGAATCCAAAGGAAGACAAAAAAGAAAAAAAATGAACAAAAGTAAGTGGGATAAGTGAACAAATATTAATGAATTAGATTGAACCCAAATCTCATTCACTACTTTAAATACATGTAGATTAAGTTTTCCATGAAAAGATAATGGCTGCTAGGCTGGATATATAAACAACATACTGCAATGATATGCTATTTACACGAGACAGAATTTGAATAGAAGACCACAAAGTTTGAAAGTAATTGAAATAAGATATGCAATGCAGACACTAACTAAAGCCTATATAGGGGTGCCTGGTTGGCTCAGCTGTTAACCACCTGCTTTCCGCTCAGGGTCCTGTGATCAAGCTCCACATCAGGCTCCCTGCTCAGCAGGAAGCCTGCTCTTCCCTCTCCCACTCCCCCTACTTATGTTCCCTTTCTCACTGTGTCTCTCTGTGTCAAATAAATAAATAAAATCTTTAAAAAAGAAGCCTATATGGCTGTACTAGGATTGGGCAGATTAGCCTTTAAGATAAGAAGTATTGCAGGATGTATAAAAGAGGATTTCATAATATTAAATTGATCAATCTATTAGGCAAATATATTAATCTTAAACTGTGTTTGTCTAAGACTATAACTTAAAATATATGAAACAAAAGCCTGTTGAACTAAAAGGAGATGTGAGGAAGAGTTAAAATGGTAAAGTAGCGGGGGAACCCTGGGCCTGTCTCATCCCTCAAACACAGCCAGATCAACATGAAATCATTTTGAACAACTAGGAAATCAATCTGAAGATTAAGAAAACAATCTGCACAATTGGAGGGAGAGAACATGGCAGATGTAAGATTTAGAGACATAAATTGGGGGAGAGAAAAGCCTCGGTGATGCAGAGGGGAGAGAGCTCTTTTCACAGAGAGAAGTCAGAAGGAGAGGGAGAGAATGGGAGAGAGAGCAGTGTGTGGTGTTTGAGCAAGATGCTGTGCTGTGGGGATCCCCTGGGTCACACTGGGCCCTTCTTGGAGCACATTTGGGAGAAAGTATATTCACTCACCAAGGACAAAAGGTCCACTAAGTGCCACTGAGTGGCCATTCAACAGCAGGGGACAGAGGTGCGGGCAGAGGGCAGATAACTTCATCACAGCTTTTCACTGTGTTTCATCATAGACTCTAGGCACACATGCAAGAGTGCAACTACTTTTCTGGGACAGAACAGTGCCAGGCACAGCACTGGGAGGCTCTCCTTTGGGGGAGGGGAGTGGGTCCATGCTTTAGGTTATTTAAGATAACGGAATTTTGAATCCCCGCCACCAGCCAGAGATAGAACACAGGAGAACTGTGGTGCCTAGAGTGCCAATGGCCAGGGTACAAACAGATGGAGAGTAGGGATCTGATGAAAGCTTGGGACATAGGAGGGGCAATTATTTGCTTTTCTGTGAGGGCCTCCTGAACAGCAGTAGCAAGGAGTTCCCCTCCACAGGGGCTGAGAGGGCACGGTGATGCCATCTTCTCCCTCCCTCCACTTCACCAGCCCGCTACAACTGTCAGACTTTAGAGAGAAACAAAGCACCTCCAGTGGAGGCTGGGGTTCTTTACACCAAACCCTGCCCTGCTGCACCCAGTAAGTGATCCTTACTGGGGTAGGTCTGACTGTGAGCCATCATAGCAGGCCTCTCCCTCAGAAACCCAACATGGGCACCCTACATGTGCCAGGACTGCTGATCACACAGTGCTACAAAGTGTCAGCTTCGGTTCTGGTGGAAATAGGACCAGGCACTCCTTTATTTATTTATTTTTAAGTATATATTTTTTATTTTATTTTATTTGTTTATTTGTTTATTTATTTATCTTCGGAATCAGGCTTATTTATTCTATTGGAATCAGTTTTTTGGTTGTTTGTTTGCTTTTTTGGTCCTTTTCCTTTTCTCTTTTCTTGATTGGGTGTGTTTTTTTTAATTTTTCTTTTTTTTTTTTGTTTTGTTTTTAAGCTTATCTTAACAAATAAATGAAAGCATACCTAGTCAAAGGTCCAAACACTCCCTACGGCAAGCAACTCTGCAGAACTCTGGGGGAAAAAGCAATGAAAACACAAGAGCAGAATGCTCACAACATACACCAGAAACACGTCCTGAAGTACCAGGCCCTGTAAAGTGTATGACCCTTTCTTAATATTGTATTACTGTCAGGAGCAGGAAACATAAGAAGCTTTCATAACACACAAAAGTCAGAAACCTAGATATGATTACAAAATGGTGGAATTTTCCCTAAAAGAAAGATCAAGAAAAAATCACAGCCTGGAGTTAAGATGGCAGAGGAGTAGGGGACCCCTTTTTCAGCCAGTCCCCTGAGTCAAGTTGGATAGGTACCAGACCATCCTGAACATCCACGGAATCAGCCTGAGACGCAGGAAGATACATCTGGATCGCTACAAATGAACATCTCCAGCGCCGAGTATTGAGGTACGAAGTGGGGAGCAGTGAAACCGCGCACAGATATCAGGAGATAAACGGAAGGGGGAGGGAGCCGCCACGTTCGGGTGCTGGGAAGCGGGAGCCACCTGCATGGGGGAGCGAGCAGACTCACGGACGGCACCTGCGAGAAAGCAGAGTGAGACCGTGAGCCAGGGAACGCGCGCCACCAGACTGAGGGCTAGAGCTCCAGTGTGCTCACTGGAACCAGACTGAGACCGGGAGGTCCGGAGTGTGTGGGGGCAGCTGGCGGCTGGCGGTGTTAGAAACACAAAGGACAGAGATGCACTGTATTATTCTTACAGGATATATCCAACAAGTGGATATGACAATTATAAATATATATGCCTCCTACAGGGGAGCAGCAAGATACACAAGCAAACTTTTAACCACAATAAAGAGGCATATAGATAAAAAGACACTAATAGGAGGGGACCTCAACACTCCACTATCAGCAATAGACAGGTCACCTAAGCAAGAAATCAGCAAAGAAACAAGAGCTTTGAATGCCATACTTGACGAGTTGGCCCTCATAGATATATATAGAACACTACACCCCAGAACCAAAGAATATTCATTCAGTTCTAATGCCCATGGAACATTCTCAAGCATAGACCATGTTCTGGGTCACAAAACAGGTCTCAACCGATACCAAAAGACTGAAATTATTCCCTGCATATTCTCAGACCACAACGCTTTGAAATTGGAACTCAACCACAAGGAAAAATTTGGAAGAAACTTAAACACTTGGAGACTAAGAACCATCCTGCTCAAGAATGACTCG
Source organism: Ailuropoda melanoleuca (assembly GCF_002007445.2). Lineage (NCBI taxonomy): Eukaryota > Metazoa > Chordata > Mammalia > Carnivora > Ursidae > Ailuropoda > Ailuropoda melanoleuca. The sequence goes on from NC_048229.1 coordinate 60,111,691, forward strand.
ATAAACCAGGAAATCAAAAATCAATTTAAACAATTTATGGAGACCAGTGAGAATGAAAACACAATGGTCCAAAACCTATGGGACACTGCAAAGGCAGTCCTAAGGGGGGANCTATGGGACACTGCAAAGGCAGTCCTAAGGGGGGAATATATAGCCATCCAAGCCTCACTCAAAAGAATAGAAAAATCTAAAATGCAGTTTTCACATTCTCACCTCAAGAAGCTGGAACAGCAACAGAGGGACAGGCCTAATCCACTCACAAGGAAGCAGTTGACCAAAATTAGAGCAGAAATAAATGAATTAGAAACCCGGAGTACAGTAGAGCAGATCAACAGAACTAGAAGCTGGTTCTTTGAAAGAATTAATAAAATTGACAGACCACTGGCAAGACTTATCCAAAAGAATAGAGAAAGGATCCAAACTAATAAAATTATGAATGAAAAAGGAAAGGTCACAACCAACACCAATGAAATTGGAAGGATTATTAGAAACTTTTATCAACAGCTTTATGCTAATAAATTAAGCAATCTGGAAAAGATGGAGGACTTCCTGGAAACCTATAAACTACCAAGACCAAAACAGGAAGAAATAGATTTTTTAAACAGGCCAATTAATTATGAAGAGATTGAAACAGTGGTAAACAACCTTCCAAAAAACAAAACTCCAGGCCCGGATGGTTTTCCTGGGGAATTCTACCAAACATTCAAAGAAGAAATAATACTTATTCTCCTAAAGCTATTTCAAAAAATAGAAAAGGAAGGAAAGCTACCAAACTCATTCTATGAGGCCAATATTACCTTGATCCCCAAACCAGGCAAAGACCCCATCAAAAAGGAGAATTACAGACCGATTTCCCTAATGAATATGGATGCCAAAATTCTCAACAAGATCCTGGCTAATAGAATCCAACAGTACATTAAAAGGATTATCCATCATGACCAAGTGGGATTCATCCCTGGGATGCAAGGGTGGTTCAACATTCGCAAATCGATCAGTGTCTTAGATTTTATCCAGAAGGAAAAAGCCAAAAATCATATGATTCTCTCAATAGATGCAGAAAAAGCATTTGACAAAATATAGCATCCTTTCCTGATTAAAACCCTTCAGAGTGTAGGAATAGAGGGTACATTCCTCAATCTCATAAAAACCATCGATGAAAAGCCTACAGCAAATATCATTTTCAATGGGGAAAAGCTGGAAGCCTTTCCCTTAAGATCAGGAACACGACAAGGATGCCCACTCTCGCCACTATTATTCAACATAGTACTAGAAGTCCTTGCAACAGCAATCAGAAGACAAAAAGGGATCAAAGGTATCCAAATCGGCAAAGAAGAAGTCAAACTGTCTCTCTTTGCAGATGACATGATACTCTATATGGAAAACCCAAAGGAATCCACTCCCAAACTATTAGAAGTTATAGAACAATTCAGTAAGGTGGCAGGATACAAAATCAATGCCCAGAAATCAGTTGCATTTCTATACACGAATAACGAGACTGAAGAAAGAGAAATTAGGGAATCCATCCCATTTACAATAACACCAAAAACCATGCGTTACCTTGGAATTAACTTAACCAGAGACGTAAAGGACCTATATGCTAGAAACTATAGATCACTTTTGAAAGATATTGAGGAAGACATAAAAAGATGGAAAAATATTCCATGCTCATGGATTGGAAGAATTAACATAGTTAAAATGTCCATACTACCCAGAGCAATCTACACTTTCAATGCTATCCCGATCAAAATACCGAGGACATTTTTCAAAGAACTGGAACAAATAGTCCTTAAATTTGTATGGAACCAGAAAAGGCCCCGAATCTCCAAGGAACTGTTGAAAAGGAAAAACAAAGCTGGGGGCATCACAATGCCGGATTTCGAGCTGTACTACAAAGCTGTGATCACAAAGACAGCATGGTACTGGCACAAAAACAGACACATCGACCAATGGAACAGAATAGAGAACCCAGAAATGGACCCTCGGCTCTTTGGGCAACTAATCTTTGATAAAGCAGGAAAAAACATCCGGTGGAAAAAAGACAGTCTCTTCAATAAATGGTGCTGGGAAAATTGGACAGCTACATGCAAAAGAATGAAACTTGACCACTCTCTCACACCATACACAAAAATAAACTCCAAATGGATGAAAGACCTCAATGTGAGACAGGAATCCATCAAAATTCTAGAGGAGAACATAGGCAACAACTTCTATGACATCGGCCAGAGCAACCTTTTTCACGACACATCTCCAAAGGCAAGAGAAATAAAAGATAAAATGAACTTATGGGACTTTATCAGGATAAAGAGCTTCTGCACAGCCAAGGAAACAGTCAAAAAAACTAAGAGACAGCCCACGGAATGGGAGAATATATTTGCAAAGGACACCACAGATAAAGGACTGGTATCCAAGATCTACAAAGAACTTCTCAAACTCAATACACGAGAAACAAATAAACAAATCATAAAATGGGCAGAAGATATGAACAGACACTTTTCCAATGAAGACATACAAATGGCTAACAGACACATGAAAAAATGTTCAAAATCATTAGCCATCAGGGAAATTCAAATCAAAACCACACTGAGATACCACCTTACGCCAGTTAGAATGGCAAAGATAGACAAGGCAAGAAACAACAATTGTTGGAGAGGATGTGGAGAAAGGGGATCCCTCCTACATTGTTGGTGGGAATGCAAGTTGGTACAGCCACTCTGGAAAACAGTGTGGAGGTCCCTTAAAAAGTTAAAAATTGAACTACCCTATGACCCAGCCATTGCACTACTGGGTGTTTACCCCAAAGATACAGACGTAGTAAAGAGAAGGGCCATATGCACCCCAATGTTCATAGCTGCATTGTCCACAATAGCCAAATCATGGAAGGAGCCGAGATGCCCTTCAACAGATGACTGGATTAAGAAGCTGTGGTCCATATATACAATGGAATATTACTCAGCTATCAGAAAGAACGAATTCTCAACATTTGCTGCAACATGGACGGCACTGGAGGAGATAATGCTAAGTGAAATAAGTCAAGCAGAGAAAGACAATTATCATATGATTTCTCTCATCTATGGAACATAAGAACTAGGAAGATCGGTAGGGGAAGAAAGGGATAAAGAAAGGGGGGGTAATCAGAAGGGGGAATGAAGCATGAGAGACTATGGACTCTGAGAAACAAACTGAGGGCTTCAGAGGGGAGGGGGTGGGGGAATGGGATAGACTGGTGATGAGTAGTAAGGAGGGCACGTATTGCATGGTGCACTGGGTGTTATACGCAACTAATGAATCAAAGAATTTTACATCAGAAACCAGGGAGGTACTGTATGTTGACTAACATAATAAAAAAAACATTAAAAATAATAGAAAAAATCACACCAGGGATGTGATCAAAACATATATAAACAATATATCTGAATAAGAATTTAGAATAACAGTCATAAGAATAATAGGTGGGCTTGAAAGAAGCATGTTAGGCCAAAATAAAAAAATGTTATAACTGAGATGTAAAACCAAATGGATGTAATCACAATGAGGACGGAAGAAGCAGAGGAAGGAATAGGTGATACAGAAGATAAAATTTTGGAAAGTAGTGAAGCTGAAAAGAAGAGGGAAAGACAACTATTAGATCACAAAGATAGACTTAGGGAACTCAGCAATTCCACAAAGCAGTTCCAGAAGAAGAGTGAGAAAAAAAGGAGCAGAAGGTTTATTTGAACAAATTATAGCTTCCCTAATCTGGAGAAGGAAAGAGGCATTCAAGTCCAAGAGGCACAGGGAGCTCCCCTCAAAATCAACAAAAGATCTTTAACCTTCAAGGGTAGACACAGAAACTTGGCAGGCCAGAAGAGAGTGACAGGATATATTCAACGTGCTAAATGGGAAAAAATATCCAACCAAGAAGACTATATCCATCAAGGCTGTCATTCAGAATAGAAAGAAAGGTAGAGTTTCCAAGAGAAGCAAAAACTGAGTTCATTAAACTAACCCAACTCTGTAAGAAATATTAAAGGATACCCTTTGATCAGGAAAGAGAGGCCAAAACAACAAAGACTAGAAAGGAACAGAGACACCTTATAGGAAAAGTGACTTTACAGGTAATACAATGGCACTAAATTCTTATCTATTAATAATTACTCTGAATGTAAATGGACTAAATCCTACAATCAAATGACATAAGGTATCAGAATGGAAAACAAAACAAAACAAAGAACAAATGAAACAACAACAACAAAAAACAAGACCCAACAATATGCTGCTTATAAGAGACTCTTTTAAGACCCAAAGTCACCTCCAGATTGAAAGTGAGGGGGTGGAGAACCATCTATCATGCTAATGGACCTCAAAAGAAACTCAGAGTAGCCATACTTAAAACAATAAAACTAGATTGTTAAAACAAAGACTGTAATAAGGGTTGAAGAAGGACACTATATCATAATAAAGGGGGTCTATCCAATAAGAAGATCTAACAATTGTAAATATTTATGCCTCCAACTTGGGAGAAGTCAAATATATAAATCAATTAATAACAAACTTAAAGAAACTCATTGATGATAATACAATAATAGTAGGAGAATTTAATACACATTCACAGCAATGGACAGGTCATCTAAGCAGAAAATCAACAAGGAAGCAATGGCTTTGAATGACACACTGGACTGGATGGACTTAACAGGCATATTGAGAGCATTGCATCCTGGAACAGCAAAATACACTTCCTTTTCGAGTGCACATGGAACATTCTCCAGAACAGATCACATACTGGGTCACAACTCAGGCCTTGACCAGTACAAAAAGACTGAGATCATAGTATGCATATTTTCAGACTACAGCGTTATGAAACTTGAAGTCAACCACAAGAAAAAATTTGGAAAGAATACAAATACATGGAGGTTAAAGAACATCCTACAAAAGAATGAATGGGCTAATCAAGAAATTAAAGAAGAAATTGAAAAAAATACATGGAAGCAAATGAAAATGAAAATGTGGCAGGGTAAAACGTTTGGGGTGCAGCAAAGGCAGTCCTAAGGAAGTAAATAGTAATACAGGCCTTCCTCAAGAAGTAAGAAAAGCCTCAAATACACGACCTAACCTTATATCTAAAGGAGCTGGAAAAGGAGTAGCAAATAAAGCCTAAAACCAGCACAAGAAGGGAAATAATTAAGATCAGAGCAGAAATTAATGATATAGAAATTTTAAAAAAGCAACAACAGCAGAAAAGATCAATGAAACTAGGTGCTAGTTCTTTGAAAGGATTAACACAATTGAAAAACCCATAGTTAGACTTATAAAAAAGAAAAGAGAAAGGACCTCAATAAATAAAATCACAAATGAAAGAGAAGAGATCACAACCAGCACCACAGAAATATAAACAATTATAAGAGAATATTATGAGCAATTATATGCCAACAAATTGGGCAATCTGGAAGAACTGGATAAATTCCTAGAAACATAAACTACCAAAACTGAAAGAGAAATAAGTAGAAAATTTGAACAGATCCATAACCAGCAAAGAAATTGAATCAGTAATCAAAAATCTCCCAGAGAAACAAGAGTCCAGAGCCAGATGGCTTCCCAGGAGAATTACACCAAACATTTAAAGAAGAATTAATACCTATTCTTCTGAAGCTATTCCAAAAAATTGAATTTGAAGGGAAACTTCTAAACTCATTCTACAATGCCAGCATTACCTTGATTCCAAAACCAGACAAAGACCCCACTGAAAAGGAGAAATTATAGGTCAATTTCCCTGATGAACATGGATGCAAAATTCTCAAAAAGATACTAGCTAATCAAATCCAACAATACATTAAAAGGATTATTTGCCATAATCAACTGGGGTTTATTCCTGGGCTGCCTGGGTGGTTCAATATCTTCAAATCAATCAACATAATACACCGCATTAATAAAAGAAAGGATAAGAATCATATGATCCTCTCAATAGATGCAGAAAAAGCAATTGAAAAAATAATGCATTTTTCTTGATAAAAACCCTCAAAATTAGAGATAGAAGGAACATACCTTAACATCAAAAAGGTCATATATGAAAAACCCACAAATAATATCATCCTCAATGGAGAAAATCAGAGAGCTTTTTGCCTAAGGTCAAGGAAAATGATAGGGATGTCCACTCTCACCACTATTGTTCAAAATCATACTGGAAGTCTTAGGCTTAGCAATTAGACAACAAAAGGAAATAAAAGGCATCCAAATCAACAAGGACGAAGTCAAACTTTCACTTTTTACAGACAACATGATACTCCATGTAGAAAACCCAAAAGACTCCACCAAAAAATTGCTAGAACTGACACATGAATTTAGCAAAGTTTCAGGATATAAAAGCAACATACCAAAATCTCTTGCACTTCTGTACACCAATAATGAAGCAGAAGAAAGAGAAATCAAGGAATGGATCCCATTTACAATTGTACCAAAACCCATAGGATACCTAAGAATAAACCTAACCAAAAAGGTAAAATGTCTACAAGCCGAAAACTAGAGAAGAGTTAGGAAATAAATTGACAAAGACACAAAGAAATGGAAAAACTTTCCATGCTAATGGGCTGAAAAACACATTTTTCCCCAAAAGATTTATTTACTTTATTTTAGAGAGAGAGAGCACAAGTGGGAGGGGAAGAGGAAAAGGGAGAGAGAATCTCCAGCAGATTCTGTGCTGAGCATAGCACCCAACATGGGGCTTGATCTCATGACCCTGTGATCACCTCCTGAGGTGAAACCAAGAGTCAGCCACACAACTGAACAGAGCTGCACAAATGCCCCTGAAGAATAAATATTTTTAAAATATCTGTACTCCCCAAAGCAATCTACACATTCAATGCAAACCCTATCAAAATACCACCAGCATTTTTCACAGAACTGGAACAAACAATCCTAAAATTTGTCTGAAACCTCAAAAGACACTACATAGCCAAAGGAATGTCGAAAAAGAAAAGCAAAGTGGGAGGCATCACAATTCCAGACTTGAAGCTGTATTACAAAGCTGTAATTATCAAGACAGTATGGCACTGGCACAAAAATAGACATAGATCAATGCAACAGAATCAAGAAACCAGAAATGGACCCACAACTCTATGGTCAACTAATCTTTGAGAAAGCAGGAAAGAATACCCCATGAAAAAAGACAAATACTTCAACAAATACTTTTGGGAAAATTGGACATCAATATGCAGAAGAATGAAACTGGACCCCTTTCTTACACTATACACAAAAACAAATTCAAATGGATGAAAGACCTAAAGTAAGACAGGAAACCATCAAAATCCTAAAGGAGAACACAGGCAGCAACCTCTTTTACCTTTTCCACAGCAGCTTCTTACTAAACATGTCTCTGGAGGCAAGGAAAACAAAAGCAAAAATGAAATACGGAACTTCATCAAGATAAAAAAAAAAAAAAACCTTCAGCACACTGAAAGAAACAATCAACAAAACTAAAAGGCAACTGACAGAATGGGGGAAGATATTTTCAAATGACATATCAGATAAAGAGCTAGTATCCAGAATCTATAAAGAACTCATCAAAATCAACATCCAAAAAATGAATAATCCAGTTAAGAAATGGGCAGAAGACATGAACAGACATTTCTCCAAAGAAGACACACAAATGGCCAGCAGACAAATGAAAAATGTTCAACATCACTATGCATCAGGGAAATACAAATCAAAACCACTATGAGATCCCACCTCACACCTCTCAGAATGCCTAAAATTAACAACAGATGTTAGTGAAGGCGCAGAGAAAGGCGAACACTTTTGAACTGTTGGTGGGAATGCAAACTGGGCCACCTTGGAAAATATTAGTGAGGTTCCTTAAAAAGTTAGAAATACAACTACCCTATGAACCATCAATTGTACTACTAGGAATTTACCCAAAGGATACAAAAATGCTGATTTGAAGGGGCACATGCACCCCAATGTTTATAGCAACACTATCAACAATAGCAAAATTATGGAAGAACCCAAAATGCCCATCAACTGATGATTGGATAAAAAAATGTGAGATAGAACTTTCAAAAGAATGAAATCTTGCCACTTGCAACAATGTGGATGGAACTAGAGTGTATTGTGCTAAGTGAAATAAGTCAGAGAGAGACAAATATGTGATTTCACTTATATGTGCAATTTAAGCAACAAAAGAAATGAACATAGGGGAAAGGAAGAAAAAAAAATAATAAGATAAAAACAAAGAGGGTGGTAAGCCATAACAGAACAAGCTGAAGGTTGCTGGAGGGGAGATGGGTGAGGGGATGTGCTAAATGGGTGATGGGCATTAAGGAAGGCACTTGTTAGGATGAGCACTGAGTGTTATATGTAAGTGATGAATCACTAAAATCTACTCCTGAAACCAATATTACACTATATGTTAATGAATTTGAATTTAAATAAATAATAATAATATAAAGATAAATGAAAAAATTCACACTCTTAAAAAATATATTAACATATCCCTAGTAAATCTGATAAAATAATCAGGCAAAAATCTTAAAGACATAAAATAGTTCAGCAAAATAATTAACAAAATTAGCCTGAAATACACACACACACACACACACACACAATATATGTACACACACACACACACACACACACACTACATGGCAAAGAATAAATGCAAATGCATATATTTTCAAGTGTATATAGAAAAACTATAAAAATTTACCATATGCTATACCTTAAACTGAGTACGAACAAATTTTAAAGAATTAAAATTATGCGTAGTTAGGGGCACCTGCATGGTTCAGTTGGTTAAACATCCAACTCCTGATTTTGTCTCAGGTCATGATCTCGGGTCATGAGATAGAGCCCTGTGATGGACTCCACACTCAGCTCCATTCCCTGCTTGGGAATCTCTCTCCCTCTGCCCTTCCCTGCTCGCACACTCTCTTTCTCTAAAAAAATAAATAAAAATTAAAAAAAATAAAATTGTGAATAGTTTGATATCGTTACACAATGGAATAAATTTAAGTATCAATAAAAATGTACCCAGGAAATCACCAAAGAGTTGAAAATAAAGCAACATAATTCTAAAGAAACCATGGAACACACAAGAAATCAAAGTGGAAATTGGAATGGTTACTAAACATATTAGATGGAAAGAAATGATGAAAATAAGATCAATAAACAATGAAGTGGGGACCACCTGCATCCATAAGAAGAAATCTACAAAGGCAAAAGTTGGGTCAAAATTGTGGAAGAAAGAGAAAACACAAATTTCCAGTATCAGGAATGGGAACATCGCTAAGATACTATCAACATTTAAAAAATAAGTTTTCTGAACAATATTTTGAAAATTCATTTGAAAATATAGATAAAATGGATATATTCTTTGAAAAATATAAATACTAAATGGATACAAGAAGTAGAAAATCTAAGTCTACATCTATTAGAGTGATAAAATATTTAAGTAGCACCTTTCCTACAAATTAATTTCCAAGCCCAAGTGGCATTACTTTTAAATTATCCCCTAATTTAAAGAATAAATAGCACCAGCCTTACACAAAATTGTATGTAGAATATAATATGAAGGAATACTTCCTAATTCTTTCTATGAGTTTTTCATATATAGCCTTGCTTCAAGACCAAAGACATTTCAAGAATGAAAATTCACAAGGCAATCTCTTGCATGCACATAAATGAAAATATCTTAATAAAATATTTAAAAATGAACACTACATTATTTAAACGAGATGATACACCACATCCAAGTGGAAACTGTTCCTGAATGTTAGGTTGGTTTAACATTTGAAGTTCTATCAATGCAATTCTCTGTACTAAGGGATAAAGGAGGTATGATTATTTCAATACATGAAAAAAACATTTTATAAAATTCACCACCCATTTATGAAATAAACTCTCTAGAACTAGGAATAAGTGGGCCCTTAATCTGATAAAGATATTCTGTAAATACAGATAAAATTGTATTTTATGGTAAATTATTAAAAACTCCTTCCAGAGATCAGGAATCAAAAAATTTTTCACTGATACTATGCCCATTTAACGAAAAGTATATTAGAAAGTTGCTATGGTTTAAATATTTGTGTTTCCCCAAAATTCATGTTGAATTTCTAACACCTAAATGTGGTATTACCAGTAGATGGGGCCTTTGGGAGTTTATTAGGTCATAAGGAGGAAGTCCTTAGGCATGGGATTAATGTCCTTTTAAAAAGATATTCCACAGAACTTCCTAGTTCTTTCCCCAATGGGAAGATACAACAAGGAGGGTGCAACTGGAAGAAGGCCCTCAGCAGACCAAGTCAGCCACCTGATTTCAGACACTCACCCTCCATAAGTGTGAGAAATAAATCTGTATTGTTTATAAGTCACCCCGTCTGTGGTATTTTGTTATAGCAGCCTGAAAGGACTAAGACAAGGATCGAACCAATATAATACCATATTCTTACATATATATATGAGAAAAAGAGATATAAAAATTTGTTTACATGAAAACACTTTTTAGAAATCATAGAACATTTGTTAATATTTATATGCAGATTTAGGAATAGCAATATATATGCAATTATATATTGTATTTCCATACACTAGAAAAAATAAACTATTAGAAAATGTTAAAATTAAAGATAACATTCATAATAGTATCAAAATAACAACAAATGCAAAGGGAAAATGTAATACGAGTTATGCAAGGCCTTTACATAGTAAATGAGAAGAGGGAGAGAGACATAAATAAATACATCAATATATAATAAAATTAAATAATCTATTATTAAAAATATTTTTTCCAAGAGGAGGTTGCTTAATCTTTTTTGCTTTGTTTTATTTTTTTTCTGGGTTTTTGTTTGTTTGTTTGTTCGCTTGTTCTTTTACATTTTATATGTGAATGAAATGGAAAATGACAATCAAGATCCTCTGAAGAAGTAACACAACTGGGTAATGCAAACTAGTAAATATCAAGGCTGTATAAAGCCGTACTCATTAAGACAGTGGTATAACATTGGTCCAAAGTTAGGCAAATAAAAAAAAAGAACAGAAAGTAAACCTAAAACTGCTCTTATTAAAAAAAAAAAAAAGTCTTTTTAAAAACAATGGAAACAGCATAGAGAGGTCAGAAGCTGACCAACACATACATGTAAAGAAGCATGATTTATGATGAATGTACCACTTAGGGCACTGGAAAAATGCATGTCTTTTCAATAAACAGTAAACATACACTTGTATATCCATAGTGGAAAAGTGAATTTATACTCCTACCACACACCATAAACAAAATCAATCCCAGATGGTTTTTAAATCTAAATGTGAAAGTTGGAACAACACATATTCTAGAATGCAACATACAGTATAATTCATTTGCCACTTGGGACAGGAAAAAAGTACTAACACAAGTAGTGCCAACCATAAGAGAAAATTTGATAAAATGAGCTACATTAAAAATAAAAATTTCAATTTGTATCAAAGATATCTTTAAAGAATAAAAATGGAAACTACCATGTAAGAAAAAACATTTGCAAAACACGTATTTGGCAAAGGACTCATACCTAGAATATATATAGTACTCTAACAAATGAATAATAAATAGATACAACCCAACTGAAAAAAGACAAAGGGAAAAGGAGGAAGAGAGGAAGGAAGTAAATGAGGGAGGAAGGGGATTCTCAAATCTTTGAATAACCATTTTATAAAAATTGTATTTCCAAATGTTCAATAAATATGTGGAAAATTGCTTAATACCATTGATCAACAGAGAAACTTAAATAAAAAACACAATTAATTGCACTAAGTCATTTGCATGACTAAATTTAGTGTGTGTGTATATATATTTTTTTTTAATTTTTTTTTTTTTTGGAGGCAGGGGCAGAGGGGCGGGAGAGAGAGAATCTCAAGCAGACTCATCGCTGAGCACAGCACCTGACTTGGGACTCAATCTCACCACCCTGAGATCATAATCTGAGCCAAAATCAAGAGCCGGACACTTGACTGACTGAGCCACTCAGGAGCCCCAAACTTAATATAATTCTAAGTATACAAAGAGAGGTAGCAGATCTGAACTCTGATACTGGAACAACCTCTTCACAAATTTGTTTGAGATTATCTGTTAAAAGTAAGCATTTCATGAGATCTAGCAACCTCACTCCTACATAGATAAGACAAATGCCTACATATGTACCACAAAGATATATATAAGAATATTTATAGCAACAGTACTCATAGCAGCCCAAATTGGAAACAACATAAATGTCTATGAAGAATATATAATAGACAAATAAATGGTGATATATGCATAAAATTAATACATATCTATAGGTTTTAACAGTTCTCTATATATTCTGGATAATAGTCCTCTATCAAAAACGTCTTTTACAAATATTTTATCCCAGTCTGTGGTATATCTTCTAATTTTGACAGTCTCTCTTTTTGTAACATTTTTAAAATTTTAATGAAGCCCAACTTATCGAGTATTTATTTCGTGCCTTTGGTGTTATATCTAAAAACTCATTGCCAAAGCCAATGTCATCTGGATTTTCTCCTATATTATCTTCTAGGAGTTTGATATTTTATATTTCTATTTTATTCTATGATCCATTTTGAGAATTTTATTTATTTTTGGTCTGGATTTTCCAAAGGATGGAACTAAACTCGAAAACCCCAAACGGTCTGCAGAGATAGTAGGGATAAAGGAGGAAATAATTTCTTTCATTTACTGAAGATCCAAATAGAGTCTGGTAACATACTGAATCATGTAGGACATAGAGTATCTCAGAAAATGTCATCTGGAAAGATGCCTGGCAAATTGGTCTTCTTTGATGGTAATGCATTTAACGGATCATTAACAGGTATTATAGAAGGTAGATAAAAATGGATCTCTTTATCAAATAAGTTTTGAGGAATTTTACTTAATGTGCAAAATATTTGATGGTAATGTCAAAAATTTTAGGGCCTTTAATGTATTAGTGATTTCTGTGATTCTCCAAATGGGCAATACATTAGCAAGAGTTTCTCTGGCTCATTTTACTGAATATACAATATTTTTCTTGGAAAACTGGAGTTTTGAGTGAAAAATATATTTTATAGATAAAAAATAAGCTTATTACATGAAGTTCAGCATTATGCCAAAGGTCATTCAGTTCATTATTGGAAAATTTAGGATTGGTATAAGTTGTCACAAGCCTGTATAGATATCATTTCCATCTACTTCTCCTTGAAGAAAGCAAAAATTCATTCATTAAATAACTATTTTCCGAGCACCTATTGTGGTATTTTGGACATGGGGAATGTCACTACAAGGTCCATGCCTTAAAACTGAACTCTAGTGTCCTAATAGAAAAAATTTGTTATCATGCTATAAGGGAACTTGTTATGATTAACTGAGTCACTATTCCAAAGTTTTAGGAGTTTATGTCTCAATGTGTTTATTGTCAGCTCTATTCAGTCCTTTATCATTACTGTGGCACCAAGATTAACTGAGTGCTGCTTATGTCATTTGGGGGCATTCATGACTTGCCCTAGTGACCTCATTTATGGGAACTATATTTAGGCTTCTCTGTTTGTGCAGTGACTTGGTGAAGATGCTATTTTTGTGACTTGTGATCATGCAGTCAGAAAAATTTGTGCATTGATTGTGAGTTTACATTCTCCCATAAAAACACCATTAGTTAAATTCTTCTGCAATCCACTTCAGTCTTTGCAGAGTCAGATAAATGCAAAGTTTGGGCACATGTATTCTTCAGAGCATCAAAAAAAGACTTGAGATGACAGCCCTCAGTAAGAATTCCGAGCAAAGATTAACATTATGAAAGAGCTTGTCCATCTGTTAAAGAAAAGCTAAATCCAATTCAACTTAAGCACAACACATGTATTTCCAGAGCAAAGCTCTCATCCAATGAATCTAACAATCCAGGTAATGCAGTGTTTATCACTAGTGTCACACTATGAACAGAAACCTAACCTTAATTTTTTTAAATGTCTTACAGATTTACAATTCATCTTTAGTAATGTGTCTGTGCCTAATAATGTATTTAGGCCAATCGAGAGTAACAGTGGATATATTTGCAGAGTTCATTTGTGCAATTCCTATCAACCAGGGTTTCCCAGACCTATTGCAAAACAAAACAAATTTCAAAATACATAGAAACTTCTCTTAACAATATCTTATATTCAATAATTAATTTTGAAAAGTTTACAAAAATTTTTGTGTAAATAAGTTTTGATCACTATTAGAATAAAACAAACAAATAAAAACTTCTGAATACTCCACTGGGCATGTTCCCATGAGGAAAAACAGTATCATTAAAAATTATGATCTCATCCTGATTATAATGTGAAGAAAAAAACCAAAAGTTCACAGAAGCATGCAGGTAAGTGGTATGAATCTTAGCTCTTTCACCTACTAGTCATGTGACCATGGGCGAGATAAGCAACTTACCTGATCTCAGCTTACTCACCTAGGAAACAGATGCAGTGAAAATAACTGTGTAAATTGTATTAAAAAGTGAATAGCATAACATAATTAGTATGCTACTTAGTATTAAATAGATATACAGGAAATAGTTGCATCTTTTCCTTTCTCATAGAAAAAGTTTTCATTTACAGAATGCATAACACTTCCTAGAGAGTCTAGTGGTAGAGAAAGGAAGAAAGGCCATTTGCTCTTGTCTCGCTAATTTACTGAAACAAGACTATATAGTGTAATAAAAGAAGAAACTGTGAATCATTCAAATAAAGAAGACTGAACAAGATCCAATTTATATTACATAGTCCAATAGTTACAACACTTGGGTTTCCTTAAGTATGTCTCCTAAATGGCAGCTGGGTGATATGTAGAATACTTGGCTTTAAAATACAATTTAAATTATATTTGGCAGTTTATAATACTATTCAGTCCCTTTTCTTTCGGAAAGGATGTAGTAATGAAAATCCCACTTACCTTCTCCATGTGTTTGATAAGATTGCCATCACACAATACCGTAGATGGGTGGCTTAAACAATAGAACTTTATTTTCTCACAGTTTTGGGGACTAGAAATCCAGTAATCAAAGTGTCAGCAGGTTTGATTCCTCTGGAGGGCCCTCTCCTTGACTTGGAGATGGTCCCTGTCTTACTGTATCCTCACACAGCTGTCCCTTGGGCTGTGTGCCTCCGTGTCCTAATCTCCTCTTCTTATAAGAATACCAGCAATATCAAATTAGGGAACACCCTTAGGACCTCATTTTACCTTAACTGTCTTGTTAAGATCCTATCTCCAAATGCAGTCACATTCTAAGGTACTGGGGTTTATAACATTAACACATGATTTTTTTGGGGGAGGGAGACAGGGACATAATTCAGCCCATGACACTTTCCTATCATTACAAGTAGAAGACAGGACAAAATTTATGGAATNAGGACAGGGACATAATTCAGCCCATGACACTTTCCTATCATTACAAGTAGAAGACAGGACAAAATTTATGGAATAATTATTCTCAGACATTGGATTTCAGGCAACGCAAATATTATCTCTGAGAGAAAGGAAACAAATGCGATGAACAGNGTATATTCTGGATAATAGTCCTCTATCAAAAACGTCTTTTACAAATATTTTATCCCAGTCTGTGGTATATCTTCTAATTTTGACAGAGTCTCTTTTTGTAACATTTTTAAAATTTTAATGAAGCCCAACTTATCGAGTATTTATTTCGTGCCTTTGGTGTTATATCTAAAAACTCATTGCCAAAGCCAATGTCATCTGGATTTTCTCCTATATTATCTTCTAGGAGTTTGATATTTTATATTTCTATTTTATTCTATGATCCATTTTGAGAATTTTATTTATTTTTGGTCTGGATTTTCCAAAGGATGGAACTAAACTCGAAAACCCCAAACGGTCTGCAGAGATAGAAGGGATAAAGGAGGAAATAATTTCTTTCATTTACTGAAGATCCAAATAGAGTCTGGTAACATACTGAATCATGTAGGACATAGAGTATCTCAGAAAATGTCATCTGGAAAGATGCCTGGCAAATTGGTCTTCTTTGATGGTAATGCATTTAACGGATCATTAACAGGTATTATAGAAGGTAGATAAAAATGGATCTCTTTATCAAATAAGTTTTGAGGAATTTTACTTAATGTGCAAAATATTTGATGGTAATGTCAAAAATTTTAGGGCCTTTAATGTATTAGTGATTTCTGTGATTCTCCAAATGGGCAATACATTAGCAAGAGTTTCTCTGGCTCATTTTACTGAATATACAATATTTTTCTTGGAAAACTGGAGTTTTGAGTGAAAAATATATTTTATAGATAAAAAATAAGCTTATTACATGAAGTTCAGCATTATGCCAAAGGTCATTCAGTTCATTATTGGAAAATTTAGGATTGGTATAAGTTGTCACAAGCCTGTATAGATATCATTTCCATCTACTTCTCCTTGAAGAAAGCAAAAATTCATTCATTAAATAACTATTTTCCGAGCACCTATTGTGGTATTTTGGACATGGGGAATGTCACTACAAGGTCCATGCCTTAAAACTGAACTCTAGTGTCCTAATAGAAAAAATTTGTTATCATGCTATAAGGGAACTTGTTATGATTAACTGAGTCACTATTCCAAAGTTTTAGGAGTTTATGTCTCAATGTGTTTATTGTCAGCTCTATTCAGTCCTTTATCATTACTGTGGCACCAAGATTAACTGAGTGCTGCTTATGTCATTTGGGGGCATTCATGACTTGCCCTAGTGACCTCATTTATGGGAACTATATTTAGGCTTCTCTGTTTGTGCAGTGACTTTGTGAAGATGCTATTTTTGTGACTTGTGATCATGCAGTCAGAAAAATTTGTGCATTGATTGTGAGTTTACATTCTCCCATAAAAACACCATTAGTTAAATTCTTCTGCAATCCACTTCAGTCTTTGCAGAGTCAGATAAATGCAAAGTTTGGGCACATGTATTCTTCAGAGCATCAAAAAAAGACTTGAGATGACAGCCCTCAGTAAGAATTCCGAGCAAAGATTAACATTATGAAAGAGCTTGTCCATCTGTTAAAGAAAAGCTAAATCCAATTCAACTTAAGCACAACACATGTATTTCCAGAGCAAAGCTCTCATCCAATGAATCTAACAATCCAGGTAATGCAGTGTTTATCACTAGTGTCACACTATGAACAGAAACCTAACCTTAATTTTTTAAAATGTCTTACAGATTTACAATTCATCTTTAGTAATGTGTCTGTGCCTAATAATGTATTTAGGCCAATCGAGAGTAACAGTGGATATATTTGCAGAGTTCATTTGTGCAATTCCTATCAACCAGGGTTTCCCAGACCTATTGCAAAACAAAACAAATTTCAAAATACATAGAAAATTCTCTTAACAATATCTTATATTCAATAATTAATTTTGAAAAGTTTACAAAAATTTTTGTGTAAACAAGTTTTGATCACTATTAGAATAAAACAAACAAATAAAAACTTCTGAATACTCCACTGGGCATGTTCCCATGAGGAAAAACAGTATCATTAAAAATTATGATCTCATCCTGATTATAATGTGAAGAAAAAAACCAAAAGTTCACAGAAGCATGCAGGTAAGTGGTATGAATCTTAGCTCTTTCACCTACTAGTCATGTGACCATGGGCGAGATAAGCAACTTACCTGATCTCAGCTTACTCACCTAGGAAACAGATGCAGTGAAAATAACTGTGTCAATTGTATTAAAAAGTGAATAACATAACATAATTAGTATGCTACTTAGTATTAAATAGATATACAGGAAATAGTTGCATCTTTTCCTTTCTCATAGAAAAAGTTTTCATTTACAGAATGCATAACACTTCCTAGAGAGTAGTGGTAGAGAAAGGAAGAAAGGCCATTTGCTCTTGTCTCACTAATTTACTGAAACAAGACTATATAGTGTAATAAAAGAAGAAACTGTGAATCATTCAAATAAAGAAGACTGAACAAGATCCAATTTATATTACATAGTCCAATAGTTACAACACTTGGGTTTCCTTAAGTATGTCTCCTAAATGGCAGCTGGGTGATATGTAGAATACTTGGCTTTAAAATACATTTTAAATTATATTTGGCAGTTTATAATACTATTCAGTCCCTTTTCTTTCGGAAAGGATGTAGTAATGAAAATCCCACTTACCTTCTCCATGTGTTTGATAAGATTGCCATCACACAATACCGTAGATGGGTG
The DNA here is from genome assembly GCF_002007445.2 of Ailuropoda melanoleuca. NCBI lineage: Eukaryota > Metazoa > Chordata > Mammalia > Carnivora > Ursidae > Ailuropoda > Ailuropoda melanoleuca. The sequence goes on from NC_048229.1 coordinate 60,129,846, forward strand.
GCTTAAACAATAGAACTTTATTTTCTCACAGTTTTGGGGACTAGAAATCCAGTAATCAAAGTGTCAGCAGGTTTGATTCCTCTGGAGGGCCCTCTCCTTGACTTGGAGATGGTCCCTGTCTTACTGTATCCTCACACAGCTGTCCCTTGGGCTGTGTGCCTCCGTGTCCTAATCTCCTCTTCTTATAAGAATACCAGCAATATCAAATTAGGGAACACCCTTAGGACCTCATTTTACCTTAACTGTCTTGTTAAGATCCTATCTCCAAATGCAGTCACATTCTAAGGTACTGGGGTTTATAACATTAACACATGATTTTTTTGGGGGAGGACAGGGACATAATTCAGCCCATGACACTTTCCTATCATTACAAGTAGAAGACAGGACAAAATTTATGGAATAATTATTCTCAGACATTGGATTTCAGGCAACGCAAATATTATCTCTGAGAGAAAGGAAACAAATGCGATGAACAGTACTATTGTCCTAGTGCTTTGCCTAGAGGCCTATGCCAGTCTCCAAATCAAGATGAAAATTCTCAAAGCACAGCATAGTGGTCTCAGTGAGCTTAGGAGATAAAGACCAGAGTTGAGGGAGTCTAAAGAATGTTACAAGGCAGAATTTTGGAGGAGATGTATCTACACAGAGAAAGAGCACCACAAACTTGAAGATGAATCCATTTCTGTGTTTGCCAAACTAAATCGCATATGCATGGAGTAAAATTCTAGAATGCCTCGCAAAAGCATAGTATGCTGTAAACAATAATTCTCAGAAATCACACTTGGTAGGCAGACCTAGTTCTGTCAATTCAGTGTGGATTAAAAAAAAAAAGATTTATTTATTTTAGAGAGACAAAGGGAGCGAGCGCAAGGGGAAACACAGAAGGAGAGGGAAAGAAGCAGAATTCCCGCTGAGCACAGGGCCCATGCAGGCTTGGTCTCAGGAACCTGAGCAAAAATCAGGAGTCAGACATTTAGCTCAGCCTGCCCCAATTCAATGTAGATTTTTCATTTATCATGGGGGCATTCAGTAGAAACCCTAAAAGGCCCACACCTTAACAGCAAGGCTAAACAATTCCTAGAGTAATAGGTACTCTTAAAACATGCTTAAAACAAGACTCAACAGGGGAGCCTGGTGGGCTCAGTCAGTTAAGTGTCTGCCTTTGGCTCAGGTCAGGATCCCAGGGTCCTGGGATGGAAGCACTGAGCAGGGAGTCTGCTTCCGATCCTTTCTTCCTTTCTCCCCCTCTGCCCCTCCCAGATCACTTGCTCTTTCTCTCAAATAAATAAATAGAATCTTAAAAATAAGTTTAAAAAAATTTAAAAAATAAAAAGAACAGCTTTAATAATGCACATAACAAGACTAAGAAATCAAGAACTAGTGGATAAAATTTACTAAATATGATGAGAGCTATATATCCAGAAATTCAGTAAGCTAAACAAAATCCAAGCAAAATAAACACAATAAACCACATAAAGGTATGTTCTAATAAGACTGCCAAAAAGCAGTAATAAAAAAAAATTAGAGAATAAAAGGCTTATCAGAGACAAAGAGAAAAGATGAGAATGACTAGTTTTCTTTTGTGAAACTATACAAACAAGAGAATAATTGATACCATTTTTTTTAAGTTCTGAGAGAGAAAAAAAGGAACTAAAGTTACCACAGAGAAAACACCTACCAAAAATGAAGCTGAAATAAAATTTATTAAGAAAAAAAATTTAGAAATTTTTGTCCAACAGATTTCCACTAGAAGCAATAGTGATTTTTCAGGCAAAATTAATAAGTAAAGATATTCTTCAGGCATAAGTAAAAAATAATTCAAGATCAGGATTTGAATCGCTACAAAGTAATGATGAGGGAAGAGAAAGCAAGCTGAGGACAAAGCAGAAACTGACACCCTGCAACCCCCCCACCCCCGCCCCATGGGATGTACATGACATTCCTCAGGCACCCCTGGCAGCTTAGGATGCGATGGGGTAGGGGAGGGACGCAGACATCCCTCCTACGGGCCATTTACGGCAGGAATCCCTTCATGGGAAGGCAGGATTGTGATCAATAGCGATTTTTGTTGAGCTTCTGGTCGTTTTTGACACACGGGAACCTCTGACATATCCTGCGTGGGACAACACCTGGGAGTCAGGGGAGATTTGGTAATGGACCTTCTTTACTTTTCTGAGTGTGGCCTCAGTAGGCTGCTTCTTTGGTTCCCAAGGACTCTCCCTTGGGGTGCCTTCTAACCCACTGGAAACAATTCGGATTGCAAAATTTAGGAAAGGACTGAGCTCCTGTAACACTGCATGGCCTCAGTGGGATCTATTGGTTAGATCTCTTCTGTAAGGAACAGAGCAAATGGACCTAGGGTACCTTCATTGCTTGTACCTAGGCCTTCATTGCTCTACACTAGGACCCCGACGTAAGGGCGTCTTGCAGAATGTGTTTGCCTGAATGGGTCTGCTAGTAAACTCTCTCCTGACATATATTGGATGATAATTATTGAAATAGGCCTCCCCCGAGTAAACCCAGGTTGCTGGTGGAAACACAGGCCATCCCAGACAAAGGGGACTCAACTCTTTTCTCTATAACTGTTCCTTCTAACAGATGTGGGGGCATCTCCCTCACTCATTTCCCAGGTTAATGGCTATAACTGGAGCCATCTGTGGTTAGTCTACCTCAGGACAGGGACTTTAAGGAATATTCCCAAGCAGCTGCTGAAACTCCCTTTGTTTCAGGGAAATTCCCTATCTTCTCTGGCCTGACATGGACTGCCTATTCCCCCTTGTTGGGAGGGAAACATGGCATCTGCTCCTCTTGGAGCAGATGAGCTCTAGAACCAGGAACCCTTTCTCTGCCTTCTGGAAGCACTTTGTCTCCTCTGTCTCCCCCTCCCCCTTCTTTCTGCACCACCTGGGGTGTGGCCTGCACAAGTGGGTTCTGTACCACCTTCGGTGGCTCTGGCACCATGGCTCCTCCTACCCTCACCATCAAGGAGTGAGGAAGAGCACCCCCTGGACCTAACGTTACCCACTCCAGATTTCCCCACCAGTGTCTCAGGTAAAAACTGAAAATGGGGTGGGCCCAGGTGGAACATAATTCAGTATTTAAACTAAGTCAAGTTTGCTGGTGTAATTAAGATAGACCTGTCTTTAAAGTTATCAGCACTGATGTAAAACTTTTATTCTATCGAGGTTTACTAAAGGTCAAACTTGTGTTACCTCTGTTGTGAGTTGTTAGTAAAAAGATGACTAAGATAATGGTTACCTGTCTCAAATTTTTCATGGGTAATTGTTAAAATAGCTTTCAAAGTCTTTAGTAACCTGAATCTTTAAAGTTTTGCTTGGATGAATTCATTGGACATCTAGGTCTTTTTAAAATAGGATACAGTCTAAAGCATTGAGTACTGGATGTAGGTTTATGCTTTTGACTTCTTATTGCAAAGAACCTAAGAATATTTAAATCTGTTGGTAAACATGTTTTGTGCTTAATTGATTCATAAATTACCATCTAAGGAATTCTGGTGTAACAGTTCACAGTTGGTTACTACTTAGTTTTCACCGGAGACTAGGGTTTCTAAGAAAACTCTAGTAAATGTAATGAAGGCTGATGGAAATAAGGGAAGCAACTCTGTACATAGAAAAGTAGGAGATATGTAAGGAGAATACAGAATGCATTTTTATTTTGAAGGTAGTATAGTCCTAAATAAGATGGTTGTTTGGAAAGATGGCATGGGATAAAAATCTGAATGCAAAAGAAAGTTGTAGAAGGAATTTTAGGTGTGGTCAGAACCGACTAAGAGTGAAATGAATGGATTTTTAAGATACAGTGGTATAAGATCTATGTCTGCTTTCTGTTTAGAAAGACAAAGGTTTCTTGAATTGTTCATCTGCTCTGGATAAGAAAATGTAAACATTTTCTCTTTGCCCAGAAAACAAAGTTTCTATGTTTTGTCATTAACAGGCCTTCGATCACTTAGTTAAAACTTCTCAATATTAAAGGAGCTAAGTTTTGCTAACAACTATAGAACCCTAAATATTTGCCTTTCAAATCTCTTATTGTCACCTTGGTTAAATAAAAATAGTTTTGTAATAATTTGTAATCCTATTCAGGCATGTGCTATAATTTTAAGGTTTTAACGAACTTTACCAACATTTAAATTGTAAATGGAATCTCTTTAACTCAATAGGCCTTTTTCTTTGGTATGCTAAGTTACTCTGGAAGTACTGTTAAGCAAGTGATAAGCCTTAGGTCACATTTGGGTAAATGGCATAACTCTTCTAGAGAGTATATACAATTCCTAAAGTTATAATGTTTGAATATAAGGTCATCATCAATCTTTTCTGGATATCGAAGTGTTACGTGTCATAGAAGTAACCTGATTTCCTTGCCAGCTATATTGTAAACTCCCATCTCATCAGATCTCAAGCCATGTCCTTTCTGCATTTTTGTTATTTGTAATTGTTCTTATTGTCTTGCAAAATGAGTTTCGTCTTCAAGGAAGTTCATATAAAGGACTTTTAGGACAGATACAGGTTTTTGCTATCTTTATAGAATCCTAAAACTGAAATGGGTAAGAATTTCAAGAATTAACTAAAGCTGCATTCAAACTAAACAAGAATTAGTTAACATAGGACTAAATTAACTAAAAGATTATAGTGTTGTGACTCTTGTTTAAAACATTACTGGTTCTCTAATGTTTGCTCTTCCAGATTGAGGAAACTTTCTCTTAAGACATCAGTGATATACAGAAATAAAGCAAATTAAAGCATTTCACTTTTCTCTCTACCTGAACCCTCTGAAATTAAAAAGGTCTCAGTAAGTATTCTTTCTTCCACGGCAATCATAATCATTTGAATAAGTTCAATAAGTATTAATCTCCTTGTAACAGGACACCATTGGAAACATTGGTTATTTTACCAAGGCTTTGACTGGAATGTCATATTTGAGAGACATACATAGACTCAGATATGACCAAGCAGCTTTCAGGAACTAAGGTTGACTTTATGGACATAAAGTGGAGCCATAAAGCTGCTTGGAAATGTTGGCCTGATACCGTGCTTACAGAGTTCCCAGCAGCCTCACCAGGTGAGTAAAGAATGTCACTTCCAGGCAAGTGCAGGAACCCCAGGATACTTTGGGGACTTCATGAAGAGGAGTCCGCCCAAATCTACAGGTATTGCAGTCACGTCTGATGGCAAGTACTTGGCTTGGCTTCTGGCCCAGGGAGGATGCTAAAAGTTCAACCTGGAGATTCCTTATAAAGGTTCCAGCAAAGCAGATTCTAAAAGATTTATGTGATCAATCACTATTCTTGCTGAGCTTATGTAAATAATTATGCCAAGTTTGTTAAAATTGAACTTGTTTTGAAACAAATTAGTCCTGATTTGGCTATCTCTGGAAATGATGGTTATTTTAGAGAGAAAAATTATGTTTAAATAACCCACCTTTGTGGATGTTAAAATCTAGATCTGATTGTCCTTAAATGTTTGCTTAAGCTAGACAACTTGAGGTAAATTTAAGAGAAATAGCTTTTTTCTATTTCTATACAATAGCTCATGTATGGGGCTAATAACAGGACCCTATGGACATATATTTAATTATTTGAACAACCGGGAAATGGGATAGATTCCCCAACAATTGTATAAATATCACCTTGACCAATTCTATGTGGCTGAGATGATGAAATAGCTCCCTGAGAGCCTGAGCATATCCCACTCCATAGGCCTGTGGAGATAATGGATGACCCCACTTTCCTTGTGATTGGACTGGATGATGACTTGGAGATGCCCTTATCTCTTGACAAGTCTTCCCCACTTGCCAGTGATAACTTGCTAATTAAGATACTAAGGCTAGACTCAAACAAAGAGGGCTTCTTAATGGTTTCATCCCGCACAGTTATATTTAATCGTAGAAGCCACCTCTATGGCTGTACAATTACAAGGAGAGGCTTTAGCAGAGCATACAATAGCCCTCCTGGTAAAAGGAGCCTCAAAGCTCCCTATGGAACAGTCTCTGACTGTAATGACTTCATTTCAGGTCCAGAATGTTTTAGAGACCAAAGGCCACCAATAGGTGATAGGAGGCTGACTTATTAAATACCAGGCTATGCTTATAGATATGCCTGAAATAATGCTTAAAACCTGTCAGACTTTAAACCAGCTACCCTTAAGCCTGGACCTGACCATTGTACTTCTATAGAGCATAGCTGTTCAGAGATTATTGATCTTATCTATTCTAGTCGACCAGATTTAAGATGTCCCTATTGAAAATACAGAGGACAATTGGTTCGCCAATGGTAACAGTTTCATGGAAAAGAGGGGTAAGAAAAACTGGGTATGTTATAGCTAAGACTAACTCAAGACTGTTGAGGTCAAAGCCCTGTCAGCAAACATGTCTGCCCCCAAAGCAGAATTAATAGCGCCCACCCGTGCTTTGCAATTGGCAAAGGCCTTAAAAATATTTATACTGACTTCAAATATATTTTCCTGGTCCTCCATGCTCACAGTGCAATTTGGAAGAAAAGGGGTATTATCATGCCATAACTCCCCATTCAAATAGAGGCCTGAAATCATTGCATGTATGGCCCTCCAAAGCCAAGTAGCCCTTGAAATCCTCACTGCAGTTCAAGGAGGTCCAGTATTATATGTCTGGCTCCTGGCTGGGACCCGATGGCTATGCAGCTCTAATCTGTGGCCATGGCTTCCCCCAGGCTGGATAGTCCAGTGTACTCTGGGTTTTGCCTGGATGCATGGGTACATTATTAAAACCATTACCAACCCTCCAAATTTAAAACCATAGTGGACATGTTCTGTGTCTCATTGGTGACCACCTAGCATCTACCTTTGTCACATTTTTGAGACTGGAGAATATTGTTTGGCACATGGAAACTCTAAGTATATGGTCAAAGCCCTAAATAACACTCAAGATAGCATTTCTCTATTAAATGCTAGGGTAATACAAATATGCAAAGCAGCTTTATGAAACAGAATGATATTAGATGTTTTTAACTGCTACATAAGGTGAAACTTGTGCTAGCATAAAAACAGAATACTGTGTATAGGGTCCAGATTACCACAAAACATATCTGGGTTTCTACCTGACATGAATGCTCAAATTGGTGCTTTCCTTTAGTAATTGCTCTAAACTCTTAGACTAGAGGAAAATCATCAAAGATCAACTATCAAAGGTCTTATAATCAGACTTCTCTTTCTCATTACAGTATTAACCTTGTTTTTTCATTTCCAGTGTCTCCCTTGCTAGTGCCAAGACTCCTTCATCGCCGTAACTTCCAGCTAACAGACAATCCCTTCTACTCAAGGAGGTTCATCTATGCTGTCTGTGTTGGATTCAGCTGCCTCCCCTTCCTTAACTCCCTGTATGTTCCCCAACTGACCAATATTGACCCATGGTAGGGACATCTCTATGCCCCTATTCAGCCAGAAGACGTTACAGAAGATGAGACCTTCCACCTTCAACAACCTTAAAGATTTAAGGGTCAAAATTGTTCAGGGGGGAAATGATGAGGGAACAGAAGGCAAGCTGAGGACAAAGCAGAAACTGACACCCTGCAACCCCCCCCTCCCAAATGGGATGTACATGACATTCCTCAGGCACCCCTGGCTGCCCAAAAGCTAAGGAAAAGAAAACCAAATGCTTAACTAACAGAGATCACAGTCCTGCAAGACCAGAGTCCCTCAATTTACACATGTCCTATTGATTTACAAGAAAGAAGCTTTCTTATCAATAGCCTAACTTCCAGAGACCCATAATTCAGTTTCCTGAAGTCCTAACATTACCACCCCCTCCATAAAATTGAGGGAGGCTGAGGGAGAAGGAAATGTAAATAAAATGGAATTTCTTTCCGGACCTGCAGCCCATTGATAAGGACACATGATAGAAGGAAAGTAACATTCTCCTGGGAAGCTCCCAACTATTTTACTATTAACACCTTCTAGAGGGGTCAACAACCTTAACTTGACAATAGCAAGGCCTCCAGTATCCTGTGAGTCTTTAACATATGAAAGTACTTTCTCAACGTCCCTATTTTTCCTCACCTCCCCCAACCCCATGTTATATAATCAGCCACTTCTCACAACCCGGGGCAGCAGCTCTGTCTGCCTATGGGCCCTGTCCCCATGCTTTAATAAACCACCAATTTTGCACCAAAGATGCCTCAAGAATTATTTCTTGGTCATCGGGTACAGACTCCACCCCACTGAACCTCACCTGTATTCCGTAACCTCATCAGTAACACACAACAAAAAGTAACACATACGGATAAAGACTTTTTCACATTTAAAATTCCTTAAATATTTGAAACCTTAACGTGAAAATTACAATTATGTGCCATAAAATTACAGTATTTATACAAGTAAAATGTAAATAAAAATAGTACAAAGGTCAAAAGGAGGAAATTAAATTATAGAATTATAAGTTTCTTATATGTTCAATGGTCTAATATTATTGAAGGCTAAATTGTTGCCAATGCTTATGAATGGGGAACAATTAATAGTTTCAACAAATTGTGCTGGAACATCTGGATATAACATTTGACAAAAAATTGGACCTCAATTCTTGCCTTATCCCAGATAAAAATCATCTTAAAATGAAAACTGAATTTCCACTGATTCAAAATTAAGGAAACAAGTATCATAAAAAATGGGCAAACATCCTGAGATTTAGAAACTTCACAAAAGAAGATACTGAAATGGCTAATAAACACATGAAAAAATGTTCAATATCTGTAGCCATCAGAAAAAAAGAAAAGAAAATTAACATTACAAGATTTACCTATACACACTTGAATAAATAAAACTTTTTAAACTGACAACACCAAGTGTTGGCTAGGATATATAGAGAAATTGGAACAATTACGCGTTGTTATAGGAATACAAAATGATACAACAAAGTTTGAAATACTTGGACTCTTCTTCTACACGAAGTCATGTATTTACCAAATGGCTCAGGAATTGTACTACCTCGTATTGTCCGAGAGAAGTGAATGCACATTTGCCCATAGAATTTTTTCTGAATGTTCATAGTGATTTTAATCATAACAGTAAAAAAAATAGAAATAACTCACGTCACTCCGTAGGTAGATGGCTAAGTAAATTACGGTTTCTTAGACTATTGAACATGGCTCAACAATACAGGGAACAAACTACTAAGAGGTAGGGGATGGAGGAAGAAATTATGCTAGAAAAACAGAAAGGGGCCCTTTAGAGTATGGACAGTAATTTATACAGTGGTCTTGTTTCAGTGAAAAGTCATGGGGTGTTTTAAAAGAGGATGCAACATGAAATTTTCTTCAAAACAAAGTCATTTTGGTTTCGTGTCTGCAATTATTGAGGGTGGGTGACAGTCAAGAAAATGAATAGACAGTTAAGGCACATTGTGCAGGTACCCTAGTGAGATCCAAGGTAGGGCTTCACTTTGTGGTAATATTTGGAAACAGTGTGATGGGCAGGTTTTTAATATGTAAATAGTTTAAAATACACATGTCTATGTATACCTACATGATGTGCTTATAGATACAGAATATAGATATATAGACATAGGTATGAGATGAATGTATATATGAGTATAGATATAGTATAGATATAAATATAGGTATAAAGTTGATAAGCCTTCCTTATGGATTGAATGCAGGTAATTAAAGATGTGGAATTGACTAGAAATTTTCCATCTTAAGGATTTGGGTGATATGGTTCAATTTAAAAATTGTGGAATACTGGGGAAAGAGTAGGACAACTAAGAAACTTGTTGTGTTAGGGATACAGCAACATTAACCCAAAAAAGAATGCAACACCAAAGCCCAAAGCTATCTCTGAGCAGATTTAAGAAAAAAGCTGCATCAATTACAAGTGCCCCCAGAAGTGATATTTCTATCAATTCTTGACAGAGATTACCATGGATGCATGCATAATTTGGGTCCCTCTTCTGATATATCAATTGATCAATCAAATTAATGATACAGATGAGCAGAATATAGTTCGAGTCTATTTGTTTATGAGTGTCAGTGGGCCTGAAATATAATTAAAACAAATACATCCAGGACTTGGACTTCTGAAGATACCAGCATAATTGGAAGCTATTTTTCTGCTAATCTGTACAAAAATAAGCAAACAAGCAAGCCCATTCAAATTTAGGCAAATACCAGGAGGAACATTTGTTGTACCATGAAATAAAAGTAAACTCAGACTGGTAAACTAACTCTAACTGGGGAATTTGGAGAGATCTACACAAATTTCTGCAACCTCTGCAAAGTCACTAGGTGAAACTGACCAACATTAAGGAGCTTCTTCCATGATCCTCAATTTTCATGTCAAGATAGAAACATTTACTCTGGCTACTTGATAAAAACTCTCAACTTATTCCAGAGGTAACTGAATTTGGTGGTTTTAAAATCCCTGTGATGGTCTACCATTTACCGAGGAAATCAGATGCATCATCCTTAACTCCAATTGAAATGACATAAAGGCCTGGAGTAAGGTGTCTCTTCAGAGAAGACAACAGAAAGCACCAAGAATCATGGGCCATGGATTCTACATCTAGCTTTTCTACTCACCTACAAGTTGTTTCATACTCTTATCCCTCGGTTTCATTATTTATGAAATGGAAATAAAGTTCACTTCACATGGAGAATTTTGAAGATTTTATTATTTTGGAAATTTGAACAATAAATACTATTATTTTCTTCTATTTATCAATTTATTCCACAAACATTTATGGGGTTCTTACTATGTGCAGGCCAAATTTAATGGTAATAATCAAGATACAAAAGTCCCTATCCATGAGGACATTTCATTCAAATAGAAAAAAAAACCCAATAATCTGAAATCACTTAACAAAAATATAGTGGGGAAATATAAAGCCAGTGAAATAAAAATATACAAAAGTGATTGGGATATTTTTCAAAGATTTATTTATTTATTTTAGAAAGAGAGTGCAAGTGAGTGTGGGAGGGGCAGAGGGAGAGACAGAATCTTAAGCAGACTCCCTGTTGATCATGGAGCACAGAGCCTGACACAGGCTTGATTTCATGACCCTGAGATCATGACCTGAGCAGAAACCAAGAGTCAGATGCTCAACCTACTGAGCCACCAAGGCTCCCTATGAATGGGCTATTTTTGATAAAGCTTGTCATAAATGCACCTGAAAACAAAACCTGGATAAAATGTAGAATCAAGTCCTGCAGGGGTCCAGAGGAAGAATCTAACAAGTAGAACAAAGAACTAAACCAATAGTCTTGAAATAGAAGCCACTTTGGTGTCTTCAAGAACAGTTGATGCCTTAGGCTGGTGTGCAATAAATTATAGATGAAGAGAAAGGGGGCAAGATCTCTGACCATTGATGGCAGTAATTCAAATGAGAGATGATGAAGCCTTTAATTCAGGTAGTTGGAAGTTATGAGGGAAGTCTTATTCATATTTTGAATAGTTTTTTGAAGTTTGAATAACCAAGTTGCTTATGGATTGGATTACATGAAAAATACAGGAATAAAAGTGACTCAACAGGTATTTGATTTTAGCCAAATTTTGAGTTATTTAATAGGAGAGAGACTTCTTAGCTGACCTCATAAAGCAATATCCAGGGTTAAATTTGATAGTGTCTAAGAGCTTCTAGGGAATTAAAATATTTGTTAGACATTAGATGGTGTTATATAAACACTAAATGCATAATCCCCCACAGTGCTCCCTAATTTAAAAAATAGTTGATTGTACAATTAATATAAGGTAATTGTAAAATAATTAGTATAAGGAAAAAAAAACAATAAACGTAAACCTACCACCCAAATACAAACACTATTAAGAGATGGATGGATGGATAGATGATAGATAGATAGATAGATAGATAGATAGATAGACAGATAGATAATCTGCAGTTATAAATATACCTTAACATTTTCAGGCATTTGGTTTGAGTAAAATATAAATGAATGTAGACACACATATATTTTACGATTAAGATAATAAAATTTATCGCGTCAGTTCATTCATCTATATATCTCTCTAGTCATCCATATTGCTTGATAAACTTATTTAAGTTAACAATATGGCAATTTTCATTGGCAGTGAGTTCACAGACAGGACTTTTGAAGCACCCAGATGACCTGAGTTTATAACTAATTGTTTTCTTTCCTCTTCATCTCCACGTATAGAAACAGCTAAGTGCTTTGCAGGATAGGATGACCTTAATAAGGACATAGAGTAACTGATAAATAGAAACCATTCTGACTACAAAAGGTTAGAAAAAAATTTTAACATAGCCATTTTTTTCTCGCTACCATTGACTGACTTGAGAAATTCATTGTAACATGAAAATTTAAAAAACCCTGCAGACCTTGAGGGAGGAATTTCATCAAATGCTAATGTTCAAGTAATAGCACATACAAATAGAATACATGCATCTGTGAAATATTAAATATCAATGCAATGTATAGTTATTCCAAAGTCATTCATTTTATATAAGATGTTGGGTCTTGATCCTCCTTCCAATTTAACTTTGCTACTCTGCTCGTGATAGAATTTTTTTTCAAGTAATGGCTATGCATATGGATATAACAGCAGTGTAGATTTTAGCTTCACACTGCATGCATTACCAAAGTCAGGCTCACAATGGGTTAAAAAGAAAACACTATAAAATCTGATATTTTAGTATTTTAGTTAAGTATCCATTTTTGTTATATGCATATATGTGATTAACCATTACAAGGAAAGAGAAGCCTAATTTTTGTAAGTTTTAATTAATGCAAAAATAACATCACTGAGCATGAAGAATCAAAGTTGATCAAACCAAATCATCCATGGTATGGAGAAGGACTAGATGGTCACTGGACAGTTTTGAGGACTGGATTTAAATCCTAGCTTTATTTTGTGGGACTTGACAACTTAATTAAATGCAGAAAATTGACATTTCGTTACCAGTAACATGAGAGAAGTAATTAGCTCAAGCACATTAAGATAAAAATATTGTTTAAACACTTTAATTTTGCAAACATTATATAAAATAAAGCATTGATGAATTCAAATAGAGGCAAGGCTTCCTGAAGGAGGTGGAATGAGCTATGGCCTTAAGGATGATTAGGAGATGGCTTGGTTGATAAAAAGAATGTGGAAAGAAGAAGGCATTCTAGGTATGCACAAAGAGTATAATGCATTAGGATGTATGATTATTTTAGGAGGCCCACAAATAGAGTTCAAGTTACTAAAGAGATTAGTCATAAGTAGGAGCCTTGCTTAGAATGGTGCCTAGCCCCCAGTGGATATTTCATCAGACATATCAGATTAATAAGCCAAGAGCAGCTATGTAATATAAAAGCCAAAACTGCATGATCAGATGACCTTATTTATCTTGAAGTGTGATTGTTGTTAGTAATACTCATGGTCCTGATATCAGAGCCCTGATATTTACAAATTAATGATTAGGATCTTGATATTGTGTTTTCTGTTAATATTCTCAGGGTTTTTGAAAAGGTATCCTAATGCCTATAGATCTAAGTGATATGCAACTGTACTTTTACATCACTCCTTCTGCTCATATATATATATATATATATATATATATATATATATATACTACTCTGTGAATCTAATTTTCTCTTTCTTGGAGATAAAACAATTAATCCCAAGTTAAAACCCTTTAGTAATATTTCATTCAATTTTCTTATCTTCATCAAGATTTCTCTTTCTCTCTCATTTTCTCTGTTTTAACAAACAGAGGCTAGAGTTTACAGGGAGAAATAGATTTCCTCAACAATACTTTCATCTAAAGGTCACTTATTTACAGATATATATTTCAGGTGCTATATTACTATTTTCAGGCCAATTTGTTGGTGTTGTATTTTTTTTTTCATTAAGAAAATCCCAAATGTAATGAGAATAGTAAAATAAATATCCTAAAGTTTGAATAATGATTTTAGGGGTTCTTATTCTCTAAACCATATCTTCTAATACATGATAATGAAATTTGACTATAATGAAATGAAACATATCATCCATTAAACAATATTGTTCAGTTCAAAGACTCTACAAAGGGTCTAAAAAGAGCTGAATGTTGGATATTCCCTCATTTTTAATGACTTCAAATCAGTCCAAATTTATTCCATAAATAGAGTTTTGTCTGTGTTTATAAATTTGTAAAGACAAAGATTTAGCAAATCGCCAGTTGTTGTGTCTCCACTCACTCATTCATTCTTTAATTTATTCCATGCTTCAGGGGCAGCAGAGGATAAAGAAGAAGAGCTGGACTTTGACCAAACTGAGGGATTTTGTATTACATATGTAAAGCTCAGACTTTGTTTTCCCGTGTAGTGGGGGAACTGAGATGTTATAACAAGGGAACGGTCTGGTCATTTGTTGTTTCTCAATCAGGTTGCTTTTGCCAAAGGAGGGAAAGTGACTTAATGAACTTAGAGGTGGGGATGAACAGTAAAACTGATAAAATGGATACAGATTAAGAGAACATTAGATTGGTCTGAAGGCAAAATAATGAAGTCTGAAAATAAGTAGTGACAGGATGGTTAGAAATGAGGGGCAGGATTCAAAACACTTATGTGGTAGAAATTGTATAATTTGGAGCTATGGCATGAGAGAGGAAGAGCAAGCTTTGTGTTGTCTTTCAAATGGCAGGTGATAATATTTACAGACCTATGGAACCATACTGGTTGTTAATTCTATAAGACTGTGAGGAAGGATTTAGTTGTGGGATAAAATATCTCAATGCTTAATGAATAACAATTTGAAAATCTTAAATTCTTAGACTATGGAAGATATGACCACATAAGTATGAAACTAATGTTAGAATATATGGTGTGGCAAAGAGGTCAGGAGACAACGTCATCACAACCTTGATGAGCTTTCTTCTTTAAACTGCAAAATAACTTCATGGCAGTGGTGGTTTTGTAAATTCAATCACAGCTGAATGTGGTTTGAATATAAAGGGGAATGTCACCCAGCTTGGTGGTATCCATTCTTCAGGAAACACAAGCTGAGAATCTTGATGCAAATTTGCGAGATCTGAAAACTTTTTTTTTTAAGATTTTATTTATTTATTCATTTGACAGAGATAGAGACAGCCAGCGAGAGAGGGAACACAAGCAGGGGGAGTGGGAGAGGAAGAAGCAGGCTCATAGCAGAGGAGCCTGATGGGGCTCAATCCCATAACGCCGGGATCACGCCCTGAGCCGAAGGCAGACGCTTAACCTCTGTGCCACCCAGGCGCCCTGCGAGCTGAAAACTTCTAAGACAGGAAGGAGAAACCAGAGGAGAATGAAAACCTGAATAGACCAAGATTCTGTACATTTCTAATGTAAGCATCATTTCCATACTGTATACTTGTGTAGACAGTCTCAAACTCTTAAGGAACCAGAATCCACCCACTTCCAAGTAGTTGTGTGTGTGTGTGTGTGTATAATCACCATCTTTGAAGGAGTGGCTAATATGGTCCCATATCTCCATTGTGACCAATAACAGAAATAACAGACCAGCTCAAAAAATCAGAGAGTACTGTGTTCCATATCATTTCAGAGTACTATGTATATCAGCAAAGCAACACCATGATAGGGCATTTCGTGGTAAATAGAAACACTCACATAACTTAATTCAGTAGTGGTTGTTTCCACAGTTCAAATTCTTCACCTCCATAATAGATAATGATGGAACAGAAACTGACCATAGCAGTGTCTTTTAATTCCATCCTATTTAAGCACCTTGACTATTGAAACCAGCTGTAGACTCTGGTAAGGCTGAGGCAGTCGGAACGCAGAAAACACATCAAGAGGCTGAGGATAAATTTCATGGTAAAAACTAAGATCAGTTACTGAGTATGTGATCCATCATAGTCTAATATTGAGACAATGGACTGATTTTAAGTTTCATTTACTAGTTTTGAGTACAAAGGTTATATAAAGCTATATGGAACTGCCCTCAGGGTTGGCATCAGGGATATGGGTGTGTCAGATAATAGGGACTTAATTAGCAAGTGTTTGGAGATCCAAATAAGAGTGTATTTGATCATTTGATATCTAATTTTGTAAATTATCTCCTTTGTCTCCAATACCCTACTTATTCTCTTATAATTCAGAGGGAAAATCAAGTAGTTTGAAGTATACTGCATTTTTAGTTAAAAACAGCAGGGGAGGGGTTTATATCCTATTCAATCACCATATGGGAGTTAAGTAAATTTACTTAAATTATCTGATCCCTGGTATCTTCATTTGTAAGCTAAGGGTAATAAAACCCAGCCTGCCTCTTTCTTGGCATTGTTTTAAACACATGGAGGGAAAATACTATACAAGCATGACATCGATGCTATTATTGAATTATTTATACTGTTTCGTCCTCTAAATTTGGGTGACTGAGCTCTTTTTTAAGGTGCAGTAAGGACACCGGGCAAGTGACCAAAGTTCTTTCAACCTTAGTTCCTCTACACAGTGGGGCTTTTATTTTTCTTTTGCAAGTGTTAACACCAGTATTAATCATAGTCATTTGAAGACTATAAGGTTTTAAGAGTCATAGGATAAAAATGAGACTATTCATAATTTAATGTGTGTTTGGGTCATTACCAAACTTAAAATATTCCTCTGGTAATTAAAAAGTTACACGTATGCATATGTGTGTGAATGTATGTACATATGTATGAAAGTGTGAATGTGCATGTACATGAATTTTCAGTATACAGAGATCCCTTTTTAAATTAGTGATAATTATGAGATCAATCAATATTGCCCCTTTAACATGTATATAGGAGGTTTTAAAATTAGATATTTGTTAAGAATATTCAAAACTATGAAATAAATATGTGGAATTATTCAGATGGTTTAAACCTTTTGACAGAGGCCAATCACTATGGTGATTAACTGGCAATTACATTGGCTCATAATATGAGAATAAACATTTCTAGCTGGATTACGTATGCCATAAGCAAAAGGCCATTTTGAACTAAATATATTCCAATGCCCACACCAGTTAAATATTGCATGAGTATCATTCAAAGGTGCTAGTTCAGCAGGAAGTCTGGGCAGAGGAAATGACTTTCCTAGGTAAAATGATGAGCTCATTTAATCAGCTTCCAAATTCTTGACAGGGATTAATCTTCCATTATGAAAGCAGGAAACTCCTCCAAAGCAAACACATGGAGTGTTGTCTGCCATTTTAGCAAAGAGGTTTTCTTTTTATTGCAGCCATCAAACGCCTTCTATATTAGCACTTTATACATTCATAGTTATTTGCAGCTGAATCAAAACTAAATTGTATTATTATGAGTAATAATAAATATCATTTATTGAGCACTAAGCTAAGCATGTTGCATGCCTAACCAAATGCTAAAATAAACGGAGTGTTAGGTACTATTTATATACTAATTTTAGCACTAACTTCCTAAATTGACAATGATAACATGTGGTAGTGTTGGAATTTGAACCCCTTCAGTTCACTCCAGAGGTTGAAATTCCTAATTTGGTCACCATTTCTCTTACTCCCTTTCTTCTTTGCGATAATAGGGCATAACGAAGACAACTCCAAAATTGAACTAAAAAAATAAATTGGGGTTTGTAACCTGATTTCACCATTTTTCAGTTCCATGAACTTGGGTCTTAAATGCTGTCAACTCAAGTCAACTTGTAGGATGATACTATAAGAGTGAGAAACTCTTGTGTCTATATCAAGCATGGTTTTTACAGACTGTCCATACAGTGATAACACATCCTCATATTTATATTATGCAAATTACTTAATTTCTGTAATAACATTTTCTCATTGGTAAAATGAGCATTAAAATCTTGTCTTGTAGTTGTGATGATATATTCAGATAATGCCAATGAAACTACTTAACATAATGCCAGGCACCTAGTCCTTACTAAAACATTAGATTATTTACCACTTTCTAGGAACAATCAACAAAAGATAATCTAAAATCTATTCACAAATAAGTTAGGGAACAAATAAACCACGGTTTCTCAACCTGGGATTAAGGTAATGTGCTCACTAGCAAGTAATAGAGAGATAAACATAGGGTCTGCAGAGATAATCTTGGGATCTGTGGTCAGAGTCAAGGTGTTGCCATGGCCTGTGCCTAGATGTAATGGTAATTCAGTTCAGAGGGAAAGGAAAACTATGGACAAACTTACGTAACCCAGTATTCAAGTCAGAGCTCGTGACTAAAGACTTCTTTTCCTGGGTCCCACTGAGGCTGTGAGGTATAGCAGGTCTCATCTGGGTACAAAAAATGGGAGAAGGATTCCTAATAAATCTCAATATTAATTTTCTTGAATGGTACCTGAGGAAGGGATTACACCAGTGTTACCTACAAAGAAGTAATTATAATGCATGTGTTTCATTTGCACTTAGTTATTAAAAAGGTTTCATCATGATCATTTAAATTCCTCTAATCCCCATACCACAAGACTAAACACACACACACACACACACACACACACCTGTGTTTTGTAACTATTTGGACACTTAGGTGAAATGTATTAAATTGAAGTTATTAAAGTGAGATTGGTACATAACAGAATAAATTTTCCTAATGAAACATCTTTTATTTATTTTTATTTTTTTAAGATTTTATTTATATATTTGATAGAGGGGGAGGGAGACAGAGACAGAGTATGAGGAGGGGGAGGAGGCAGAGGGAGAAGGAAAAGTTGACTCCTTGCTGATCAGGGAGCCCAATGCAATGTGGGGCTCCATCCCAGGACCCTGAGATTATCACCTGAGCCAAAGGCAGGTGTTTAACTGATTGAGCCACCCAGGAGCCCCAAACCTTCTCTTTGAAATCAATTAGCCCTCTTCAGTACTTTGCCAAAGTTTTACAGCAGATGACATGGTTAGAAGCCCTTATATAAGGCAGAGCTTTGGAAAAAGAAATGCTCTTTCAGAGAGTGGGGAGATGGAGGTGAAGAGGATTGATTTGTGACTAAGTGAGCTTATTCAATGTCACATCTCATAGTGACCCAGTAGGCATAATTCACTGATAGACCCTGGGAGGAAGTTGGAGACATGAGAAGCCATGGGTTTAGGGGATCATGACACAGGGACCAAGTCATTTACTCTTGGAGTAGGTAAGTAAGCTAGAGAAACATGTTATATTTATAAGACCTTGATGATAACGTGGTATATGTTGGTCAAAGAGGGTACTATGTTACATCTGCGCAGGCCTGAGACAGCAACAACAGCCAATGCCAGGGCAGGTGGGACTGGTGAAAATGGTGGACTCCCATTGCAGGGAGACTAAACCCTCTATGTTCAGGTAAACACTCCTCGATACCAACCCTAGACTATTAAAGCCCCATGTTAATTTGTATAGCACCTAAAACCCTACTTCTGCGTTCCAATTCATTTATTCAAGAATTCAGTTACCAGTTTATCCATTAATCAATTCATTCTTTGATCAGGATTTAATGAATATCTACTTTGTGTGAGACACCATCTAAGTACATTGCCCTACTTATACTCAATTGTGAATGAAATACGTATATCTCTTACCTCCATGAAGCTTGTGGATCTAAAGGAACATTTTATCCAAGAGTCTCCAAAGACCAGAGGCTACACATTTTTCAAACGTAAGTCACCAGTGTCAAGCCCATTGTCTGATATATGGCAAATGTTCTTTATAAAATGATAGAATTTAACTAAATGATCCCTCAGGACTGCCCAAGGTCTACTATTCTAAAATGATTAGGATAATAATAATGATAATAATGACAACAATGATGATGATAATTTGATGATAGTAATGAACACATTTTTTGTTCACTAAATAGCAGGTTCTCTGCTAATTATGTCACATAAATTAGTTCATGCAATATAAGCATATGAGTCAGATATTATTCATCTTCATATCTTTTTTTTTAAAGATTTTATTTATTTATTTGACAGAGATAGAGACAGCCAGCGAGAGGGAACACAAGCAGGGGGAGTGGGGAGAGGAAGAAGCAGGCTCCCAGTGGAGGAGCCTGATGTGGGGCTCGATCCCAGAATGCCGGGATCATGCCTTGAGCCGAAGGCAGATGCTTAACCGCTGTGCCACCCAGGCGCCCCTCATCCTCATATCTTACGTATAAGAAAAATGAGTTCTAGGTCAGTGAAGCTTGAATATCTTGAAGACAGATCACTGTACAACTAGTGTCAGGCGCCCCTCATCCTCATATCTTATGTATAAGAAAAATGAGTTCTAGGTCAGTGAAGCTTGAATATCTTGAAGACAGATCACTGTACAACTAGTGTCCAATTCAAGATGTCTGACTCTGGAACTATCATATGATACTTGTTCCTTTCTGCAGAAACATCTGCCAGTGAGAGATAAATATTACTATGGGTAACAGCAGTGCTGGAGTAAAAACACATTCTTAGTAAATAAAGATTTTAAAGACAGAAGAAAAAGTGCCTGCTAAATACAATTTGGGATTTTTCTTCCATCCATCACACTCAATGCAGTTAAAAATACTGGCAACTTTTTACAGCCTCCCTTGCCATTTAACTTACCTCTCCATTACTTTGGCAAAAGCATTGCCATGGCAACTGGTCTCTTCCAATTGTGCTTACACTAATGTTTCCATTTTAACTACTGACTTTGAAAGTACTTTCTAACTCTGGCTTAACTGTAAGTTAGGAGGACACACTTATAAATGGTAAAAAAGAAAAAATAGCAAAACAACTTTAAGGACAGCTAGAATCATTCACAGAAAAACAACAGTTGTAGTGATAGTAATAATAATATCAAAGGCTATCCTTTATTAAATTGATATGGCATACCAAGATATCGGGGGGGACCCCTATTTATTTCATTTCTCCAAATAGTCCTGTGAGATAGATATTACAGATAAGAAAACTGAGGCACATGAGGTTAAGTAACTTTCCTAAGGTCACACTGTTAGTAGGTGATATAACATATACACCCAAATTTGTCAGACCCTATAGACCATTCAATTAAAAAAAAAATCTTAATGGTTTTTGCAGTGCAATTTTAAGGACACCTACATCTGCCTTAAAGCTAGTTGATCTTTGGCAGGTAATTTCCATGTCAGTTGATTGAGAATGACTTTTACTTTTCTAGAAGAAAAGCCTGACTGGGATTTTTGTGAAAGTATTTATTAAGGATACATTCCCAGGAAAAGGTATTAATGGGATACTCCAAATTCACTTTCTTCTTCTTTGTTTTCTCTCTCTCTCTTACACACACACACACACACACACACACACACACACACTATATATATATATATGTATCACTATATATATATATAAAGCTTTATCCCAAAACTAAATTCTAGGAGAGAAAAGTTTCTATCATTCAGTTAAGATCAAGTATCCACGTCTGGTTCCATGAAATCTGGCCACAACGACAGGATGATATAGCAAACACATTGATGCCAGTATTTCAGATAAGCATTAATTTTCAATAAAGATGAACAAACATCTGAAAAAATATTCTTTGCATTTAGTCTAAAATAGATATTTGTATTACAAAACAGCTTATAAATGTTGTCACAGTAGATCTATAAACTCTGTTAACAGCTTTAATGCAGTTTGCATTATTTAATCACCTGACTAGTCCTATGAGATGGGTGTTATTTTCCACATTTTACAATAAGTAAAGACCTGAAAGAGCTAAATAATGTGCCTAAGGTCATAGAGTTGCAGCAGCAAAGTAGCATTTCAAGTGCTTTTTACCACACCCCGCATACTCACATCCTGGCTGTCTTAACAGACCCAATATTTCCTGGGAACCTCTGTGTGAGTGTGAAAGTGTGTGTTCCTTTTATGATTCTCCGCATCCTTCCTCTACGTTAAAATAGGGTCAAGAAGGCCAGCTCTGGCCGCAGCAGGTTCCTTTTAAGGAGCAGCACCAGGGTTCCCAGGAAACCATTCATCTTGCCTCCCATACAGGGAGACCATCCAGAGCCTGCCACTCTCACTGTCAGACTGTTTAGATAAATATCTCACAGATAATCTTTTTTTGTCCTTCTCTCTCTCTCCTTTTCTACTTTCACTGCCCCCCCATCCTTCTCCCCTCTGCAATTTCCAAGGAATTAATCTTAGATAAGGGCAAGATTTTTTAGACTAGAAAGAATTTCCAGAGATTCATTTAACGTCTAAGCAGTTCTCAGAAATTCAATTTCCTTACCGCATACGGAGCACCTACAATGGGCCCAAGCTCCAGAATAAGATTTGAAGATGAAAACGAAATGAAATGGGGTACCTTAATGTTGAGCAACGTTAAGCACCTATTAAAAAATAAACCTTTGTAAACAGGAACAAAATGATTTTTTAAATACTGAGGGCCACTGTGTTCCTGTTACTGTACTTCTTTTATAAATGTTCTTATCTAATTCATGTAAGAACTCTGTTAGATACATACTATCATCGCGATTTTACTAATGAAATATCAAAACGTGGTAATATGGCTAAACAGGAATCCCATGTGGTATCGAAACATTCATTCTTCGGACTCTTTAATACACTCGCTTATCTGTTCTACAATTCAGTGAAATGGAATAAAATATTGAACAGAAGGCTATAGTAAAAGTTACTAAAATGCCACACAGGCAGATGTCTAAAACATCACATCTGAATGAAAAATTATGAATTCTATTTTGTGTCACGCTCTTCATTATGGGATTGTCAGAGGTGAGGATCCTCAGGCAAGATTTCAATAAAAGTCATGGGTCACATGCTTTCATCTCTTTGTTGTAGCTATAGTTCTATATTTTAGG
Source organism: Ailuropoda melanoleuca (assembly GCF_002007445.2). NCBI lineage: Eukaryota > Metazoa > Chordata > Mammalia > Carnivora > Ursidae > Ailuropoda > Ailuropoda melanoleuca. Next base: position 60,152,557 of record NC_048229.1, read on the forward strand.
GAGCTAGGAAATAGGTACCTAGAGTCAAGGAAGAAATTAAAGGGTGGTTGAGAAGGAAGTTGCCAAGAACAAGTCAGATGAACATGGAAGGTCACTGCCAGTATTCATAGAGAATGGGAAATGGGTAAGTAGAATGAGATGAAGGCAGACGCTTAACCTCTGTGCCACCCAGGCGCCCCGAAAGTAGAATGAGAAAGCAGGCTGGCAGCTCCACATATCAGAAGGTGCTATAGTAGACAGTGTAACAGCCTAAACTCTGAGTTCAAACTATCTCAGTTTAACACTTCACTCTGCATCTTGCTCCCTATCTGGCTTTAGCTAAGATATTTACCACTTACAGCTCCAGTTCCCTCATCTTTCCTTTATTGTGAGCAATCAAATGTAAATTGCAGTAACTAGTATTAGATAAGCATTCAAAACATATTATATGAGTTTCTCGGAGTGAATCTGCAAATTTATCTCATCCTTGTCTCTATTTCACTTAGATTTAAGTCCTACCTGCCTCCCTCTGTTGAAGATGCCGGACTCTGGTATCTTGCAAGTGCCAGTAGCCCTAAAGAATAAGAGACAGATAATTTAATTTCTGAGAGAAGGAGGTAAGGGCACATATACAGTCATATTGTACATGACTTTCCCATTTTTTAAAAAGATTTTATTTATTTGACACAGAGACAGCCACTGAGAGAGACAGCCAGTGAGAGCGAGACAAGTAGAGGGAGTGGGAGAGGAAGAAGCAGGCTCCCAGCGAAGGAGCCTGATGCGGGGCTCGATCCCAGAACGCCGGGATCATGCCCTGAGCCGAAGGCAGACACTTAATGACTGAGCCACCCAGGTGCCCCATGACTTTCCCATTTTTATCCCAATAAAAGCACACGGAGATAAATTAGTGAAGTCACTTGGGAAATGGGATCCTTTGCCCTGACTTTCTCCTTCTTACAGAACTGCTTTCCTGATGCTGACCATCAGGAAAGGAGAGGAGGGACCCCATTTTTTGCAAGGCCTTTAGAGGGATGGAAGTTGTTACAGAGCTGTAAACCATGCTGTAGAGCCAGTCAGAATTCATCACAGCAGCCGTACATGGACATTGATGAATTTGGCAATTAGTTCATCCCAGCATCTAATATGTAATAGGAGCATATTTCTGGGTCTCTTAAAGACTTCATGGGATGCTAACCATGGCACAGCCTCTCCTCTGTCCCTGTGGCAGTAAATTGCAGTGGGATTAATAGCTGAGCTTGCTAGAGTTGGCTTCCTGATAGGGCTGTTTTAAAGGACAGCAGTAAGCTGTATATTACAACTTTCACATGATGGCCCCTTCCTTCCCACACGTGCTATAGATGTGGCTGCTGAAGAATGCCTTGTGTGATGGTGAAGCTCTGATGGTCTCCTTAAAGGTACCACATCGCCTAAGGGCAGAGTTCTCAGCAAGGTTTGGGCTCCCTGGGTAGCGGTGGAAAATGTGGAATGAAAGAATAAATAATTAAGTAAGATTTTAAAAGATGTATAGAGAGAAAATCTAATCTTTGAATTCCTTATTAGAGGAAAACGAGATGTTTTCACTATTTCAACAAGTATGATCAGGGCTGGAACACTGGCTCAGACTATGAATACATTGGTTATAATGTTTAATGTCTGTTCTTTTGGCTGAAGTTGTGTCAACTGATTGTGGAGGTCCTGGTTATCGCCTGCCGAGTCAGCTCTGATAGGCACTGATAAATGTCTTTGATTAATAAAACACTAGGAATCCAATTAAATATTACTGAATACATGTAGTGTCTTCAGTAGACAAGATCTTTCAATATATACAGCCTTTTCATGGGTGGAAAATAGTAACAACTTACAGTAAGTGTTAAGGTTTACTGGGCACATGTTAGGCACTGTTCAAAGTGTTCACAAGTATTATCTTTTAAAGCCTTAAAACTAGCCTATAAGGTAGGTTCAGTTTCTTTTTCCATTTTACAGATGAGAAAAGTTTACTAGTTTGCCTGTAATTTGCAAAGAATATGGCTCAAGACCCTGTCCTTTTATCCATTATATTTTAAAAGTATAATAACAATAATAATATTTTTTCAGTACTGTAGTAGGCTGACTGAAGGCCACCCAAAGACACCAGGTCCTAATCCCTGGAACCTGTAAATATTCTGAGATTAGAAGATTATCCTTGATTATCTGGAAGGCTCCTAAATCCAGTAACAAGTCACTTCATATGAAGAGAGGCAAAGAGGGATTATATACACAAAAGAAGAGAAGAAAACATGAAAATGGAGATGAAGATTGGCAGGATGGGGACACAAACAAAGAAATGCCATCAGCCACCATAAGCTAGAAGAGGCAAGGAATGGGGAAAAAAAAAAAAAAAGGAAAAGAAAAAGAAGAGGCAAGGGATGAATTCTCCCCTAGAATGTCCAAAGGAACTATGGCACTGCCCACACCTGATATCTTGATTTCACCCCAGCAAACTGATAATAACTTCCAGTCTCCAGAACTGGGAGAAAGTAAGTTTCTGTTGTTTTGAGCCACCAATTTTGTGGCTATTTGTTATGGCAACCACAGGAAACTAATAGAAATTGTGAAAGATAATATAGAAGTTATCAGACACTTTTTTTAAAGTTAATGAAGATATTTGGGCTAGAACCATTCAGTGATAACTCCTGCAGGTAGAAGACATATTTGTTGACTCCTGGCCCAACATTTTTACCCTTCAGGGAGATTTTCCTGGTTTAGAGAAGTTTTAGATTGGAGAGCAGTGTTTCTTTCTTGCTATGTCTCAGTAGAGACACTCATACAGAATATCTTGTTTAGATACTTATGTGACTTTTGAAAGAAAATGGACCTTGGGGGTGCCAAGGTGGTTCAGTTGGTTAAATGTCTGCCTTTGGCTCAGGTCGTGATCTCAGTGTCCTGGGATGGAACCCCATGTCCGGCTCTCTGCTCAGTGGGGAGTCTGCTTCTCCCTCTGCCTCTGTGTTCTCTCTCTCTCTCAAACAAATGAATAAATAAATAAATAAAATCTTTTAAAAAAAAAGAAAATGGACTTTTAATGATCTAAAATGTAATTTTTTTGTTAAAAAATGTGCATAATTACTCACCTTTCATGGTTTTTGTATTAAAAGGTGTAATATATATATATATATATATATATATATATATATAGCCATCCCCAAGTAGGACCCATTTAATTTTTTAAATTTTATTGACTTCCTTATCAAGTTATCATCATTCTTGGGAGAGATAAAACACTAAATTTTTCTAAAGAACATCATTTTCAGACTTAAATGATTCTTTTTATTTAAGTGCATCAGAGATCCATGGAAAGGCAGCATGTTGCACAAGGAAGAAAAGAGGTTTCAAGTGGAAAAATTCTTCTTTGAATCACAGGATATGCTGCTTACAGGATTACATTAGACAAGACCTATATTCTTTGATCTTTGGTTTCTTCATCTCTAGACCAGAGATAATTGTGTTTGCCTGATCTTTTCCAAGAAGGCTTTGTTGGGGTGGGGAGTACAGGAGCAGAAATGATAATGGATCTGCCTGTACTTTTTCGAAACTGAAAAAAATCTATATATATGTATGAAGGATTGTAACTGAGATTATTAAGTCCATAGTTTAAAGGGTATATCTTGTTTGTGCTAATCCTGTATGTGTCAAAACAGGAAACATGAAATTATTAAGTCATTAAGGAAGCATTTATAGATACTATGTTAGGATCATAAAGAGAAACTTCCAGATCTTAGGGATGAATCTACATTGTATAGCATTAAAACAGAATAACTGCCTTTCTCACCACCCTCTCCCCTTTCAAAAATTTAATAAATTGATCTCTTACTTATTCTTCATGATCTCATTCAACTGTTGCCTCTTTGGTGAAAGCTTCCACAGTCCACCAACGTGGATTATGTTTTGGGTTTTGTTTGTTTGTTTGCTTGTTCCATGTCCCACAGTGCTTATCCCACATTGTTATAACAGCACTTGCAAATGCCCTGCAATGGGTCTCTTTTTCAAGGCAACCTCTCCTGCTAGTTCCCTGACCCCCCGACCTGCATAGCTTATTTAAGGCAGCCTATAGCATCCATCTACTAATCATGCAACCAGAATGTTAATGATAACAAGCCATTTTCAGTAATGACATCCGGAGGTAGCCATAAAAGCCAAACTCTAATATCATCTTTCCATTTATTTGTACTGCTGAATAGCATTCAGAGCTGACTCCTGACTCAATTAATTTCCTTAAATATCTCTTTACCTAATCTGACTTAGCATCACTTTCTCTATTTGGTCTTGTTTCTCTCCTTAACCTAAGATTTGAATTCTACCCCTAACCAAGTAGACTTCTAGCTTAGAAGTAAATAATCACAGCAATCATACTTGGCTCCAGGATCCTCACAGCAGGACATTTACAGGAGTCCTTCACAGAAAACTCATACATTGGCCCAACTATAAAACTAGAGAATTTCCATCTGATCTCCTCTCCCTATACCCTTAATCCCTTTGACAAGGACCTCTGATGTATTTAGTACATGATCACTGAACGCATGATGAGATTAAACCTTAAAAAGTAAAGTATTATCCTCTGATAACCTCATTAAAATCTTTATTTACTATAAAGACCTGCATTAACCTCATTTCAATAAAGATATAATGAGTACCAACTGTATGTTAGACAATAGAGCTATAGTTCTAAACAACACATTCTGGAGATGCTTGCAGTATAGCCCTAGAGACAGAGGAGAAAACAGACGGCCACAATATAGCATACTGTGAAGGTGTTTTGATGGGGAAAGTCCCCGATGCTAAGGCATAGAGGAAGACAATGTACACAAGACAAGGAGGAATACAAGGGTAGATTCTAAAAGGAAATGACTCATGAAGGAAGACTGGGACTTAGCCAAGTGAAGACAGGGGGAGAGAGCAATCCTCAGTACTGCCCTCTTTTCTCTTTTCTCCAACATTTTTCAAGCATATTGAACACCCTGCAGTGTTTTAAACTCTTTCTGTATAATCTCCTCATTTCTCTCCACGTTCTTTTAGGCCTATGTGTCTTCATCTGTAAAATCTGCTCTGTAGTTAATCAGATAGCCTAAGTAATACAGCAACTATATCTCAATATTGCTGGTTTTAAAATCAAGTATATTTTATATTAGGCCTATAACAAAAGCTATTGGTTACATTGGAAAGTGTTTAACATGTGATCTTTGGGCTTGTTCCTCTCACCACCAGTTTTATTCAAAAGAAACAATTGGGTGTTTTGTGTGAAAATTGGTAAGATCATACCATTCAGTGACTACAAAAACTCAGTTCCTTGGAATTTAAACCCAAGTTCCAACTGATGTGTGACATCATATTACATGGTCTGCTCTTATAAATGAAGGTAGAATGTTTTAAGAGTTTTATTTAAGGTTTCAAAATACAAGTCATGTTAGCACTGAGTAACAGAGGTATTTAAAGGAACTAACATTTGTCACCAATAGAGATTGAAATAGGTCAAAAGGTCCAACACCACTACTGCACTCATCTATATGTGAATGCTTTCTTAGAAGTGTGATTCTTCAACTTTGATTTTTAGCAAGACCAGCTGGAGGAGCTTCTAGTCTATGCAGTATTACCCGCTAAAATCTTGATTATAATACATCTAGAGGAATAATCCAGAAACTTCAAATTACAGATTATACAAATAAAAGCAAAAGGAAACTCAAATTTTTGTAGGGTTTTCAGCTTATCCAGTCCTAGTAATTTGCTATAAAGAAAAAAATAAAGGGGCATCTAGGTGGCTCAGTCAGTTAAGCATCCGACTCTTGGTTTTGGGTCAGGTCACAATATCAGGGTTATGAGATCAAGCTCTATGTCGGGCTCCATGCTCAGGGCTTAGCACAAAGTTTGCTTGAGATTCTCTGCCCTTCCCCATGCTTGCTGGTGGTCTCTCTCTCAAATAAAAAAACTAAATAAATAACTAAATAAATAAATAAAATCTAAAAAAAATGTATTTTCTGCCAAGTGCCTCATCTTGTTCATCCTATTTATGACTTGGAATAACCTTGGGAATGAGGTACTGTCACTGCAGTATAAAAATGAAGACTTTAATTCAGTTAGGTGATGCAATGACCAAATCAACTGCTTAGTACTCATATAAGCCAGGTTAAAACCTATGCTTTCTGCCCTCAGATATCAAAGCACTTTTCTTCTTTCTTTCTTTCTTTCTTTCTTTCTTTCTTTCTTTCTTTCTTTCTTTCTTTCTTTTCTTTCTTTCTTTCTTTCTTTCTTTCTTCTTTCCTTCTTTCCTTCCTTCCTTTTTTTTTTTTTTCTCCCAGGCATCTCTCTATAATGGTAGAAAGAAATTGAAGCGGGAAGAAAGGACAACAGCTAAATGAACTGATCTAAATAAGGCTGGTCTTGAGGAACTCCAAGGGCCAAAAAGTCAGAGTAAGCTTTGAGTTGAAGAAATNTTTCTTCCTTTCTTTCTTTTTCTTTTTTTCTTTTTTCTTTCTTTCTTTCTTTCTTTCTTTCTTTCTTTCTTTCTTCTTTCTTTTTCTTTCTTTCTTTTTCTTTCATTATGATATGTCAGTCACCATACCGTACATCATTAGCTTTTGATGTAGTNGCAGAGCAGAAACTCTGCTGCCCACTGAGAACATGTCCTGCCTTGACAAACGACTATCACCAAACACAAAAGGAAAGTGATGGAATCATCAACCAACTAATAAAGTGAAGAAAGGTAATGAAAGAGAACACTGAATCTGGAGGTAGTGGTAGAGGGTATGGTGATGTTGGGCCTTGAACTTGATTGAGCCTTTCCTCACCACATAAGTCTTTATTTCTATAGGACAGTCATTCTCCACTTCTTCCTGAGCAGGACTTTTGTCCTCGGTTCTGACTCCTTATTCCCAAAGGCTAAGCTAAAGAATATCAGCCTCTCTTTTTGTCCAGACCTCAAGGCAAGGCTAATCAGTCAACTGTGACTTCCATTCTTTTGGTCCCATCTTGACCATTTAAAGTGCTTAAACTAGGAAACAAAAATGAAACAGTCACAATTACTTATTTTATAATGTCTTGTGCTAAACTCAATTTAACTAGCTGGATGTTGTTAGTATTATTTCCATTTCCTTGATTAGGAAACTAAACATATAAACTTAAGGTATATTATTGGTCATTGCCTTAGCTTGGATTCAGAATCCACTTTCTCTGATCGCAAATGTCACACTCTACACTGGGAGAAGTCATTTTCTGTAACTCTATATATCTACATAATTAAAACTAAACCCCCACCTTGTACTGTTGTTACAAGAAATAGATTAACATGGTAAAGTAAATAAAACACACTAATGTTCAACAAATAGGATTCTTTTTAAAATTTTTCTACCAGATTCCTTGGTAACAAGTAATACATTTTATCATCTACTGTCCACTATATATCAAATGCTTAAGAAACATTTACTATGTAAAGAGATAATTGAGCAAATGAATAAATTAAAAAAAAAACAAAGAATAAATAAATGAATGGATTGAAATCTCTTGACAGTCTTTCACTCCCCTTGAGTTCTTCTAGATGTGTAATCCCTTAGTAATCCAGAGCCCAGGCAATAGAAGATTTGGAAGGAGGGGGTCTACCAGATATCCTTCTGCTCCCTGGGTGAAAAATTTTAATAACGGTTCTTAGTCTTTCAATCATTGGCCCTTTCTCATGTTCGTAAATGATGCTGGCTCCCTGGATCCATCCAGTAATAGAATAAAAGGCAAACAGTGTTGGAGAAGCTTATTTCCACAACTATAAATAAAAATTCATACTTAAGGTAACATATAATAATATCTTTCTATGAATTAATCATCAGGTATATATTGAGTCACTACTCATATGCCAGGGAGCTCTTGCAAATAAAAAAGATGAGAAAACACAGTTGGAATTGGAAAAAAGAAATTTCCAGCATTTTTGTCATTGTAAAATTTTTTAGAAATTAAAAATCTAAATGTGTATCAATAGATGGATACATTAAATTGTGGTACATTTACATTATCCATTGCCATGCATCCATAAAGACAATGATTGAGAGACCTCTATATGCTACTGTGGATAGCACTACAAAGTACATTGCTAAATGAGAAAAAAAGAGTGTATTATGAATATGAACACAGGAATTTTTCTATAGAGAATACACATCTATAATATGATTTTATGCCCATGTGCAATATAATGGTCAAAAATAATGTGCAAAATGCAACCCCATTGATGTAAAACAAAGGTTAATGCCATAGTATCCATATATGTGTGCATAAAAGGAATGTGATAGGATGCATACTAAGCTGTTGAAGGTGGTTTCTCCTGAAGGGAAACAGGAGATTTTAGGGAATTACGTGACATTTTCATATCATGTGCTACATATTTATGATGTTTATGATTAAACAAACAAAAGTGTTAGAACTTACCCCAGGATTTCACATTTTATAGGGATGATACGGTATATGGGCATAAAACTCATATTATAGGTACATATACCCTGCGGAAAAATCCCTTGTTCATATTCATAACACAGCCTTCTTATTTGTGAATTTTGTTTGTGAAATAAAAACAGTTATGATAACAAGTAAATTAATTTGGTGCATCACTTGAATATCAAAGCAGGGTCTTTAAATTGCTAATGGAAATGTCAAAAATGATCAAGTTCCCATTCCTGCATTTTACATGTGTGAAAAATTAGGCACAGATAAGGAATGCCACCTGACCAAATCACACAGCAAATTACTGGCAGAGTTTAGGGAAATGTATTGTTTGAAATCCACATTTGGATTATTTGGGGGCTTCTCTTCATTCTAAAATCAAAGACAGTAAACATAATGTGATATACAATACAATATATTAAGAGACTTGGTTATCTTAGTGGCTCCAGGATATGTTTATTCCACAATGAAAACTAGCTTGAGGTGATATTTAACAATTAAAAAACACTAAGGTATGATCATGTTTTGCTCTCAGCATTAAGCTGCTGAATACCACTCCTCCCATTTTCCTTTGATCTCAGCCTTGCAATTTGAAAGCTAGAGGAGTGATAAATGGCCATGAAATGCAGACAAAGATTCCTTTTGTTTCTCCCACAGAATAGGAAGATGGTCAAATTGATCAGTCATCAAGGTATAATGATCTGAAATAAATACCAGCCTCTTTGATGTGGAGTACGATGCCGATGCCAGCATCACGGAAAGAGATCATTCTCCTGACTTTCACATAATTGAATGATTATGTTGGTTTGTGAATGGGCTTCCTTAATTGCTAACTGGTAATTTGGTATCCTGACATGTGTGTATGGGAACTGTGATCCCTCACCCTGCACATGGGAGAGAAGATTGAACTGAGAGGGATGAAAGGGAAGAGAGGTCTCCAAATTAGAAATAATTGGAGCAGAGAGCAGGTGACAGGAAAAGGCAGAGAAATTACTCACCTTCCCTCAAAGAAATGACATGGAGTCATCTGTGCGAGGCCAATAGCCTCCATCTCTGACAGGTGTGTATTTGTTTTTAGAAACCATCAAGCAAAGACTATAGCCTCTGGGATGTTTCCATTTATAAGAAGGATGTAATCTAAAAGGCTTAACCATCCTGATCTCAAGGAAGCCTTAACATGAAAACACAGGGCCACATGAGCTAATAGGTGAACGGCATCTGAAAAGGTCATGAAAGATGAGAGATGTCAAAAATTAATAATTTGGAAGAGTATAGATGTTAGGGCTAGCAAATATTATTTGGAGGACTTGCCATTTTTATGTACCTACTGTGCTATGCTGGACAAATCAGTAAACTTTCTATAACCCATTTTCTTCCTCCTTCTTGAAAAGGTGACAGTGGGATCACAATTGTCCTTTTGTGATGATTGAAAGTGTTAAGGAAAGTGGTGGTTTCTGGGGGGGGGGGCAGGTCTAATTGGCCACTGGGTCCTCCCCTTCCTTCCTGTCTTTTAGATCAGAATGAGATATCTCATTCTGGCCATCACTTAAAGGCCAATTGGTAGTCCCCATTTATTTATAAACACTTTTCTGGGGAATCTCTCCTTCTTCAACTCATGATAAGCCTCATTTGTGACATAATATTTTTTGTAATTTGGACATGCAGAATGTCCATGACCATGATCATTTCAGTCTGTTATAGTTTTTTACATACAGTCCCAGACCCTACTCTCTAGTCCCATTATCTTTTCACTAGTATTTGTACATTTTCCAATTTAGCTATCTTATCATGAATTCAGGTACAAACTGAGAAAAATTTTCCAACCATCACCAAAATTTTCTTCCAGGACATCATTGATTTATTTATACCTGTGTTCTTTGATTAATGAACTCGAAGTTATTTTTCAAGTACTTCCTATGAGCCAAGAACTGGGTAAGGCACAGAACAAGGGACGTCTCATACCTTCATCAAGCTTACTATCCAGAGGAAAATATAAATAAATACAGAAAAGACTGTGAAAGGAAAAATGTGTTAAGATCTATGAAATAAAGTTATAAGATATGAAGAGGACATTTGATAGGGAGAATTCCAGGGGTGATCAGGGGCTACTTCCTTGAGTAAAGGATGTGTGATGTGTAATATCTCTGTTCATGCGTATGTGAGGATGATGGTGAGGATGATGATGTTACCCCGGCAGAAAGCTAAGTTTGTGTAAAGGTTCTCTATCTAGAGGTAATATGGCATAGTCAAGTGAAAGATGGATCAGCATGATTGGAAAGCAAACTGCTAAAGGGATTATGGTAGGGGAGGTTGGAGACATGAAACATATTAAAGTCCCCAAGATTCATTTTCTTCCTCAACCTCAGGTGACTTTGGCAGGAACACTAGACCATTTCTTCTCCCTTATCCCCTAAACTCTGTTATCAAGAATAATGTGCCTATGATAACTATCATTTTGCTGACTTAAACAAAATTCTCCATTGCTTTTCATGAAAATTTACAAATTCTACCTAATAACATGGACCATTTCACAATCTTGCTTATATCTTCTGGCAAAAAAAAAACTAACTTAGTTTGCATTAGATGAAAGTATCAATTATCTCCAACTACTGTCTTTCCCTTCTTTCTTATAAATAAACATTGCCAGTGGTTCTCAAACCACGGGGTTCTTCACATTATGCCTTTAAAGTGCCTTAATATTCAGATATGCAAGGTTTTATTCTCAAATTATATGTATAAACTCAGGTTTAGGCCTGAGAATATGAATGTTTAACAAAGGGATTCTCAGTTTGCAAACTAAAATATAAGAACTAGTTTACTATGTGAATTAATATTCTTTCACTTTCTGAATGAGAATTTCACCTTTGGTTAAATTATTTTATTTTAATAAGATAATAATAATTTTATTTTTATCCTGGGTTCTATGCCTTGGCCAGTTCTTGGCTCATAGGAAGTACTTGAAAAACATTTTTAGCTAGGGACACCTGGGTGACTCAGTAGGTTAAGTATCTGCCTTTGGCTCAGGTCATGATCCCAGGGAAGCTCCTGGGATCAAGTCCCCCACTGGGCTACTTGATCAGCAGAGAGCCTGCTTCTCCCTTTGCCTGCAGATACTCCTACTTGTGCTCGCTCTCCCCCCACCCCGACAAATAAATAAATAAAATCTTTTAAAAAAATCATTTTTAACCAAAGGTTAAAAATCATTTTTTTCTGCTCTTGTCATAAGACTATTGTAATTGGCATGTGTCAAATAGGGATCCTGGAAGCTCTCCTCTGGAGTGGTAGATAGATACTACTCATGTTAGGGATAGATTCTAAACTAGGCTGGATCACACACCTGCAAGACATGAGGTTTTTTGTTGTTGTTGTTGTTGTTGTTGTTTGTTTGTTTTATTACCTGAGCTTTCATCTGGTGGAGATAAGGGGAGCTGGTCAACAAGTACCTGAACTTCTGCAAAGACATATTGACTGGTTAGTATTCTGTGCTTCCTGGCCTAAATCCTTCTGAGTAGCTGGAACTACATGTAGTCTGTAATAGCCTTGGAATTCTCAATATTTATTTGAAAGTAAGAAGATGAGTTCCTGGTGGGTATTGTCCCTGACATTAATACACATGCTTTCCCAAACTGTGCAATACTATACCTTTCTATCTTGTTCGCAGGGTCTCCTCCTCTTAGGAATAGCTCCCCACCCTTCTCCACCAGAAAAGATACAACCCCTCTTTCAAGGCTCAACTTAAATGCTTCTTTAACTTTTTGTTTGTTCTCACAGAAGAAGAATGTGTTGCCTTCTCTGAGTTCACATGGCACCATGTTCACATTCTTATTTTAGCACTTCACTATCTGAGTTGCTGTCATCTTTGAAGTGTCTGTGTCTCCTCTTGGGGGCACAGTGTGTCTATGCATTTTGCATATCCACTGTCACGCACAATTCTTGGAGCAGAAAAAATGATCAGCTGTTTGTTAAACCCCACTAAATCGCAGGGATGGAGCTGGATGTCTTGGGATCAAGTGTAAATTATACCACTTCTTCAAGATTTAGGCAATAGCTAAATTTTACTGTTAGGGATTGTATTCCTAAAATTCTTTATGTGCCTCACCCCTGGGATTTAGTCTCTGTCTTTTAAGTATTCATATCACTACAATTGTTGTGTGGTTGTATTATCATGACTATGCTTAAGGAAATTATTGTATGCCTAAGTTTGTCACCTCAGAATATCACACCCTTGAGAGAAGCAGCCATATCTTACTCTTTACGTGGTTTAAAATACCAAATTGCGGTGTGAATGCAAAGGGAACATGCAATGGAAAGTTTGTTAAAATACATTCAACTGCAGCTTTATAATTTAATGACTTAGAATTATTGTTGGATAGGAATCTGCTTATGTAGGTTGTTAAAATGGGCCTGACTTTGCTAACATTAAAGAAACACATTTCCCTTTGTTCTGTAACAATTATTTTCATCTAAGCAAAAGTTTATAGTTCACAAACTGCTTTCATATGTATTATGTCATCTGATCCAGATACTAATGTCTTATAAATATGGAGGAGGTATGGAATAAAGGACAGAGTGATGATTTAGAGCCACACCAAGCTGTGTTCAACTCTGACTCCAGCCCTTGGACAAGCCATGTAAATTCTTTCATGCAATTTGGTTTATAAAATGAAGATATCGAAGCCTGCTATTATTGATAATATTGTGAAGTTCTGTCAGTGATTACCTTCTTTTGGAAAGTAAGCAAAGAAGACAATATTTCAGCCTCGTTACAGTTGCAATTACTTGGATGAAAGGGGAAATTAATAATCAATTACTGCTGAGTACAATAATATTAGTCCCTAGTGTTAAACAACGTCATTCTTCTGAGAAACATCAAGGGGTTTTAACAAATAGGAATTAGATTTTTACTCCTGTTATGCACATTTTCAGAAATCGTAAGTAGACATAGTAACAGCACCATTTTGAGTTAACGATTTTGGAAGAGAGGGTAGGATGAAGGGTAGAATCATCCTTCCATTGAGAAGGATCAGAGCCAGCACTATGACACCCAACCCAAGGTACTGGGAAGAACTGTTAGCTCTGATGATACTCTGAGATATGACTTGACTCCCCCGTTTCCCTTTTAACTTCAGTTGGAAACGAGGGCTTAGTACTCACTATTCAGTACTCACTTCACTTACAAAACTAAATGTGCTTAGCAAAATAGAGTATCATGTATATGGTCTAAGAATGAGAGATTAGGTGGCCCAAGTGGTAGATGCTATTCTTATCTCTTATGTTCAATTCACCATAAACAAATGAAAAAAAAAATCTATCTTCATTTCAAAGAGTCTACTATGAAAAACACTTAATGAGAAAGAACACCTAATTTGATCCTCATGTAGATGGGCAATAAGAAATTGTAATGCCTGTGTACCCTACCACTCTGCCCCTGAAGCATCTGTAATTTAAGAAGATAGGATGGTGAAGTATGGAGGCACGTTGCTAGCTAGCTAGATAGGTAGATAGGTGGAGGGCAACAGGACAAATAGACAGACAGATAGATAGAAAGATGAGGCCAGAGATATTTAATTTCCCTACATGATGGCTTCAAAGTTGTTTTGTAATAGTAATCCCTACTCCACTCACACGCATGCATACTAGATGGCCTTAATTTCCTTGTTTTGTCCGTATTACTACTGTGCTCCACCCCCCATATGCTTCCTCCTTTAGTGGATATGTCATTGTTCTAGGTCTATCTGTTTATTTGTTTATAAATTTGAATATAAATCCATATTTATTTAGTTTTCTAACAATTTAATAAATATGGGACAAGCTGAAGGAAGATAATTTCAGCAGGCTTCAGTTCACCATCCTGAAACAAATATGCTATTTCCATAATCAATATATTTGTTTTAATAAGTATAAAAAGTAACAATCTCTACTTATCACCCTTTGGAGATTTCTCTGTAGAAATTGAAGATTTATTTATTTTCATTGTTCAGTTTCCTATTTGTGGGTTAATTATTTCCCTTTGAGGTCCCACAAAAACATGGGAGGTGAACTCTCCTGGTAGCCCTCAAGCTGAGAAGCACACAATACCCTTAATAAATATTGAACTAATCAATTATCACTTTACTGGTCTCTTTTAATTTATACAGCTGGTTTTTTTTCAAATTCAGATCTTAGTGACTCTAAAGATTAAGATTTGATTAAATGTATTAAATAAATGTGTAAGATGTTCCTCCAGCTCTTTAGTGATTAAAAAAAGGAAAAAAAATATGTTTAAGAAATGACACAGGAGCAATGTTAATGAGTATATTTGTATTACCTATTGCTTGCATTAATTTAGCTATTCTCTTTTCCTTTTTAACTTCAAAGTTCTTTCTATCAGTGATAATTAATTGGAAAGACCCCTGTGATTCTTCCTGACACAGACCTAGGAAGGAGATTTGATTTTAGTTTTACTTCTTCATTGGAATAAAAGCCAATAATTTACATGCCTCATGATATGTCATGGCTTTGGAAAAGTATGCCCAGTTTTTACATCATCTTGTATGTGCACAGAGTATAATAAATGAGCCAATTAAAAAATATTTGAAACTAATTTCAGAGGGAAAAAAGAAGAAAAAAAAATGGAGGTAAAAAACCCACGCCTCTTTACATACTTCTGAAATATTGACAGTAAAACAACGACCAATGTTACCTCATTTAGAAAAGATGTCAGGTTTTCTGTGATATTTCTCTCAGCCGATTATTCAAAAAGTGTTTGTTGCAAAGAATTCTATGTAATGAATGGAAGCTGGTGCATGTAACTATCTCTTTACCAATGTGAGCATTTAGCCCAGTTTCAATTTTGATTTTGAAAATTTTTAATAAAATGCCCCCTTGCTTTTTGTTCTATGTGGACAAGGTTTTGGGTTGATTATTGCTTTTGTTCTGATTGAAGCTGCTATTTTTTTTTCCTCTTGTATAAATATCTGTGAATATAAAAACTGAACAAAAGCAATGCATGTTGAAAATATCTACAGATGCTGACAAGTTTTGGTCTAAAAATGCTGGGCCAATTTTTATTTTCATTACACATTTATGAAACTATGCTATACCTCACATTGTTTCCACTGCTGGGTATTAATAACATTTCATTTATTTACTTTTTAATAATATTTCCTTTAAAATTTTTTCAATTGTACCTATAGTCAATAATGATGTATTATAAATTAAAAAAAAAATGTTAGGAAGGTAGGCTTTGTGTTAAGTGTGCATACCACACTAAAATAAGTTTTTAAAACAAACAAACAAAAGTACAACCAACATAACTGTTGATATATTATGCATTTCTTTACTTACTATTGAAGCTCAACCTCTCAAAAAACCTCTCGTTCTTTTATATGTCCTTGTCACTGTGTAGACTGTTTATATGATGTTTTCTATTTTTATTGGTATTTTGATTATTTTTTTTTTGATTTTTTATTTGTCCTTCAAAACTATAGTAAGTAGTTAACCGATGTTATATGTATTTATAGTGCTTCCTGAGAGGTGAATCTCTTATATACTAATATGTGCTAGCCAGGATAAACTTCTCCTTACTTCTTATACAATAAAATCTCATTTTTTCCCTTAAGATTTATTTATTTATTTATTTTAGAGAGAGAGAAAGAGAGCACAAGTGTGGGAAGGAGGAGAGGTGGGGAGAGAGGGAGAGAGAGAGAGAGAGAATCCTCAAGCAGCCTCCCCACTGAGTATGGAGCCTGACATGGGACTTGATCCCAGGACACTGAGATCATGACCTGAGCTGAAACCAAGAGTCAGATGCTTAATCCTCTAAGCCAACCAGGTGCCCCAAAGTCTCATTTTTAAAATTTTCCATTTAAGTCTTTCTGTGATCTGACTTTTTTATTTTACTATCTCATTTCATTTCATTTCATTTCATTTCATTTCATTTCATTTCAGGTTTTAGCTTTCTCTTTTGTTAACATCCTTATTGAATCTTGTGATATGTCTAAACTTGCTTGTAAATTCTGCCTGGCATAAACCTAGGATAACATTAGTTTTCAAGAAATCTTTGCTGAATGAATTTATAAAAATCTGGCCATCCTCTACTCAAGAGTCAGCCAACATTCTCTCACAGGTACTACCCAGCTCCTAGTATACACACCTCTGATATATTTCTCTATCTCTGACATTTCAAGAAATTTTAGCAGAGTGCCTGGAAGAAATCAGTTGTTCTAATATAGATTATTCAGATCTGCTCCAGTGAAAGAATTATCATGCCATAAATGTGTTTTTCAGAGCAGGAAAATTTGAAAGCAGTCCTCATCAGATGACGATAAGAAATGATGGTGGTTTCTCATTCTCAGATCCTTAAAGAAAAATCTATATGAAGTGTTTAGTACAGGACATAGTAAATTACAGACTCACAAAAAATATTAAAATGCATCATTTTTACTCATTAAGAATCACTGTTACAGTTTTTGCTAGTTTAGACAGTCTACTTTCCCTCTAATGTGATGTGGCCTTGATTGTGTGACTAGTTCGGCTAAAAGTGTATTGGCAAAAGTGATGCAAGTAGAAGCCTCATATGTGTTTGTATAGTTTGACTTGCTTTTGCACATCGGCGACCCACTATGAGAAAAGTATGCCACAGGCATCTGCTGGCCCTGGGTTCTAGGCCTCAGAACAAAAGCTCATGGAACAGATCTGAACCCAATCCAGAGCCTAAAGCCATGCTCAACTGCATCTTCATGCTGAAGCAAATCAACCCAGCTGAGATGCAGACAGGATCAGCCAAATCACAGTTGACCTGTAACTCCCGGAGTGTAAGAACAAATACTGATTGTCATAAGCCACTGAGTTTTGGGATCATTTGTTATGTCACTGTGCAGTAGCTAAAAGGTTTATTACTAGTGCTCAGCATCATCCATAATAATAGTAATAGATTGTCCAGTGTTTATATAGCTTTTCTCATGTGATCTTCCCATAATTATAGAATATTTTATCATCCTCAGACACAGAGATTTAAATAACATGCTCAAAAAGAAAAAAAAAAAANATAATAGTAATAGATTGTCCAGTGTTTATATAGCTTTTCTCATGTGATCTTCCCATAATTATAGAATATTTTATCATCCTCAGACACAGAGATTTAAATAACATGCTCAAAAAGAAAAAAAAAAAAAGGTGATGCACTTAGGATTGGAACCCAGGCTTTCTGAATTCAGTACCCAAGTTCTTTATGACCATACCACATAGCTCCTTTAAATGTCCAAAATATCACTTCCCAAGGAGATAACATGAGGTGTGTGTGTGTGTGTGTAAGATTTTATTTTTATTTATTTTAGAGAGAGAGAGATTGTGAGTGAGTAGGTCCCATGACTGTGAGATCATGACCTGAGCTGAAACCAAGAGTTGGATGTTTAACCAACCGACCCACCCAGGTGCCCCAACATAAGGTGTTTTACGGGCTTTGCAGTCATGTCTGATATTCTTTGTGAATATAGGGAATCTGACCTAATCTGACATTAAGAATATGGGTTAAAGCAGTAACTCCCGATCTCAGCCATTCGAAAGTATCACTCAGGAGTGGTAGTGGGGAGAGGGGAGTAAGGATATTCAGTGTCCAACTTGGATATTCTGAAGTAAAAGCTCCATGGGTAGAGACTATGGATCTTCATTTGGGATATACTCTTTAGGTAATCTGGAAGGAGTTAGGCTTGCATCTCACCAAGGGACCCTTAGGCTAGGAATGACAATCTTTATTAAGAAAATAATTCTATTTATATTTTCTTTCCTAAATGCCAAAGTTATTTGAATCTCCATTTTTACCTGGAAAGAATGTCATGCCCAGTATACTGAGCTAACAGAGATTCATCAAGAGAAACTGCATGTTCCCCATCTTGACCTTCTCAGCAGTATGATGAAAAGATAACAACATGAGGAGTCAAAAAGCTGGTTTCCAAGCCCAGCTCTGATTTACTAGGTGTGTGACTTTGAACATGCCAGTTAAATTCACTTTCCTTATTTAAAACAAACAAAACCCAGCATAATAGTCCTTATTGAGTAGGGTTTTTGAAAGATTCACTGAGCTAACATGTTCTAGAACATCCTGTTTAATGATATAATTTAGTGAGTGCTCAGTACATACCGGGGACTGTGTTCCTTTCTTCTGTGCATCAAGCTGCATGGAAGGTTTGTGACAGTAAGAAAACAAAGATCTCTGCTTTATTTTTTCCTAAACATTATTTATTTATTTATTTATTTATTTATTTATTTATTTGACAGAGAGAGAGAGTGCATGCACAAGCAGGGGACGTGTCAAGCAGAAGGAGAGAGAGAAGCAGGCTCCCCACTGAGCAGGGAGCTCAATGAGGGGCTCCATACCTGGACCCTGGGATTATGACCTGAGCCCAAGACAGATGCTTAACTGATTGAGCCACCTGGACCCCCCTAGAGCTCTTCTTTAAATGCTCAGTTTTTTAGAGCTCTATGAGCAGCAGATGCTAGGTAAGTGCTTTTCCCCCAAAATCACGATCTAAGACAGAGTCTCTGTAAATATGGGATTATGCCTCCAGATAGCACTGCCTTCATGCCTTTAATTAAAACGAATAAACATTCACCTGAGTGGCTCTGATCCCAAAGCCTTGACAGGATTCCAAATTTACAAAACATGAAATTGTCTCCAGGTGGTCAATATGACCTGGAGTCCTCGTTCTTTATTTTCTAACTTCACTTAGAAATGTGATGATGGAGATGACTGTATCCATTCATTTATATATTGTGTATGCCTCCTACCTGCCTATGTCTAATTTAGAGGAATACTTTTTGATATGTAAAAGGCTTTTTTGGTTTGAATTTGTTTTAGTTTAGTAAGTAAAAGATAAACATATTGAGTATTAAACAAGAAAAAAATTATAACTGTTTCTGTACAAAACCATTGTCTCTCCCATATCAATCAATCCTGCCTTGTTTTCCAGATAGGCATAGCAATTTTCAGCTCTATACTCTTAAACTGGGAAATTGAAACTTAAAGCTGTTCAGTGATATGCCCAAGGAACTATAAGAAACATAGGTAAGAATGACAAAGGGTTCATTCCATTGAAACTTCCTGAACCACATTGTTACACCATACACAAAAATAAACTCAAATGCATTAAAGACATAAATGTGAAACCTGAAACTATAAAAATCTTAGAAAAGAACACGGGCAGTAGTTTATTTGACATTAGGCATAGATACATTTTTCCAGATACATCTCCTCTAGAAAAGGGGGGAAACATACTAAACCCATTGGGACTATACCAGATAAAAAGCTTTTGCACAAGGAAGGAAACCATCAATAAAACAAAAAGGCAATCTACTGAATGGGAGAAGACATTTGCAAATGATTTATGCAATAAAAGGTTAATATCCAAAATATATAAAGAAGCTATACAACTCAGGAGCAAAGGAAAATAAAATAATGTGGTTGAAAATAGGCAGAAGGCCTGAACAGATTTTTTTTTCCAAAGTAGACATACAAATGGCCAACAGACTCATGAAAAGATGCTCATCACTAATCATCAGGAAATGTAAATCAAAGCCATCAATTAATATCACTGTATGCCTTCCAGAATGGCTAAAATCAAAATGAGAAGAAATAACAAGGGTAGGATATGGGAAAATAGGAACCCTCATGCAGTACTGATGGCAGTGCAGCCATTGTGGAAAACAGTGTGGAGGTTTCTCAAAAAATTAAAAATAGAATTACTCTATGATCCAGTAATTCCATTACTCTTTACCTCATAAAACAAAAACACTAATATGAAAAAATATATGCACCTCTATGCTTGTTGCAGCATTATTTACAATAGCCAAGATATGGAAGCAAGCTAAATGCCTATACACACACACACGCACACACACATACACACAATGGATATGGATATATATATATATACACACACATACATATATACAATGGATCATTACTCAGTCATGAAAAAAATGGAATCTTGTCATTTGTAACAACAGTGATGTACCTAGCAGGTATAATACTGAGAGAAATAAATCACTCAGAGAAAGATAAATACCATATGATTTCATTCATACATGTAATTTAAGAAACAAAGGTGAAAAAAGGAGATAAACAAAACAACAGTAATGGACCACCAAAACAATACAAAAAACAGACTCTTAAATGCAGAAAACTGATGGTTGCCAGAGAGGAGGTGGGTGGGTGAAATAGATAAAGGGGATTAAGGGTACACTTATCCTGATGNTGTCTCTCTCTCTCTCTCTCTCTTTTTTTTTTTTGAATGGCTGCAGGTCTCTTCAGGCCCCTGCACACTGGAGAGGTCCAGGACAAGTTATAAGCTCTGGGCCCTCAGACCAACAGTCGTATCCCTCCCCTCTTATTGACAGGCAAAGGGAATGGCTGAGAAAACCAAGGAGATGTCTACATAGACAAAAAGGAAAACAGAACCCCATCCTGCCACCCACCCCAACAAACTACTGTATTGCTACTTCTCAGTGAGGTGTCCAGGGACAAACCCTTTGAAGGAGGAAGTACAGAGATCATGCTCTATAATCAGTGAAAAAAAAATGTGTAAAAAGCCAAGGCTGATTACTAGGAAGGGAAATTTATGATGAACACAGTACCAGAAGAAAAATAACGTATCAGAGAATTAGGTGTTGCACTGGATTTAGAGTGGTTCAAGGTCATGCCAAGGCCCCATGGTCAGTAAGTGGCAGAGTTTGAAGCTGTATTCTTAACTACTATGATCAGATGTGTTGGATGGTTTTATGACATTGGTACTAGGCTGTGTGGGTAGGATGCTTGTAGGGAGGTGCAAATACATTTTTAATTCATAATCTGTAATGTTCATAACATAATTAGTCATAATGGAGGGCATATATGGGAGGGTGTATATGAGAAACACTTGGTCTTCTCCATAAAAATCATTTGGAAAGAAAAATACATAAAATGTTGCAGCAACGTTTGTGCACATTTTTTATTTTTGAAAACTAAATTTCCTTACTTTAGCAAATAGGTAATCTTAAATAGATGATGCAAGCAAGGAAGAGCTCTTTTCCTGGAAGGATTTGAACAGCACGACTATCCTATGTCGAGTTTAGTAAAACGGAAAGGCTGCTTTCAGCAGGGACTTGGCTTTGGCTGTGGCCATAATGTGCTGGGAAGCATCTAATTCTCAGAGCAGTGTGTGTGTGTGTGTGTGTGTGTGTGTGTGTGTGTGTGTTTCCCCATCTTGGTCCTGCTGATTCCTTTTCTATTTCCAAAAATTACTCANCATTGGTACTAGGCTGTGTGGGTAGGATGCTTGTAGGGAGGTGCAAATACATTTTTAATTCATAATCTGTAATGTTCATAACATAATTAGTCATAATGGAGGGCATATATGGGAGGGTGTGTATGAGAAACACTTTGTCTTCTCCATAAAAATCATTTGGAAAGAAAAATACATAAAATGTTGCAGCAACGTTTGTGCACATTTTTTATTTTTGAAAACTAAATTTCCTTACTTTAGCAAATAGGTAATCTTAAATAGATGATGCAAGCAAGGAAGAGCTCTTTTCCTGGAAGGATTTGAACAGCACGACTATCCTATGTCGAGTTTAGTAAAACGGAAAGGCTGCTTTCAGCAGGGACTTGGCTTTGGCTGTGGCCATAATGTGCTGGGAAGCATCTAATTCTCAGAGCAGTGTGTGTGTGTGTGTGTGTGTGTGTGTGTGTGTGTGTGTTTCCCCATCTTGGTCCTGCTGATTCCTTTTCTATTTCCAAAAATTACTCACTGCCACCACTACTGGGACCTGGTTTCTTCCTTCCTTCCTTCCTTCCTTCCTTCCTTCCTTCCTTCCTTCCTTCCTTCCTTCTTTTCTTTCTTTCTCTTTCTTTCTTTCTTTCTTTCTTTCTTTCTTTCTTTCTTTCTTTCTTTCTTTCTTCTTCTTTCAGATTTTATGTATTTATTTGAGAGAGAGAGAGAGAGAGAGAAAAAGCAGAGCGAGGGGCAGAGGGAGAGGAAGAAACAGAGACACAGGGCTTGATTCCAGGATCCTGGGTTCATGACCTGAGCAGAAGGCAGATGCTTAACCGACTGAGCCACCCAGGCATGCTGGAACCTGGTTTCTTTACCAGTGAAAGAAAGAAAAAAGAAAGAAAGAAAGAAAGAAAGAAAGAAAGAAAGAAAGAAAGAAAGAAAGAAAGAAAGAAAGAAAAGAAAGAAAAGAAAGAAAAGGGAAAAAAAAGACTCATTTGGTGATTTCTGAGATCATGAGCTCAGTCTACACTAGGCTCTGTTCTTGGCAAACAGGCCCAGAGCTTTATGAAAAAAAAGACTTAAATCTCCTATGGAATTATTTTTGCTTTGAGATGCATGACTTCAGCTCTGGCTTCAAAATATTTCCATTCCTTCATATAATCACATTCAATAATCATTTTTTAAAATGTTTTCTTTGCATGCCTACTGTATTGTGTCCTTATTTTTGTCTGCACCTAATCTGATGGCAAACTAAAGTCAGGAATAGAGAGAGACTCGTCCTCCAGCCATTGCATTAATTGATGTCTGGGAGTAAGGTAATGCTATCTAATGAGACTGAATCAAGTCATCAGTGCAAAATACTGATTTTCAAATACATTCTATCTTTCTATCTAACCATTTGAGCTGCCTTGAAAATTGGCATAATTACACACTCGAGTCTCAAAGATATGGTAATTCTTGATTCAGATATTTCATTTCACAGGAGAGGGAATGAGAAGGCAAGGTTTGATGTGAGTGACTTCAGTACCCATTGACTAGAACAGAGTACACTTTTCAAACACACATGAACGAAATGTAAATTATTGAATTACCTCAAGTGATTCTGAACAAGTAGACCCACCCTAACATCTCATACTACAAATAAAGCCTTCATTTTTTTTCTTTTACAGAAAAAGAACCTCATAATCAAAGAACTATGAATATTCAGAACAAAAATGAGATTAGAAAATTTATGGTGCTTACACAATGAGAGGAAAGAAATTAGATTTTTAATTCATTGGGTCATTTCATACCCATTTCAGATTCTGTGGTTGGGCACATTGTCCTCAAAACAGGATTCATTATGAAGTGAAACCAATTTTAAAAATACATTTTACTGGGGCGCCTGGGTGGCACAGCAGTTAAGCGTCTGCCTTCGGCTCAGGGTGTGATCCCAGCGTTCCGGGATCAAGTCCCACATCGGGCTCCTCCGCTGTGAGCCTGCTTCTTCCTCTCCCACTCCCCCTGCTTGTGTTCCCTCTCTCGCTGGCTGTCTCTATCTCTGTCGAATAAATAAATAAAATCTTTTAAAAAAATACATTTTACTGAATTATGGCAAGAAAAACACCATAAAATGACTGGGAGTTAAGAAGTGAAATGTGTGTGNAATGTGTGTGTGTGTGCACACACGTGCACATGTTCACACATTTTGCACGTATGGATGAAAGAATAAGCATAGAAGAGAGGCACAGTCAGCGTTTGGATCCTGTTTCCAGAGCAAACCAAGCTGTATGTCACTCCATGTAATTTCAGTGAGGACAAATCATCCCTCAAAAAAGAACACTATTGTCGGCCTACTATGTTCCAGCAGTTGAATAGTGCTGTAAAGCCGACTATGCCATGGTTTCTGCCCAGAGGAACTTAACAGTAGAAAATACAGGCATGTGAAAAGATCAATTCAATGTATTGTAAAAAATGCCATGACCTATCTGCCTCATCCAGACTGCTATACCTTCGGAGTCTACACAAGTCTAGGGTCCCCTCTTTCCAATCTGCTTCCATGTTATCATTTTCTAATCTGTCTTCCGTTTGTCCCATCTATGATGTGAAAAGCTGGGCACATCGCCTCCCCAACATCTGTTTTAGAAAAAAACAATCTGGTTATGGAATTTTCTGAAACTATGCAGACATTGCTGATAAGTCACAAGAAAACAAATCGCAATTTCTGAGAAGAATAACTTTTCTTCTTGCCTTTCAATATTAGAAAATGGTTTTCTGTAAGTTATTTGATACAGAGATATATAAATCAAGCCATTGATTTTTATCCTCACAAACAGCAATATTTATGTGATAACATGAAGAGGAAGAAACCTGATTGCTCATGGAAAAAATACCATAAAGTCACAGAAAATGACTATGAGAGAGAATTTTTTTTCATATTTTAGTACCTCCCAGAAGAGGGTATTTTATATATATTTTATATTATATATATATTATATTTCTATAAAATATATTTTATATGTTAAATATATATAATTATAATATAAATAGGCTTTATTTGTATTACAAATATAGATTATATTTATATATATAAAATATAAAATATATATATGAAATACCCTATATATGTACTTTATATATGTACTTAAAATACTTGTAACATCATTTTAGAGATCTAAATAAAGAAAAAATGCATTAAATTTTCAAAATAAGGCAATCTTTACTCAATATTACATCAACAGATATAAGTTTCAAGAAATGTACAGTATTTCAGAATATCCAAAACAGGAAAACTAGAGCTCAGAAAAAAGAAAACAAACAAACAAACAAAAATGGCATTATTGAAAGGATTTCATTTTTTTTAAAGATTTTATTTATTTATTTGACAGAGAGACAGCCGGTAAGAGAAGGAACACAAGCAGGAGGAGTGGGAAAGGAAGAAGCAGTCTTCCCAGCAGAGCAGGGAGCCCAACTCAGGGCTCAATCCTAGGATCCTGGTATCCAGGGATCACACCCTGAGCCGAAGGCAGGCGCTTAATGACTGAGCCACACAGGCACCCCTATTTCAAAACATGTCTAGAGATTCTGAACCCAGCTATATCACAGCTTTTTGTTCATCATGTGCTAATGCTTACTTATGGGATTTTTACTATAATGGCAATAAGAATACGAGCGGCTTCTATTCCGTTTATCATTAAACACATACAGGGAAGTGCGAATGTGTTTTTTACATGCCTCACCATTATTTTTTCTTTCTCTTTTCTCCATCATGTTGCTATCTTTTTATTCTACATTTTTGGAACACACTTTTGGTACTTAATTTTATGTGTCAATTATGATGTTAATTTTATGTGGGCTAAGGGAAGCCCAGATAGCAGGTAAAACATTATTTCTGGGTGTGTCTGTGAGGGTATCTCTGGAAAAGACTGACACTGAATCATTAGACAGTGTAAAAAGGATTGCCTTCACTGAGGCAGGCGGGAAACATCTATCCACTGAAGACCTGAGTAGAACAAAAAGGTGAAGGAAAAGCAAATTCACTCTCTCTGTTTGAGCTGAGACATCCATCCTCTCCTGCCCCCAGACATCAGTGCTGCTGGTTCTTAGGCTTTAGGGCTCAGATCAGGATTTACTCACCTGGTCCCCCAAATCTCAAGTTTTTGAACTCAAAGTGAATTATACCACCAGCTTCCCTGTTTCTACTGCTTGCTGATGGCACATTGTGGAACTGCTCAGCCTTCATAATCATGTGAGTCAATTCCTATAATAAATCTCTCTCTCTCTCTCTCACACACACACACACACACACACAGATAGATCACCATTTGAGGCATATTTTCACTCATCCTCTAACTTTCTGATCTAGTATTTACAGTTCTACGATACTTATATTTGCTGGCTGGACTGTTCAAATCATTGCAGAATTCCTCACCACTTTTTGAATGTATTTAATTCAAATCAACACAGAAAAGTTCCTAAGTGTTCCAGAAATTACCAAGCAAGAGTTTTTGTGTCTGCTTTGTTAATGACATGTAGAAGGGAAAGGGCGTATTTTAAGGTCTGTCGCAAAAACTTAGAATGTTAACACTAAGAGGATAAAGATAGAACCCTATCTTTTTTTTTTTTTTTAACTTTCACCAATTTACAAATCATTTAAGGTTCTGGCCATCAGTCCTGACCTGCCTGCCTCTGATTCACATGATGTCAGAGAAGAGAAAAAAAGAGTTCACAAACAGTCCATTACCTTATTCCCCTTCTCTTATTTTCTGTAGCAAATATGTACAGTGCAAATTCATGTCAAGAGCCATTTCTACCATAATTTAGACTATAAATCC
Source organism: Ailuropoda melanoleuca (assembly GCF_002007445.2). Lineage (NCBI taxonomy): Eukaryota > Metazoa > Chordata > Mammalia > Carnivora > Ursidae > Ailuropoda > Ailuropoda melanoleuca. The sequence continues at coordinate 60,179,030 of NC_048229.1, forward strand.
TCAAGGCATTAAAGTCTAGTCATTAGTTAATGCTAAACCACACAAAATTTGAAGGATAAGAGAACTGCCTCATGAGGAAAAGTAAAAATGAGAGGGAGAAGTAAGTAGATTGCAATTATTTTGCAAGGATCAGAAACTATTCAGGGCCATTTAAGATTCATATTCTAGTCTAGTAAATGGTACAGTATAGACAAGACTGAACAAGGGTTTGTTTAATTCAGCAGATCCAAAATAAAATAAGGATATATATATTTTTTACATGAACTTAGCTTACACTTAAGGGATAATATTCTGAGAGGTTTTATGATTTGAAATGAATGTTCAAGAAGGTTAAGGGATCCATTGTGGGAGTGTCATCATGTTATGTAGGCTCCCACCATTTTGAATGCCATTACACTAAATGTTTTTATCATCCCTTCTCTAAATATGTATTTATTGAGTATCTATTATATGGTAGTGTGTTATACATAGACAAACATCTACTCATCATTTCAAAATCTATTTGCCCACTCAATCACTCTTTCGAACATATTACTCTCTCTCATGTAGCTTTTTTTTTTTTTTAAGCTAGGAAACAGAATAGACAAAGAGTGGTGTAAAAAAAACAACAACAAGTTTACATTTGATGACTTCCAGGATTTATGGGGCAGACAGAAATAAAAAATTGTTTCAATACAGAGTAACATGTGATAAAATAGGGTGATAGGTACAAATATTAACTGTTAGAAGGATCACAGAAAATGTCACAAGAGCAATGGCACTTGAGTTAGATGGATAAGTAAAAATATGTTTAGTGGATGCAAAAATTCATGCGTACGTGGTTTTGTGTATTCGAGGATATACAATGAGTTCCATGAAACCAGCATTAAGATTCTCAGTAAGGGAAAATTGTGTGCCCACGGACATTTGCCAATGCCTGGGGCCATTTTTTAATTGTTATGAGTTGTGGGACAGTGCTTTCAGAATCTAGTATGTAGGGGCCAGGTGTGCTGCTAAACATTGTAAAATGCATATCCCCATCAAATATTAAAAATTATTCAGCCTAAAATGTCAGTAGTGATTTAAAGGAAGTGGGTGAAGAACCAATAGAAAAAGAGATCAGAAATGAAGCCAATGATCTAAATATGGCATTTTGATGTTTTATTATGGGCAATGAGAGGAAATACAGTTTTCATAGGATAATTACATTTTTATATTTATTTTCTAAGAAAACTATACAAGTCAAAGAGTAGAAGATAAATTTTTTGGCATTGAAATTGAATGCTGTGATGTCAATAGTTAGACTATTGCAGTAATTAATGTGTTAATTGTGGTGGTAAATAATTATAAAAGTATGAAATAAGACCACAGAGATAGAGCAAGTTACAGAATAGCAAATCAAAAGAACGTACCCACAAAAGCACTTAGTGGAGAAAAAAAAAAGTTTGAGAGAACTCACTAGTTCACTACATGCAACCTGTATGAAAAGATTTATATTTGAGGCAAGATGTAAAGAAATATGTGTGTTCAGAGGAGCAAAAGTAACTCAGCTTGAATTCCCCTATCTGCCATTTTTTGCCCTTCTCTTCTTTTAAAATAGTTTATATTTTGAAAACTCTAGATCCTTGGCAAGTTTTTGAACCATATCATTACTGATAGTACTAGAATTTAATAATATTTGTTTACATTATTGACTCCAAACTGGGCTTGTTAGTGTAATGTTATTAAGGAAATTCTCCCACAAATCAATGCCTAGTGTTCAGAATGTAATATATTCAAGTAGACACTTAAATCTTACAGAGACAAAAATATATGCATAGGCTTCTCCTGTCAATTTTTAGTATTTTGTGTTTTTAAAAATTTCCTTTAGTATGAAAATTTTGAAACCCTCCCTGACTCTTTCATGTGCTTAAGCAAAGTAAGTGTCTGTGATTCCTCTGGAAGATGCTTTACAGATGGACAGGGCCTCTGTTTTTTGCATTAAATAGAACCAAATGCTGTGTTACATTTGTACAGCAATGAACATTTATGCAAATCCAAAGAGTAGGCAGGTGCAAGAGCAAATTTCTTAATGCCATTTGCTCTGAAAATTATATAAAGCTTCTAAATCTATGCTTTTTATAGTAGCTAAAGGAGTTTTGTTTGGTATTTTTAAACAATAACACCTGCTCTGGGCAGAAAAGTAAGTTCCCATACAGCAGGAAGTGGACTGCTTTTGGTGGGGAGGGAAGTTCCAGAGCTTGTATCCAATAAGTAATGAGACAATAAAATAAAATGTATTTTGAAGTCTGGAGTGGGTGGTGGAGGGAAAAGTAGGGGGGTGGGAGGGGAGAAATTTTGCCTTTTGCACTGACAGATGCAGACAAATGGCAGAAATTCAGCCCAGCCAAGGAGATGGCAGAAGTCCACAGGACTCCATCTGGGGCCTGTTTCTTTGGCCTCTGAAACCTGGCAGGTCTAAATTTCCCTTTCTCTTTCCACAGTAGCTTAAAACGAGAAGACCTTTGTGTCAGACTCTCTGATTGACTGTCATAAGCTAGTGACTGCCATTTATCTTTTGCTTGATGAATGCGCCTCCATTATTTTCAACCCAATGCCACAGAATCAATAGTGATTAATTAAGGTCAATGATTTGTTCATTCAAATCCCTTTTACCAAAGCTGAATTTTCCCTGATGATATATTTTGATAATGTCCTTATTTCCAAAAAGATGCAAAATATCTGTTTTTCTTCTTTTAACATAATTTTAATACATGATTTGTGAATATATTTGTCTGCTCTCGAAGATACTAGTGATCCACTGATATGTTCATCATTCCTTTAAAGAGGTCTTATCTTGTGTTGGCAAGAAACAGTGGTGCTAAAACTGAAGAAACTCCTATTTCATCCTAGCTCTGCCATTAACTTCCTTCACTCACTCAGTCACTTCATATAGTTTCATTGATTTTCCTGAGTATAATGACATTATGGGTATGACAGCATCACCCCATTCATCTCAAGATTTGTCAGCTGTTGCAACTTTCTGGACTGATGTCCTATTCTTTTTTTTTTTCTTTTTTTTTTCAAAGATTCCACTTATTTATTCGACAGAGACAGAGACAGCCAGCGAGAGAGGGAACACAAGCAGGGGGAGTGGGAGAGGACGAAGCAGGCGCCCAGCCAAGGAGCCTGATTGTGGGGCCCGACCCCAGAACGCCGGGATCACGCCCTGAGCCGAAGGCAGACGCCTAACCGCTGTGCCACCCAGGCGCCCCTGATGTCCTATTCTTGTTAATGCCTCCCAGTACATCCCCCAGGAAACTACAATGCATAATCTTTAGAAGGAGGTAGGTTAACTGTCTTTAGCCAAGGATAAGCAAGGGACAAAGAGGGTTTCAAACAAAGGATAGGCAAGGAATAAGAAACTTTTTCCACGCCCAGCACCACACTAGGTGTTAGAAATTCTGAAATGAGTAACATTTAACCTGAAAGCTTAGGAAGCTGCAATCCTCCTCAGATGTGAGTATAGAAATATATCACAATAATAAAATAGAATATACCTATTTATTATATCAAATGAAGGAATAGGCATTCTTTTTTTTTT
>NC_048229.1:60182604-60193821 GCF_002007445.2 Ailuropoda melanoleuca
AGATTTTATTTATTTATTCGACAGAGATAGAGACAGCCAGCGAGAGAGGGAACACAAGCAGGGGGAGTGGGAGAGGAAGAAGCAGGCTCATAGCAGAAGAGCCTGATGAGGGACTCGATCCCAAAACGCCAGGATCACGCCCTGAGCCGAAGGCAGACGCTTAACCACTGTGCCACCCAGGTGCCCCTAGGAATAGGCATTCTTGTGTGGTGGTTCTGTAATGACATCATAATTTACTAACTCTGTGGCCTTAAGTAAGATACCTATGACCCTAGGCATTATTGTTTCTTCCATTTGCCTCTACAGATCCACCCATGCCTTAATCTCAGCCTTGATATATCTGCTTTTCCAGATCCTTCCATGCAGGGTACATTTAAACCAACCATTTCCCTCAACTAACAGCCCCAACCCTTTGAATGTGGTCCTCTCTAGAGGCTTTTCTCCTATATTCTTTAATTACCCTTGTTCTGCTGGAGGTGGCATCATCTCTGCTCCACAGTGCAGGAAGGGATATCTCTGGCATTTTCTATATATTTTATCCATACCTTTTAAAATATTCATTTTAATAATCCCTCCTACAATTATAATAGCTTTAATACGTCAACTATTTTCTACTGGTATCCTAATTAATGCACAGTTTAAGCTGAAAGTGATATACAGTTGCCCTTGGAAGAAGGATGGCCCAAAATGTGGCTTTTCACAGTCATAAGTATCTAGGAAAATAAAGCATCTGAGGGGAATAGCTAGTAATTTGATTTCTTAATTATATTCCTAGGATAAGCGGCTCAGAGATGGAGATTTAAATATTAGGAGCATCCTCAAGATCAACACCTGTAGTGGAATGAAGGTAGTGCAGTTGTTCAGAAGGAGGAATCTAATTGTAGTTGAATTGCACTAAAAGAATCAGCTATTAGCTGAGGAGCTCTGGTGATGGATTGGTCCTTCAGAATTGTTCTGTCTTAAAGGTAAAGCAGCTAGACCCTGACCATGACCAGTCAGAGAATACAGGTATGGGTAGGAGGGGGCATCAGCTTGGGTAAGGTGGCTCTGTTTGGCTAAGCTAAACTCCACAAGAAAGACTAATTGATAGTCTTCAGCTGTCTATACTCCCAGCTGCCATTGTGGAAAGAGTGCCTTGGTGCAAAATAGATCTGAAAGGTTAGTACAACAAATTATCCATTTTACACTTGGTATGGAGGGATACTTTAGGTCATGTTTTGGGGAGTATGAAAGGAAAAGGGGGAGATATTAAAAAGTGCCTTATCATGAAAAGTCTTGCTAGCAGAGATAACAAATTGTAATTAGTAATTAAGTTATTTACCCTTTCAGGGACTCGATTGACCATAAAAACCAATAGCTGGCTACATCCCTGAGATATTTAGGATTTTTTACTTTTTTGCATGTATCTAGTTGCTACTCTCATGTATGTCAACATGAAAATAAGAATTACAAAGTCAAATATGTCCATATCCACCGGTCTGCTTAAATGAGCCCTTTATTAACCTTCCTGTTTAAAGAAAACAGGAGGTAAGCGGCTTTTACTAAATGCCTACCCAGGCCATTCACGGTGGTATTTTCCAACCTGATTAAGTATGTTGTGCCTCTATACTGGAGTGTCTTTTGTCTCTTTTGTATTATCATTATATATGCATATTTCTCAATCTGCTCTGCTGTCAAGGTAAAACTACTGATTTTTTTTTTTTAAGAAAGACTGACATGGATTAAGATTTTTTAAGAAAGACTGACATGGATTAAGATTACTCAGTTGTTATGGGACCCCTGACTGATTCATTAAGTTAATCAACCTCAGTTTCCTCATATGCAAAATAAATTCTCCCAAATTATATAATGTATATAGAATTCTTCCGCTGCAGAGTGCATGAAAGATAAAAGGTACTCAGTATTGTATGTTACCTCTCCCCTCTCTTGACACATACTTTCATCTTCCAGTTACTTTTATGCTTCCTTCATCTCTGGCTTTCTCCTTTATTATCTGGTGTGATTCTTGAGAACAGAATATATGCATAGCACATCTTATTTTTACAGTGGCTAAAATAATGTCTTATGTTTAACACTGTTTCTCTAAGTGCAGTCTTTGGGCCAACAATAACAGAGTCGCCAGTGTCTTTAGCTCAAACAACCTGATTCAGATTATCAGAGGTTATACCTATGGGTTTTATCAGCATTCCAAAGTTAGTCTTATATACTTATACTCTAAAAACTATAAAACACTGATGAAAGAAATTAAAGATGAGTCAAAGAAACTGAAGACATTTCATGCTCATGGAATGGAAGAACAAATATTGCTAAAATGCCTATACTGCCCAAAGCATTCTACATATTTAAAGCAATCCCTATCAAATACCAACAGCCTTTTTCACAGACCTAGAACAAATAATCTTAAAATTTGTATAGAACCACAAAAGACCTCTAATAGCCAAGGCAACCTTGAAAAAGAAAAGCAAAGCTAGAGGTATCATAATTCTAGACATCAAGTTATATTACAAAGTTGTGGTGATCAAAACAGTATGGTACTGGTGTGAAAACAGACACAGAGATAAAAAGACCAGAATAGAAAATCCAGAAAAGAACCCACCATTATATGCTCAAGTAATCTTTGACAAAGCAGGAGAGAATATCTAATGGGGGAAAAGTCTGTCTCTTCAACAAACATTGTTGGCAGAACTGGACAGCAATATGCAGAAGAATGAAACTGGACCACCATACACAAAATAAATTCAAAATGGATGAGAAACCTAAAGGTGAGACAGGAAACCATCAAAACCCTAGAGGAAAACACAGGCAGTTACCTCTTTGACCTTGGCCACACCAACTTCTTACTAGACGTGTCTCTGGAGGCAAGGGAAACAAAAGCAAAAGTCAACTATTGGGAATTCATCAAGATTAAAAGCTTCTGTACAGTGAAGGACACAATCAACAAAACTAAAAGGCAACTTACAGAAGGGGAGAAGATATTTGCAAATGGCATATCTGTTAAAGAGTTAGTATCCAAAATCTATGAAGAACTTACCAATTTCAACACCCAAAAAACAAATAACTCAGTTAAGAAATGGACAGAGGACATGAATAGACATTTTTTCAAAGAAGGCATCCAGATGGTTAACAGACACGTGAAAAGATGTTCAAAACCACTCATCATTAGGGAAATACAAATCAAAACTACAAAGAGGTATCACCTCACACCTGCTAGAATGGCTAAAATTATCAACATAGGAAGCAACATACGTTGGCAAGGATGTGGGGAATGGGGAACCCTCTTACACTGTTGGTAGAAATGCAAACTGGTGCAGTTACTCTGGAAAACAGTATGAAGGTTCCTCAAAAAGTTAAAAATAGAACTACCCTATGATCTAGCAATTTCACTAGTAGGTATTTACCCAAAGGATACAAAAATACCTATTTGAAAAGATACATGCATCCCAATGTGTATTGCAGCATTATCAATAATAGCCAAATTATGTTAAGAACCCCAATGTCCATTGACTGATGAATGGATAAAGAAGATGTGGTATATATATGCAATGGAATACTACTCAGTTGTAAAAAAAAGAATGGAATATTGTCATTTGCAAGGACACGGATGGAGCTTGAGAATATTATGCCAAGTGAAATAAGTCAGTCAGAGAAAGGAATATACTGTAAGATTTCACTCATAAGTGCAATTTAAGCAACAAATGAGCAAAAAGAAAGGGGGAGAGAGAGAGGCAAACCAAGAAATAGACTCTTAACAAGAGAACAAACTGATGGTTACCAGAGGGGAAATGGCTGGGGTATGGGTTGAATAAGTGATGGGGATTAAGGACTGCACTTGTGATGAGCACCAGGTATTGTATGGAAGTGTTGAATCGCTATATTGTACACCTGAAACTAATATTACACTGCATGTTTACTAACAGGAATTTAAACAAAAACTTAAAAAAAAAGACAAAGTTAGTATTTTACATAGGTGAAAATTTGGGGACCAGCATTCCAAGTTATTCATGATAAATATTTGCATAAATATGTGTGCTATGATATCAGTGTTCTTCTCCAAGGAAATTTTGGTAGTCAGTAATAAAAAGAGAGAAAGATAAACATGCTTCTTTTAATATGCTGGCCTTTTTGTATAAGTTCTATGAAAATGAAATGATGAGCAGGGATGTTCATGCTAGATCTGGTTAACTATGTTTTATGATATTATAAACCAGAAGGATGCTGGATCAAATTAGAATCCCCACACAATAGCTTATCCAGACAATTTGAAGAATTAAATGAACTCTTCTCAAAATTTTCTTATTTAAGAAATGAGAACTAAAACCTCCTGGTGTCTTTGGCACTATCCTAGATCATTTAGGTTCTTTCTTCTGCTATAAAGAGACACAACATAAATGAGACTCAAAGGCTAGAAACTGGAGGATTACAGACACCCATATTATTGAAGAGTTTTGTTAATAGAGATTTCTGTCATCCCATTAATCATTTCTCTGCTTTGAGGGTTGAGTGGCTACTGCATAATGCTTTTAAAATCTTGATCAATTTCCCATCTCTCTTCTTTGTTTTTCTTTTTTTGTTTTTGTTTTGTTTTTTTCTGTTTCGGATTTGAAGGAGTTCTAAGGAGTATGACAGCCTTCCTTGTGTACTCCTGTTGATTTCATTCTAAATTTTGATGTTATACGCATTGGTTTATCTTTAATAAAGAACCCCCCCCTTTTTTAATTCTTCACATGAAATGAATCTGGTTTTTCCATATCATATTGTATAAGATTTCTGGGACTATGATTCTGACACTTTGGGGAACAGTTTATTGTTATTTTCCAGCTAACCATGATCTAACTTTCATAAAAATAATTAACTACCTTTACTTCCGGTATTCTGAGGGATATTTAAACCCACGAAGTCCTAGAAATTGGTGTTGGGACCAGTCTCTGTTACACAATGGAAATAAACCTGACTCTTCTTCAGTAAAATGTTTAAAAATCAAAAGAATGAATAAAAACAAATGAAAATTCTGTTGTCAGAATCAGGAATCTTCACCATTACAAACTGAGTTAATGACTAATACTCATTTCTAGTCTCTAATATAATGCTGATCATGGACAACAGCAGAATAAACCCATACATATGTGTTTTTCCATTCTAATTAAACATTGCCTACCCAGACTTATCCCTAACCAGCCTTACTTTTTACTTAATTAAATACTGTTTTGTCTATGGTTCCCAAACTGTATGTTTTATGTGATTGGTGTTTATTTGAATCTTTTCTGGTATGTAACTTATCTTTTTTATCTAATCCCTAAGATTCCCTTCATTCCACAGCCTCAATCTTATAGAATGCAACCCACACCATGGCCAATCACTTAGTATTCAGCTAGAAATGCACCAGCACTTCCAATAAGGATTGTAATACCCATGGCCAAATGATATTCCTATTCATCTTTCAATGTATGAACTACATAGTTAGATAAAGGATCTTCTTTATATATTATCTATTTTCTCACGCTGAGTCCTATTTGAATGCAAAGTACAAAACCAAAACATGTCTTTGAATTCTGTTGTCTAATCGCATCCTCACACCTCACAATGGACTATGTCAAAATCTACCTAGATATTTCAGCATATGGATCATTAAGTCAAGAGACGAGGTTGACCTTGGCATTCTGGACAACTCTTAAGTAATCCAAATAATTTAAGCAACAAAGTTAATATGACAGGAAGTCATTACAATATACTTGAAAAATATCATTCTGGAAAATTATGTGTTTTACAATGTTGATTTGAGTCAAGGGAGACGAAGAAGTTGTATATGGTTTATAAAAAAGACTTCAACTGCATTGGGGGGAAAAATCTAAACTGCTAGAAACGAACCATGATAGTATCTTCTTAACACCTTTTTCTGTTGTTCTTATTTTATTTCTTTAAACCATCTTTATAAATAAATTATGTTACAAACCAACTATATGAGAAATCTACCGAACTAGATACTAAAAGAAAACTCTTTGAAAGGAGAAGCATAGAACAAATTTTACTTTAAAAAAAAGAAAAAGAAATATAAGCAAATGATCATAAAAATATAATATATATATATACCCTATATAATATAGTATACATAAATATGTGAATATGTGCACGTAATTGTAACACCAAAGCTGTAGTATGGATGATAGTTGGTAATCAGACTCACAAAAATAAAAAATAAGCTTTTATCCAATACCACGTTTACCTCGCTTTATAAAAGTATTCCAGGCAATTAGATAGAACAGGTACAGCATTGTCACCACACTGAGAGACCAGAGAGTGTCTGGAGTAAGGACACAGTTTCTTTTGCCTTCTTACCTTTGCAGGCCATATATGGCTTCCATGAATAAGACCCAAGCTGTCTGTGAGTCAATTTGACACAGTTCTCACCTAACTTTTATACCATTTGAGAGATACAGGTCCAAGACTTGCTTGACTACCCAGCTTCACAAAGCCAGGTCTATTCCCAAAGAGCAAGTGAGGTAGAACAACTTTGTACATTTATGTTAACTCTAAAGTTTCTCAGGAAACATTACTGAGTGACGAGGAGCACCAGGGTCAAGGTCGCTCTCAGCAAGGCCTGCAGAGACTAGGCCTGATACTAACTTGTTAGTCACAATTATAAAATAACAATGTAATACGGTGAATGCTAACATATAGGCATGTAAAATTCTATCAGGGAAAAAAAGAAAAGAAAAAGAGATTAATCCTAAGTGGGTTACTTAGGAAAGGCTTCATATAAACGGTAACACTTGAGGGCTTTTTTGAGAGAATAGATAATTTTTAGTAGTTGGGCAATAAAGCCATGGCAATTGAGACACAAGACACAGTAGGTAATATTTGGGAGAGACTTGCAAATATTTGGGAGAAAAGATTTGGGATTTTAAGATGTTAGAAATATTTTGAGTACAGCATTCAAGGGAAGTGAAACTAGAAGGGCTGGGCCCAACTGATCTGACCTTGTGGAATTGAAAACATCAACACAATTTTCTGTAATTAATTTACACGTTTAAATCTGCCTTGATTTAGGTTTACCTTACTAAAAAAAAATCAACCTGGGTCACTATCGTAATATTATTTATAATTTAGGACAATAAAAATAACCTTAGTTAATGAAAGAGAAAAGTATTAAGTACATTTTATACTTCCACTTGAAGGACTATGTACATTCACTGACAAGGCCTGTGGATGGATGTATGCAACGAAAGTTAGTACTATACCTAGTTTATCAGACCTGAAATAAGTGGGAGTTGAACAAGCAGACTAGAAGTACCATAATTTCCAAATTGAGAGTTACACTTCCTGATGCAATGTTATCATAAAGAATTCTTTTGTGTTTTATTATTTACTGATGTAACTTGTCTTGGGGGCACAATTAGAGGTTTTGTATAAACTGGATAATATCTGGTCAGCCCCCAACATATTTTAAAAGAATTTTTCCTCATTCTTAACATCAACATCAAGCCAAATTCCTCTGATTTCTCTGACAATATTGAAATAAGAATATGTGAAAGGGTCAAAAAGCCTCTGAGCTAAATCCCAGGGAATTAAGGTGATTTTGTTCTGAAATGTCCTGCATTGTTATCTTAGTACTTCCATGTCTTTGAAAACTTTATATTGAACTGATGTGATTTCTTATGAAAATGATTCAGTTCTAAGAGATAATACTAAGATCAGTGCATTGATTAAGTAAAATTTAGAGGGAATTAGGGTGATACGTGTTACATTCTTCTTATCCAAGCTTCTATGACTAAAATAAGGTCTTTATTTAAAAAAAAAAAAAGGTAGTAATTTTGGGGCTGTTCACCTCATTCTTTAGAATTCCAGAGTCAGACAAGTTTAGATATATTACTTACACAAATCCATCCCCTCAAATACATTTAAAATAAAAATACTTATATGAAGAAATAATCTCTTTTTTAACTAATTGATTCATTTTAAAAATTAGAAAAATGTGCACTTTGTCTGACAGTAACTTCTATGCTTATTATTGACAATTTGGGAATTCAAACAATTTGAGGTAATGCATAATGCTATACATGCCCTACACCTTAGATGCAATCACATCAATACTTATGTGTTTTCTTCTTGAAATTTTACATTTTAAAATGACTGTCTTAATTTTTTCTCACGTATCATGAAGACATATCTTTCGCTGAAGTAATACTATTCTTTTTCATAAAAATAGTTTTGGTACCTACATAATATTACAGAGGTTGAATGTACCATGCTTTACATTGTGGTTTTTATTATTATTATTATTTTTGGATTTGTAGGCAATTTTCAGTACTGAGCAAGTCGTAGTGAACATATTTGAGAATACTAACATTTATTTTTTAAGTTAGCCAAAATATTTAGTTTTTAAGTTAGCTGAAAAAAATATTTATTTTTTAAAGTAGCTGATATATGTATATAAAGAAATGTCATTTGTCACTACGGGTGAATCCTTTGGTTGAGGTCTCTTAATTTTAAAATGACTTTTATCAATTCATTGGCTCACTTGATATACTTAAAGCTGAATACATAAGATTTCTTTACTTCATGAATAAAATTACAGAGATTTCATATTGAATACAGCTCAATTTGCTTTAAGGTTCCATGTGATGAATAAAAGTGATCCCCCCCAAAAAAGAACGAAAATATAATTTTTTAAATAACAACACATTTTTTAATCTCCAAACTCTCTTAGGTTAGTTAAGGTCCTAGCAGGAGGAGAGAGATGAATCATTCAAGCTGGCTAATTTGTAACAAACTCAATTAAGTCACTATTACCAAGATATGGTCACAATACAAGGGAAAAAAAATCAAGGGATAGTGAAATACTCTAGATCTAACAATAGCAGAAAGATATAACAACTACCAGGACTGAGGAAACAAGAGGAGATGGAGATTAGTGGAACATGGAGTGAGTTGGGTGGACAAAGGGACCTGTTTTTAGCTCGTGTTAAGGGACATTGTGGCCCACAGTCAACTGGCATGGAAGGATTTGTGGTAAATAAACAGTGAGCCTCCTCCCATCCTCTGACCTCATTTGATGTCTCTCATTGGCCAAACTTATATGGCAGGCAGAGTACAGGAGATGCCAATATAAACCACTTTCTGGGGCAGAACGGGGTAAAGAAGACTCAAGAATACATCTGTGTTGGCAAATGAAATCACCCTCATCTTAAAAGATTTCCATTATGAATCATTTGGGGAGAGGGATTATTGCTTTATGAACAAATAATTACTCTGTGTATTCTTTGCTTTACAAATCTGAGTAGAACGCTATATTATAAAGTAAAATGGAAAAAAATATTGGAAAGATGTATTGTTGAACTTCAGCTCTGAGAGTAATTTAGATGTTAACAATTATAGCTTTTATGAATTATTTATTTATTTATTTAGTGCTTGCTATGTACCAGACACAGTGTCATGTGCCAGGCATGTACTCTCTCATTTGATTCCACATAAGCATTGGAGAGTTTAAGTGTGTTGCCCACAGACAAGCAAGCTAGCAGAGGCAGAGCCAAAATTTGAGCATATGTGTTGTCTAGCACTAGCACAATTGAATATATTGTTCTGTGTGCATTTGACACTATTCCTCCCTCGGGAAAGACAAATTCACTATGTTTTATCACCTTCTTTCCTCTTTCATTAACCTCCCCTCCCCCCAAAAGACAATGATCATATTCTGTTTTTGTTTCTGTTGTTTTTAACTGTCCATCTTTTCCCATTTCAACCAACCCTTCCTTCCAGGCATTTGTTTCTGGCATTTCTCCTTAGAAAGCAGATTCTGAGATGCAATAACCATGCAGGATTTTTAGAAGGGAGTATTCCTAGGGTTAACATCCAAGAAAAGAGAGGAGAAAGGAGAGTGGTAATTTGATGGAGAGCTGGATGTCTGTTCAGATATGGGGGCTGAGCCTTATATTCTTGCAGTGAATATTTGCAGAATGGTGGGTGCCACAGGAAAGAGGCCTGACACTGGATGTTGTCATTTTCTTTAGCTGAGAGAGTCACAAGAAGGACTGACAACTGAGGGCCAAGGGTCATCTTGGCAACACTTCCATCAGGTGGAAGAATGAGCCTTTCACTTCGAAAAAGAGACTGTGCAGTGTGTGACAGCATCTCCCATAGTAATTATGAATCTCTAATTTATAAGCAAAATAATATAAATTATGCACACACATGCTTATACACATGTATTCTATCATATGTATAAATGTATTGTTACAAATAACAAATAAGGAGATTACAGCATAGCAATCTGGACAGTTACTAGAGTAATACCAGATAAAATATTTAATCTACATACTTACAAACATAAAAGTATACATGTGAATTTCTAGCTAAACCTGAATTATTCCTAGATAGATAGTCTCATTGAAAAGTTTATGAATTACTCAACCACAGAAATCAATGTGTTTATACACTAAATTTGTTTTAGATTCTTGAATTAGGGCAATTAATTGCTATACATTATAGGCACAATTTCTGAATTCTGGCATCCAAATGGTTAATGATATTGTAGATTCTGCATGTTTATCATTACTGAAGAAAAGAAAGCCTCTGAGAGTGGTCCTGATATTCTGTCCATAGTTGGACAAATTGTTCATTTTTAAATTCAAGGTTGCAAACTGTCATGCATGAGTTTGACTCTTCCCTAACTATGGATCTTCTGTAGCCAAGGAAAATGATATAGAGAAGTCAAGCTGTTCCTTTAAGATGAGTTCTGGGAGGCAAAACCAGACCAGAGTAAAGCAGGAAGACCAGAGGTGACAGAGAAAAGAAAAGGAAATGGATGTACGCTGTATATTTTATTTATTTTAATCTTCAAAATATACCCTAATCCAGAAGTATTTTCAAGTGAAAATCTGAGTTAAAGATTTTAGATGGAGGGGGGGAGGTTAAGATGGCGGAGGAGTAGGGGACCCCTTTTTCAGCCGGTCCCCTGAGTTGAGCTGGATAGGTACCAGACCAGCAGGAATATCCACGGAATCAGCCTGAGATGCAGGAAGATACATCTGGATCTCTACAAATGAACATCTCCAGCGCTGAGTATCGAGGTACGAAGCGGGGAGCCGTGAAACCGCGCACAGATATCGGAAGCTAAACAGAAGGGGGNGCTAAACAGAAGGGGGAGGGAGCTGCCGTGTCAGGGCGCCGGGAAGTGGTAGCCACCTACAAGGGGGAGCGGACAGACCGCGGACCCGCACGCTT
>NC_048229.1:60193921-60210451 GCF_002007445.2 Ailuropoda melanoleuca
GGAATCTGGGGATGTACTGTATGGTGATTAACATAATATAATAAAATAAAATTAAAAAAAAAGATTTTAGATGAACTTTCATGGTCATACATGAAATATTTTTACAGAAGGGATTTAAACCTACTTCTATTGACCAAAAGCACAAGTTTTAATCCATTATTCTGGTTCACCTGCTAGAAAACTCTTTCAAAGGTATGCTTGCATTTGGAATATCTAACTGGAAGCACATATATGACAAGTGCACTAACATAATACCAGTTTGCCTTTTTTTCCCACTTTGCCATCTGCAATCCTTGATGCGGATTTGTGACTATTCCTCTTTGGAAGAGAATAGGTATAGATGTAGGAAAAACATGAACTCTTAAAAATGTTAACATCTAGATCAAATGAACCATTAAAGTGTCCAGATAAAAGTCAAATGAAACTCCTTGTGATTCACTTGGAGATTTGTTTTAAAAATTTTCAATTTCTGGACAAGCCTGCACCTGTCCACAGATTCTGCTTTTCCTCCTTTAATAATTCAGCTGCTGACAGTTGGAGCTTTGCTTCTGCTTCATTAATCTGCTCCTGGGAAATAGTATTTTCTCAAAATTTTGGTGACATTTTCATTTCTCATCTTAAAGGATCCCTCTCCACCTCTTCCAGAGGTCGCACGTTTCCACCAACTCAGACAGATGGACTGGCTCATTCTTATTCAACCTGGCAGTGTTCAAAATCAAGTGCTCATTTTTTCCCTTTGATTTACCACTGCTCATTTACATCTTTGCCCATTAGATAGAAGTGCCAGTCTCATTCCTATTCCTTTTGTCTCTAAATCACAATTCACTGAGTTTGCATCCTCAGAGATATTTTGGATGTTTCTAAGGATGTACGGGTTCTTTTTATTATCAATGAAATGTTAATCAAATGAAAGTAATATTACTATAACATGCTGACTCCTCAAACAAACTGTAATGCAAAAAGATCATGGCATATTTTAAAAGAATACATTTTTTTTTATTTTCAGCTTCAAAAGACAGTCTACTTAAATACCAATTTTTTTTTCCTCTAATTTTGGAGATTTAATTCTCAGCCCTTTTCTGGACGCCGATGTGTTCAATAAGTAACTTTTTATGTTTTTTTTCCAAACTCCCCAAAATACTAATGTCACTCATAGTGAGTTTTATTTATAAAGTCAAATATTATAACACATGCTGCTTTTTTTTTTAATGAGTCAGAATATTTGAAACTATCAAATTCCACAAAAGAAAGGATGGATTTGGAGCACAAAAGATTTAGAGTAAGGCTCTGGTACTTACTGACTATATGACATTGAGTCAGTAGCTTATTCTTTCTAAGATTCATTTTTTTTTTCTCGGCTCAAAATAGTACAATTGTCAATGCCTATCTCATAACACTATTGTGAGTTCCAAATGAATCACTGCATGTAAATTCTTAACACAGAACATGAAATACGGTGGCTTCTTGAAAATGCTACCACCGTTGATATGAAGAGTTTTGGGGCATAAGACACATAAGCTCTCCAATGGTGACTTGGTTATGCACTTTGAGTTTCAGAGTTTCCATCTTTGACTTGAGAAAAAAGTAAACTTAATGTTTTTGGTTGGATTGTGTTCCTCCTCCCCATTCACATGCTGAAGTCCTGAAGCCCCACTACCTCAGAATGTAACCACATTTAGAGATATAATCTTTTTAATTTTTTTTAACTTATTTGAGAGAAAGAGAGCGCACCAGACAGAGACCACCAGAGAGAAAGCACGAGTGGGGAGGGGGTGCAGAGGGAGAGGGAGCAGCAGACTCTCCACTGAGCAGGGAGCCTGACACAGATTTCGATCCCAGGACCCTGGGATTATGTCCTGAGCCAAATGCAGATGCTTAACCGACTGAGCCACCCAGGTACCCCTAGAGACACAAACTTTAAAGAAGTGATTAAGCGGAAATGAGGTCTGTAGGGTGAGCCCTAAGCCAATATGACTGGGATTAGTAGAAGAATAAATATGGGTACAGACACATACAAATCAAGGGGCAACCATGTAAGGACACAGTGAGAACGTGGCCATCTGCAAGCCAAAGAAAGAGGTCTCAGATGAAACCAAACCTGCCAACACTTTAATCTTGGATTTTAACCTCTGAAACTGTGAGAAAATAAAGACCTATTGTTTAAACCACAAGTCTGTGGTGTTTTTTATGGCAGTTTTAGGAAATCAATATGGTTACCTCTAATAATGAGGTATAACATACTGCCCATATATAGGAGACACTTAATACTGATTTCATTTCCCCAAATTCTGAGATTTATGACTTTATTTTATAATTATTTGTGTAAATGTTTTTTTCTCTTAAGAATTTGATCTCTTGATGTCAGTAATCATATAATCCCTATTTAGCACTCTTCCTTCCATAGCAAAAGTCAGTGTTTTGCAACTAGTGCATTGATGATTATTAAGTAAATGAATGGACGTATGAATGACTGTGAGGCTGAATTATCTATAGGAAAACTAAAAATTCCGTTTGGACCTCATGTGGTTAAATTTAATGACAACTTTATCTCCAACATCCTGAAATTGCCAGATGGTTGTAGCCATTTTAACATAATACAAATTGGCAGTCTAGAAGCAAGACATTACAGGAATATTTTCCCATGTAACTCTCCCTATTTGTACCTCTAATTTACCTTAAAGCCACATGAATATGGCCTATTTAATATTTTATTTGTGTCTGTTCCTTTGTTATTTGGGGTGAGATTATTAACATAGCATAAAAAGTTTAGTTAAATATTCTTGCCAGCCACAAAATAAATGCAAACAAGCATAGATCAGTAACACCTTACTTAAAAAGTGTTCTATTAATATTTTGTAGAGAAAATGAAGGGATTTGTGCAACCTGTCTGAGTTAACTTGAGACAATCAAAGAACATCAGCAAAGCTGATACCATGCCTGTACATGTAGAGCCAATGAAAGGTTAAAAGGTTAAGAATGCTAATACACAGACTACCGTCTAGGAAACCATAGTACGTTGGACTGAGTTTTCATCATTGTGAAATCACAATCTTTTTCAAATTGATTCAGCAGGCTTATCTGAACATTGTATCTGAACATATTTGATTTCAGAAGATCATAGTTTGTCTTGCCTATTTGCAGTTAAATCAGTTCTCAATAAGTTCATTTTGAATCTGGCTAGAAGAAAAATTGTGTAATGTAGGCACCCACACAGCATTTCCTTTTTTTTTTTTATTGCATTTTTTTAAATTTTATTTTATTATATTATGGTAATCACCATACAGTACATCCCCAGATTCCGATGTAAAGTTTGATGCTTCATTAGTTGCGTATTAACACCCAGTGCACCATGCAATACGTGCCCTCCTTACTACCCATCACCAGTCTATCCCATTCCCCCACCCCCTCCCCTCTGAAGTCTTCAGTTTGTTTCTCATAGTCCATAGTCTCTCATGTTTCATTCCCCCTTCTGATTACCCCCCTTTTCTTTATCCCTTTCTTCCCCTACCGATCATCCTAGTTCTTATGTTCCATAGATGAGAGAAATCATATGATAATTGTCTTTCTCTGCTTGACTTATTTCACTTAGCATTATCTCCTCCAGTGCCGTCCATGTTGCAGCAAATGTTGAGAATTCGTTCTTTCTGATAGCTGAGTAATATTCCATTGTATATATGGACCACAGCTTCTTAATCCAGTCATCTGTTGAAGGGCATCTCGGCTCCTTCCATGATTTGGCTATTGTGGACAATGCAGCTATGAACATTGGGGTGCATATGGCCCTTCTCTTTACTACGTCTGTATCTTTGGGGTAAACACCCAGTAGTGCAATGGCTGGGTCATAGGGTAGTTCAATTTTTAACTTTTTAAGGGACCTCCACACTGTTTTCCAGAGTGGCTGTACCAACTTGCTCCCACCAACAATGTAGGAGGGATCCCCTTTCTCCACATCCTCTCCAACAATTGTAGTTTCTTGCCTTGTCTATCTTTGCCATTCTAACTCACACAGCATTTCCTGACGTGTGTCCAATAGAATACCAATTTCTCCACTTATTAGTTAGTAAAAATAAAAGAGAAATAGTGAGATATTTTCTAGTCAATTCTATTTGGGAGATCATGACTCAGAGTTAAACTGAATTCTGACATTCATAAATTTGCAGAATTTTAATGTATGAATATATGTTAAGATTATCCAGACATGTCATTTTCAAAATGTACTTGACCATGAACGCTTAAATTTAAAGTGTGACTTACAGGTTCATCATACTGTACAGTGCACCAAAGAAACTGCTAAACATAACAATAAACATTGCTAGCTAGGACATTAGAAATATAACCTTTTTTTTTTTTTTTTGGTATAGTGAGGAATATATGTTAGAGGCAGGTTGAAACTTAGGAAAAAGAAAACTTGAGAATCCCTATTAATCCTCTTGGCCTTGGGTTAAGACTGGTTTTCTTGTGTGCGTTTGCTTGGTTTGTTTTAGTTTGTCTTGGTTTTTGTTTTGTGGCTTAGACGTGACCTAACTTATGATTCCTTATTCTTGATGGGTATGTGAGGCCAGATAGGGGTTACTTGGTTAAATCATCCAAAATAGGAAATAAAGCATAATCCAAGGACAACTAACAGGGAGGTAAAGGACTATGGAATAGAGTTTCCTGTTAACAAAACAAGGTCTCCCTCAGTGTTAAACCATTACTCAGTGTGACATAATAGTGATAAGTATCGGAGGTGTCTATTCTAAACTTGTTCTTAAATGAATTCATTATCCCAACTGGCTAGCACACTGTTGGAGATTATATATATATATATATATATATATAGAGAGAGAGAGAGAGAGAGAGAGAGAGAGAGCATGTAAGATGTTTATTGGTATAATTTTAGAAATTTTATCGCTCAAAAAAGAAATACTGTACTTTTTAGTTGTCACCCTCTAATCTCCTTCTGTGACCTAGATCTAGGCAACCACTAATCTACTTTCTCTGTATATTGATTTTTGTATTTGGAATATGTCATGTAAATAAAATAATGTAATATGTGGTCATTTATGATTGTCTCCTTTCACTTAGCATAATGTTTTCAAAATCTGTCAATTTTGTAACATATATAAGTACTTCGGCTTATGGTTGAATAATATTGTATTGTATGGATATGCCACATATTATTTATCTACTCATCAGTTGGTATACAACTGGTTTGTATCTACCTTTTAACTGTTATTAATAATACTGCTATGAACATCTATGTACAAGTTTTGTTTGTACATTCACTTTCATTTCTGTTTAGTATATACCTGGTAGAACTGGTATACCTAGAATTTCTGAGTCAAATAACTCTGTGCTTAACTTTTTGAGGAACTAAGAGACTATTTTCCAAAGCAATGGTGACTTTATATATCCATCAGCTGTGTATGGGGGGTTTGATTTCTCCACATTCTTACCACCACTTATTTTAAAGATTTTTATTTATTTATTTCAGAGAGAGAGAGCACATACAAGCTGGGGAGAGAGGCAGAGGGAGAGGGAGAAGCAGACTCCCCACTGAGCAGGGAGCCCGACATGGGGTAGATCCCAGGACCCCAAGATCATGACCTGAGCTGAAGGCAGATGCTTAATTCACTGAAGACACCCAGGCACCCCACCACCACTTATTTTATGTTTTGCTTTGTTTTGTTTTGTTTTAAAATAGAAGCTATGCTAACAATGTGAAGTGGTATCTCATGGTGATTTTGATTTTCATTTCCTTAATGATTACTGATGCTCAGGATTTTCCCAAGCACTTTTGGCTATTTGTATATTTTCTTTGGAGAAATGTTTATTGGAGTTCTTTGCCCATTTTTTTTTTAAGTTGGGATGTTTATTTTCTTGCTATTGAGTTCCAGCAGTTCTTTTTATATTATGGATGTTAACTTAACCTCATCATATGTGATTTTCAAAATTTTCTCTAATGATATATGCTCTCACATCATTCATGATATACTTTAAAGCGCAGGAGGTTTTCATTGTGATGAAGTCCAATTCCAGCTCCCCACTCCCCAGCCTTTGGTCACTTGTGCTTTTGGTGCAATATGTAAGAGACCACTGCCTAAGAAAAGGTTACAGAGATTACCCTTGCCTTTTTTACTAAGAGTTTTATAGATTTAGCCCTTCATTTAAGTCAATGATGCACTTTTAGTTAATTTTTGTGTTTGGTGTGAGGTATGAGTCACCTTTATTCTTTTGCATGAGGATATACTGTTGCATTATTTGTTGAACAATGATTCCTTCCCAATTGAATGGTCTTGGCATTTTGTTGAAAGTCAGTTGATCTGGGGCTCCTGGGTGGCTCCTTTATAGTCCTTTAATTACTCTAAGGTAGTATTACCTACTCTTTTTATTCTGACTTTAATAAGTTGAGCTTTGTATTTTTTTTCTTGATCAATCTACAGAAAAATTTGTCAGTTTTATCAATTTTTTCAAAGAAAAAAATATCTTTTGGTTTCGTTGACTTATCTTTTTTTTTTTTTTTTTGCTTTCTCTTTCATTTATTTCCACTCTAATTTTATTATTCCTTTCCCTTTGTTGGCTTTCGATTTATTTTGTTATTTTTTCCAGTCTTCAAGGGAGGAAGGTTTGAGTTTTGATGTTTAGATTTTTCTTTTTTTAATTTTAATATAGGCATTTACAGCTATAAAAATCTCTTTAAGAATCACTTTAACTGCATCCTATAATGTTATGTTTCTCACACATCCTATAATATATGTCTTGCAAAGTATTTTCTATCTTGTCTTTCTATTTCCTCTCTGACCCGTCGCTTAAGAGTATATTGTTTAATTCTTACATAGTTGTGAGTTTCTCAAATTTCCACCTGTTATTGACTTCTAATTTTATTCCACTGTAGCTGTGGACCGTATTGTTATTCTTTTATGGATTGACCCTTTTATTGTCATTACTGATGCAACTGGATATAATTTTGCTTTTATTTTTGTTTTTATAAGTGTCACGTATTTTTGTTGTGTTTTATCCTTCTTTGGTGCTTTTTTTTAAAAAAGTGATTTATTTTATTTATTTATTCATTTTCTTTTTTTTACAGAAGTTTTTCAGTGTGAGGGCAACTCTTGCAACAATTTCACTGGTATGACTGAAAGCAAATGACTATATATTTTTCCTGAAGTTAAAAGAAATAACTATTTTCACCCACACATTTCTTGGGATTTATGGAAATATTAGGTGAGCAGGTCCCCAAGAAAAGATTAGGTTTTATGCCACCATGTGTTGGTAGGGACAAAAAAATCATTGTAATTCGATTAAATAAATAATATATCGTAATTATGTACTCCAAGATTACAGATCAAGGCATTTTATATTACACTAACTTGAATAATTTTATGCATGAGGTTTCCATTTACTGAGGTAAGTGTTACAGCTGATAAATCTGGTTTGGAGGAAAGGATCTTGTGTTCAAGTTAAAGGGATACAGAATTTACAGTATTCTTGGTATATCCAAAAATATATGCTTGTTAGTCATTAGAATGCTATGGTAAGGCATTAAGGTAACTAAGAGAAGGACATCTGTGGCCACTCAACCAGGGACCTATGGTCTCAACTGGGCCTGAGATAAGATCTGTGTCTGCAAAATCATTCCTAATCCTCACTGGAGATCAGAGTAAATGTATAGTTCTCAGCATTATCCCGGTTAGGTTTGTCTAAAAATCCTCAGCAAAGATAATTTTGAAGAGTCACACGCCAGTGAAATCGGATGAGGTAAGGCATTACAGAACAGGGACTGATGCTTCCAATGAGTTTGTATTTATTTAGTCCAGATAAGAAAGTGTTTGACAGGGAGTTTTGTGCTGTGGCTGAGTACAAAATGTTGATATCACTGCATTTAGGGTCTCCTGTTAAAGTCAATATGTGTCAACAATGCACTTCAAGTTCTATTTGTTGGAGGAACAAAATAACTGTAGATGGTTCTTCTTCATCTTCCTCCCCTCCTCCCCACCCCGAGGGTAGATGTTTCTGATGAACAGGCATTAGTGTTTCTTCCATTAGGAACTTTTAAAAATATAAATTAATGTCTTGGTATTGTGGCTTCTGTAGCAGTCTCTTGTGTTTTAGAAGAGCATGAATCAATTCACCAAGGCTACAGCCCTCTCACATTGTAAACCAGTGAAATTAAGTTTGTGAATCTGAAAAGCTGAAAAAATTACTCCTGGGACTGAGGAAAATGTGAGAATAAGACTGAGAAGCCATGATTCCCTATCTGTCTTCCTACACACTTACATAGCCTCTGTCATCTGGGAAAGGAAGAAAGGTTTTCACCATGCCAGTTAAAAACTGTGAATGTGACCTAGATAATTCTTGAAGAATTTAGGTTGAAACACTGCCTTTAATGTCTACTGGAAGGAAAACTAAACCTTCATTCCTTAGAATGAATTGTGGTAAAACAAATGTATCAAAAGTGCTAAACCGAGATTAAAAAAATATATATATATACTTCCAGGTAAGCTGTCTGAATATATTTGGACATTCTCTAAAATAGTCTTATCATATTTAAAACACAGGAAATACTGTGTGTGTGTGTGTGTGTGTGCGCGCGCGCGCACGCGTGCTCAGTGGTAGTTTAAATAACAACCAAACATTATTCTCAGCCATAGGAATAAACAACCTCTCCACAAGAATAAGAAAAACTTGACATTCAAGAAATATCTAATCTGGAGTTACAATGCTATAAATAATTTTCGCACTGAAAATATGGATATTTTATCCCTTACTAGAGTTCTCCTTTGCTACTTATCTCAAGAAAATAAATTATGTAATAAATGTTAATATTCTTAGCTTCTTGTTTTAATTAGAACAGGAATAGAGGATAAGCAGGATGATGGTCTGGCTTGATGGGTCACTCTTTTATAGATTTCCAATATTTTTTTTTGTGACTGATTCACAATGGTATTTAAACATCAGGGGAATGAAAGTTGAAGAAAATTCAGCTATCCAGCACATAAAGATAAAATCTCCATGTTGGTATTCCTAATATCTACAATTTAATAGGAAAGAGGTGTTGGACATGATTTGTCCTGCTTCTAAGGAAAGCAAATTTAAAAGAAGGAGGGATCTGGTTCACTATAAAGAAAAACAGTAAGAATTGCCCCACATTAGTTTAACTTTTTGGCCTTTATCCAGTAGTGTGGTTCACGGACTAAAAACAATGAAATGCCACTTTGTTCTTCAGAGATCTTGACTGGGTGACCTAAAATGTTTCCTCTAGTATCAAACCTATAAAAATTTAAGTATCCCATATTTTCAATTAATTTGCTTATTCACCCATTAATTCATTCACATTTAATTTTGAGTACCTACTTTTTCCCCCCTAATTGTGTTAGTTACTAATGATCAGAATTTTGGAAGATACACATTGCCCTTGTCCCCTCATGGGTTCAAGAATAGTAGAGAAAACAAGAAGTAAACAGTCAGTGTCAATATCATGTGATAAGAGCTGTAACTGAGAAAGGGAAAGTTATGGAAGCAGAGAGCGGGGGCTTTTCAGCCCTAATACTCTTCACAAGAATGTGGAGGATTCAGGTACCACCAAGGAAATTTCACACTACTCCAGATTCTTATATCAAATACCCTGGGACCAAAGTAATGTACGGACCACCAAAGAATCAAGAAGCTAGGGTCATGTTAGATGGAAGAGGCAGAACAGAAAGCCCATTTTCACTGAGACTCCTACCATTCAATTAATTCCCCTAGAGGTTATTCTGGTATAATAATGTATTTTCTTCATAAGTGATATACTATCCATTGTTATACTCATTACTGAATTCCTATGGAGTTGATCTTAGATAATGAAGAGACGGAAGTTTTAAGTTTAGCTGTGCAAGTGTCTTCTGAGATTTAATTGACTTGACATTTGAGATTTACCCAGTCCACAATATACACCTCTGCAGCTCCAAAGGTTTGATAACATCAATTTTGCAGTCTCCCTCTCAAAGGATGGAGAAAGCTCATTTAGCCTTTCTGTAAATACTTTCCTTAAAAAAATGCTTCCAATATAATAAAATAGGTTTTTTTTCCAGGTGGTGGTATGCATTATGTCAAGGTAAAAGATTTTGCCCCAAGCAGCTACAAGCAGTAGCAAAGCAGAATGACTGTAGGCATCCTTGTTCTGTGCACACTGCTTGTATACTTCTCCTCTTACTCATGTCCACTGTCTTGCATAAATGAGCTATACTATACATTTTTTAATAAAATACAGCCACAAAGAAGTCTATATGAACACACTATAAATAATGGTACGTGGTGGACTTCTACTTTCCTAATTTCAAAGATTACAGGTATGTGAAATTAGGCTGATGATTTAGAAATTTTATTTTACAATTCGTGTGGGGAAAATTACACACACACATACCCATATTAAGTTTGGACAAAGTTTGCAGTTCATTAGCTACGGATATAAAAACAGATGACAGTCACAGGAGATTAAGCCATATTTATACACTTTTACTTGGCCCCAGAATTTTGAGGGAGACATCAGTCATACATGCTATCCATACAGAGGAGGGCCAATGAGAGGTTAAATATGTAATATGTATTGCCTTGTCACAGCCCTTTTATTTTGTGGCTTAACAAACATGTATACTACTTGAATCATTATTTGAGAATATTTAAAAATATCTAAGCCCTTCTTCTTTCTTTCTTTTTCTTCTCCTCCCTCCAGTTTTACTGAAATAAATACAGTTCACATAACAGAAATTCACCAAATTTAAGTATACAAAACACAACCATATCCATATCCAATTTTAAAACATTTCTATTACCTGCAAAAAATACATTTAAAAAAATATTAGGGATTATCTTCCTTGTCTTCTTAACCCCAGTTTAAGAAAAATACAAGTCTGCTTCTTGTCTGTATGGATTTGCCTATTCTAAACATAATAACAAAATGTATGGTTGCGTTCTTTCATTTAATAAAACAGTTTCAAGGTTTATCTGTGTTGTAATATATATCACTACCTCATTCCGATTTATGGCTGAATAATATTTCATTGTGTGAAAGTACCACATGTTATCCATATATCCATTTATCAGTTGGCAGATATTTAAATTGTTTCTACCTCTGGGATAACCCTTTTTTTTTTTAAGATTTTATTTATTTATTTGACAGAGATAGAGACAGCCAGCGAGAGAGGGAACACAAGCAAGGGGAGTGGGAGAGGAAGAAGCAGGCTCATAGCGGAGGAGCCTGATGTGGGGCTCGATCCCATTAACTCCGGGATCACGCCCTGAGCCGAAGGCAGACGCTTAACCGCTGTACCACCCAGGCGCCCCTGGGATAACCCTTTTTTGAATCTTTGTGTACAATTTTTTTTTTTTTTTGGTAGACATAAATTTTTGTTCCACTTGGGTATTATACCTAGGAGTGGATCTGCTGGGTTATATAGTAACTTTGTAATTAACATTTTGTGGAACTGGCAAAATGTTTTCCAAATTAGCACCATTTTACATTCCCACCAGCAATGCTTATGGGTTCAAAATTCTTCTCATCATAGTCAGCATCTGTTTTTATTGTAACAATCCTAGTGAATATGGAGTGATATCTCCTTAAGATTTTGATTTGTGTTCCTTAATGACAAATAATATTGAACATCTTTCCATGTACTTATTAGACATTACATATCTTCTTTGGAGAAATGTCTATCTAAATCCCTTGCCTATTTATTACTTGGTTATGTATCTATTTTTGAGTTGCGACACATTTATATACACTGTATACAAGAACCTCGTCAGATATATGATTTGCAAAAATGTTCTCCCATTCTTTAAGTTACCTTTCCACATTCTTAATGGTATCATTTGCCCTATGAAAGTATTTATTTTTTATACAGAACCATTTACCTGTTTTCTTTTGCCAGTTGTGCTTTTGATGTCATATCTAAGAACCAATGCCTAATATAAGATCACAAAGATTTGTTCCAATATTTTCTTTTAATAGTTGTTTTAGTTTTAGCTCTTACATTTAAATTACTGCTTGATTTAATTTTTGCATATGGCATGCCATAGAGACCATCTTCATTATTTTACATATAGATAACCAGTGGTCACTATACCGTTTGTTGAAAAGATGAATCTTGCCTCCATTGAAATGTCTAAACATTCTTCTCAAAAAAATTATTGACTAGAAAGTTAGGGGTTTTTTTGGACTGTTGATTCTAATTTCTTAATATAGATATCTATTCTTAAGCCAGAATGACACTGTATTGATCACTGTAGCTTTGATGTAAATTTTAAAATAGGAAGTATGACACCTCCAAGTTTATATTCTTTTTCAGGATAAATTTGACTCTTCTAGATCACTTGTATTTCCATATGAATTTTGGGATAAGTCTGTCACTTTATGCCAAAAAGCCAGATGGGAGTTCGATACAGATTGCATTGAATCTGTTGATCAATTTTAGGTATGTCCCCATTTTAACAATATTAAGGCTTCCAATCTGTGAAAATGGGATATATTTCCATTTATTTGAATCTTCAATTTCTCAGCAATGTTTTGTAGTTTTCAGCCCTTAATTATTAGTTTTTCCCCCTAAGTATTGTATTTTATTCTTTTAGATTCCATTGTAAATGGAATTGTTTTCTTCGTTTGATCTTCACATCGACCATTGCTAATGTATAGAAATACAACTGATTTTTATATATTGAGCTTGTATCCTGTATCTTAGCTTACTTATCGGGTTCTAATTGTGTATGTGTGTGTGTTAGTGAACTCCTTAGATTATTTTACATAAAAGATCATGCGATTCATAAATAGAAATCATTTATTCCTTTCCAATCTAGATGTCATTTATGTTTGGTTTTTTTTTTTTCGTAATCGTCCTAGAATATCCTGTACAATGTAAAAACAAAAGTGGTGAAATCAGGTATTTGGTCTTGTTACTGATCTTAGGAAATGATATTCATTCTTTCACTATTAAATAAGATTTTAGCTGTGGGGTGTTCTTCCTTACAGTCTTTTATCAGGTTGAAATGTTTCCCTATTTTTACTAGTTTTCTTGAGTATACTTATCATGAATGGATGTTGGATTGAGATGAGCATTTAGTGTTTTTTTAGTTTTTATTCTTTTAATATTATATATTACATTAATTTATTTTTAGATATTAATTGGTTTTTAGATATTGAATCAGCCACAGAATCCTGGGATAAATCCCTCCTGGTCATGGTGTAAAATACTTTTATGCATCATATTCATTCCTTAATTACATTGTTGAAATGTTTTATTACATCCATTTTCATACAGGGCATTGGTTTGATGTTTTGTTTTCTTGTGCTATTTTTGTCTGTTTTGGGTTTGAGGTTAGTCTGTCCTTGACGAGTAAATTCAGAAATGATCTTATTAAATAGTTTGATAAAATTCACCAATGAAGCCATCTGGTATTGGACTATATCCTGTGGAAAGTTTCAAATTACTGATTTAATATATTTCTTTTATATACGTATTTAGAGTTTATTCTTCTTGAGTCAGTTTAGTTAGTTTGTGTTCTTCTAGGAATTTTCCCATTTCATATAATTTATCTAATTTGTAGGCATGAAATTCATTTATGTGACCTTATATATCCTTTCATGTTTCTAAGATTGGTAGTTATATCCCCTTTTTGGTATGCTTTTCATAATTTTAATCTTCTATATTTTTTTTTCCTTTGTCAGTTCAAGAAAACTTTCATCCATTTTATTACTCTTTTCCAAAAAACAATGATATTCTCAAATGATTTTCTAAATCCTTTTAAATTGGGTTGCTGGGTGGCTTAGTCAGTTAAGCATTTGCCTTCAGCTCAGGTCATGATCTCAGGGTCCTGGGATTGAGTTCCACAATGGGCTCCCTGTTCAGTGGGGAGTCTGCTTCTCCCTTTTCCTCCAGCTCCTGCTCTCTCTCTCTCACTCAAATAAAATAAAATAAAATAAAAAACCGACTTTAAATCCATTTAAATTTATTTTCCTGTGATCTTTATTATTTACTTTTTAATAATTGCTTTGTGTTTACCTTGCTTTTGTTTTTCTAGCTTTTTAAGGTAGGAGACTGTTATTACTTTGATTTTTTAAATATGGGGGTTAGAGTATAAGTTCCCTTTAAGTGCTGTTTAAGCTGCATTAAGTATTGATATATAGTATCTTCATTTTCATTCATATCAAAGTATTTGCTAATTCTCCTTATGATTGCTTACTTGACAGATTTGTTCTTCAGGAGAATGTTGGTAATTGCCATATGATATACATGGATGTATAAGTAGGTAGATAGATAGATATTATAATCATTACTTTGTATAGTTTTACATCCCTCTAAAAAGTTGAACAAAGAATGGAAGCAAGCATGTATTTATATAATTTGTTATATTAATGTTTTAATTTGCCATTACTAATTTCCTTAATTTTTTGAATGTGAATTTGAGTTTTCATTTCCTTATTTCAATACATCTTTATTTTTTTTCCTACTCTCCTCATTTGTGCTTTTACCCTTCCATAAGTTATAGGTATAACATAATTTACCATAATTATCATTTAAATCATTTGAGAATAAATAAAAATAAATATATAATAATTCTACTGTCTTTTATAGTAATTTATGTAATTATCTTTTCCAGGGCTCTTTTTTGATGTTGATTCACATTGCTGTCTGATATCATTTTTTTCCCCCCAGGCTAAAAGAACATATCTTCCAGTTACTAATTCTCTATGTTTCATTTATAAGGGAATGTGTTATTTTGATTTCCCTTTTGAAAAACAGGTTTATTGGATATAAGTATCATAGTTGTCATTTTTTAGTACTTTGAAAAATATGTTATTTGTACTGTCTAACTAAGACGGTAGACAGATTTCCTAAATACCTGAAGCCAAAAAAGACGGAGGGAGAGGTAGAAAAGGAGGGAGAGAGGGAAAAGAGAAGAGAAGGAAAAGAAAGAACAAGGGAGAGGAAGGGAGAGGAGGTGAAGAGAGGGGAGGGGAGGGGAAGAGAGGGGAGGACAGAGAAGGGGAGGAGAGAGAAGAGAGGAGAGGAGAGGAGAGGAGAGGAGAGGAGAGGAGAGGACAGAATTATCCATTATTTGCTTTGTGTTGAAGTATTCCTCTAATGCCTAGCCAGACCCTTTACACCTCAGACTTAGCCTTCACGTAGTACTTACACAGAACCTGAAAACCAGCTAGAGGTAAAGCTTAGGTTCTTCTCAATTCTTTCAAAAACATGCGGCTTAGTCAGTTAAGCATCCAACTCCTGATTTCAGCTAAGGTCCTGATCTCATGGGTCATGATCTCATGGGTCATGGGATTGAGCCTGAGACTCTGAGCTCAATAGGGAGTCTCCTTAAGATTCTCTCCCTCTTCCTCTCTCTCTACCCCTCTCCCCTCTTTAATCAGTCAGTCCATCAAAAAACATGCTTCCTGCCATGGGCATGCATATAGACTCCTAGATACCAGATATATATATATAAGAGTTTCTCAATGCTNGCCTAGCCAGGCCCTTTACACCTCAGACTTAGCCTTCACGTAGTACTTACACAGAACCTGAAAACCAGCTAGAGGTAAAGCTTAGGTTCTTCTCAATTCTTTCAAAAACATGCGGCTTAGTCAGTTAAGCATCCAACTCCTGATTTCAGCTAAGGTCCTGATCTCATGGGTCATGATCTCATGGGTCATGGGATTGAGCCTGAGACTCTGAGCTCAATAGGGAGTCTCCTTAAGATTCTCTCCCTCTTCCTCTCTCTCTACCCCTCTCCCCTCTTTAATCAGTCAGTCCATCAAAAAACATGCTTCCTGCCATGGGCATGCATATAGACTCCTAGATACCAGATATATATATATAAGAGTTTCTCAATGCTCTTGTTCTCCAGATTACGTCATTCTCCAGTTTTTCCTCCCAGGCTTTTACCACATCAATTGCTTAACCTTGAATGCAATCTTTTGTTCAAGCGGCAGCAGCTCTTTCATTTGCTTTTCCATGTTTTTGAGGAATATCCTCCATGGAGCCATGTTTTACCCTGAGAGAGTCCAATTTAAGTGAAACAAAGTCAAGGCCTTTGCCATCAGTCCTTAAGGGATCCCCAACACATG
The DNA here is from genome assembly GCF_002007445.2 of Ailuropoda melanoleuca. Classification (NCBI taxonomy): domain Eukaryota; kingdom Metazoa; phylum Chordata; class Mammalia; order Carnivora; family Ursidae; genus Ailuropoda; species Ailuropoda melanoleuca. The sequence goes on from NC_048229.1 coordinate 60,209,997, forward strand.
TCAAAACACTATATTGAGAACAAAGTCAGCTCTGCTACCTCCAGAATCAGGGAACCACACCAGGAATGAGAGCTGCTTAGAAGGCAAGTTATTATCTTCAAGACAACTACAGAGGCAGGGAGGGGGTGAGGTAAGAATAGGTCAAAATGCCACAAAGTTCTCCTATCATGTTTCAGTTACCTTACTCTTAACTCTGTTGTTTTCTTGGTTGTTGTAAACTTTTGACGATTTCCCAGAGTTCTGCCAACAAACTGACTTTTTGCCTGCTTTTTTTCACTGTGGAGGGATGGACCATTAGAATCCCTTTTTGTGCCATTATCACTCAGAGATTGTTCTTAAGCCCTATTGTGCCAATGAGACTTTTGTCCTTTGTTACTGGTTTTGTGGATGGCTTGGACACTGTTTCACATCTTCCTATCCTACTCTGATTGGTCCTGAGTGGTACAGCCTAGTAC
>NC_048229.1:60210551-60235664 GCF_002007445.2 Ailuropoda melanoleuca
AAAAAAAAAAAAATAGAACTAGCAAAGTTGGAAGGAATATGCCCTGGAGTTATTTGCTTATCCTGTCATGGAACATTTAATTTAAAGGTTTGTATAACTCAGAGAGATACTTCCATGTTTGTTCTGTTAGACTTCTGATATGTTTTTCCTAATCTTGACAACAAGAGCAAGATTGTGGGCAGATCAAAATAAAATGTGTATCATTCATTATGTTACTTGTTAGGAACCACAGAAAAAGGAATAATCAATTATGGTTTCTGATTCTCTGTCTCTGATACCTTTCTCCCACCTCTTTTCCTATGCAGCCTAGTAAGAACACAGACATGTTTTCAACAATATGATGAACCCTTTAATGCAGACATGAACAAAGTATTAACCATGTTTGCATACCCCACAATGCCTCTCTCAGGGCTTTTTGCAGAGGAAGAACTGACTAAATGGTGGTTGATTAATATTTGTAAAATGCACTGGGTTTACAATTCCAGTAACAATCTACAACAATGATAAACCTGTTTCTATGTCTAAAGACTTCATATGGAGTGAGGTCTATGTGTCTGTCTGCTTATCATTTATCTCCATTTCTTTATGTGTATATTTATCAACATCTACATATATCTAAACTTGAAAGTTTTTTTTTCTTTAACTTGGAAAAATCTTATAAGGATAATGCTTTCCCTTCTTATCTTTGTATTTCAATCAAAATCTAATGGAGTCATCACAGCAACCATTACCATTTTCTTTTCCTCCAGCAAGTAAACTGTTATATATATAAATAATGCCAATTATTCCATTACATTTACATTTCTGTATTTTATTTCCTCATCGCCAAAAAATTCTTCCTAGGTCTTATATTTCTTCTCATGTTTTGACAGTCTTAAAATTTAACAGACACTGAATGACAATCCAAATGCTTTTCATTGTGGTTTAGGTTTTCCCGTTCTTGGACTCAACACAGACATTCAGATGCAAGCACCTTCATCTTTACCACTATAGTAATTAAAAGGGGTATTGTTACCCACTGTGGATATGGCATACGAGATCTTCTGGCTCCAAAGTTACAAGTCAGTTATATTTCTAAACTTGAAATCAAGAAGGAAGAATGTAATAACAGCTTCACACAAAAGAATCATCACCTATTGGAATTATTCTTGACTGAATGTCAGCTCATCGAGATTCTAGTCCTGGTACTAGCACTGATTCACTAATGATCACGTACAATTCCCTTTATCTCTTAAGAAAATAACATTGGCCAGTGGCCAATCTGCTGTTTGAACCCTCCATTCATTCATAGGAGGGGACAAATGACCTAGTAGGTCTTTACCCCATGTTTTGATTTTCCAATTCCTAATAACTTCAGTTATAAAATGCTGAGAATTTTTTATCTCATTGGTTGTACACAGATTTATTTCAAGATTCAAGTAAGATGATGGATATGAAATTACTTTAAGAACCATAAAAACAGGCTTTGTTTTTTCTGATTATAACTTGACAACAAAGGTAATTGTTAAAAGAATTAATAAAGTTATGATTCCTTGTGTCTTTACATTGTGTGACAAGCAAAGATTTCCAAGATAACACAAAAAAGTGTTAACTGTGCAACACTTACTGCATTATCCCAAGTCATTGAATCAAGTGGAGCCATGCCCAACTTTGCTTGTTTGTGCATTCAGGCTTGGGCTGATGGCTGTAGGAATTTCCATCCATATGTTAGGCAATGGCCTGGAGTGAAACATGCTCAGGATCAGGGTTATTTTCCAGGTTAGGCTGTTGTAATACTTTGTAGAACAGCTGGATTATGTTTTCCAAGAGTACACAATAGCACCTAAATAGCTGTCATGCCATGATTTAGAGATTTTAAAATCATTCCCATGTTTAATTCATCATACAACTCTGTTCTGATATTTTGATATGCATTTTTTTTCTTATTTCCTTTTTTTTCTTCTTTTTTTGATGAAATCTATTTCTTGCAAGTTGCCTTTTCTGTTTTGGCATATTCTTTGATGGACCTCAATAACAAAGCCAGCATTTGGATTCCTTTTAGAGAAGGAAAAACACCAAAGTGAGTAAAGCAGACAGCACGGTTGGAGGACCAAGTGCTAGAACACAAGCAAGATGAGTGTTCAAGGATACCAAATTTAAAAAAACAAAAGAAAACAAAACAAAAAACCAGATTTGGCAAAACCAAATTTGAAATTCCAGCTCCTCTAAATTATTTGGTGTCTGCATACGGTGGGATAGAAAGTAACTGCATTCTTAACTTTAGCTGCTTCTTCTTCTTCTTCTTTTTTTTTTTTTTTTTTGAGGTGGTGGGAGGGGCAGAGGGAGAGGGAGACAGATAATCTTAAGCAAGCTCCATGCCTAGCATGGAGTCCAATGTGGGGCTCAATCTTGAGATTATGACCTGAGCCAAAATCAAGAGTGGGAAGCTTAAACCAACTGAGCCACCCAGGTGATCCAACTTTGGCTTCATTTAATAGTAGTCTATCAGTCTTTATAAAATTAGAAGTTGCAAGGAGGCTGTCCAGAGCCAGAACAGGAGTTGAATGGTGTCATCCAAGACTCTAACTCTTGCAGTTATTCTGTTCTATCATCTTAGGAGTTATGGCTTTACATCTTTCTGATTTTCACATCACAGTTCCATGACATTGTTAAAGATGGTTGTTGCATCTCTGAATATTTATGTTTTCTATAACAGAAAGGAAGAGGTATGACAAAAGTGCACCACAGTTTATTCTAGAAAAGGGTTATATTTTCATATCAGAAAAGAAGTTCACCTTACCTAATTTATTCTCATTTCATATTAGCTAGAACTGGGTAAGATGTGTGTCCTTAGACCACCTGGTCGAAGGAATACAATTTCTAAAAACAATACAGATTAATGGTTCATTGGGATGAGCACCAGAAGTCTGTGTTTTAAGTAATGCTTCAAGTGATTCTGTTGCTAGCTCTCTCTCTCTCTCTCAAATAAATAAATAAAATATTAAAAAATATGAGATTAATTTCCCTCATATAACATTATAAGAGCAAACAGAAATAATGAAATGGTAGTATACTCAATATGATCATTAAATGATGAAATGATAAACAGCAAACAAACAAGGAAAGAAACAAACCTGATGATGCTACAGTGGAATTCTAACATGAGGGTGAGGATCAGAGTGAGAAACAGATACATAGATCTTAAAAGATGATAGACAAGAAGGGTAATGGTATCCAAGAGTTTTTATCATTGTCCAGTAAGAAATGCATCCTTTAGCCTGAACAACATTCAGAGTATGACTCTGCTCTGCCTATAGCATGACACATATTGTGAATCAACCCACAATCAATAGAAAGCAATTAAATTATAGAGAGAAGCTTTTTTCCTGAATGAATAGTGAGAGCAAAGCATTTTGCTAAATTAATTGAAGAAACAAATATCCACAGAAATCAGCTGATTAAATGCAACATTGAGAGGGGACATTTATAAGTTGTAGTTGAGATTAAGGACATTTCTAATAGGAATAAAAGCCTTTAAAATTGACCAATAAAAACACAGATAGTATGGAAAAAGAAAGTCATGGGGATAGCATGGGAAAAGAAAGTCATGGGGCACAAAAAGATGACAGAGGAACATGGACAAAGGAATTGAGACCACACTGTGCCTTTTTAGGCCATATTATTAAAAAATTTCCATTAGTCCTTTAGTAGGAAAAAATAAACCTTACTATCATAATACATTGGATAATATTAAAATTCTGAATTTATAATTACACAACATTAAGTGCATCATGAACTCTGTCTTATTATCACTCTAAAGTGAAAATTAAGTCATTCTCAATTTATAATTTTGTTATCTTTATAATGTTGTGAATTAAAGAATCCCTCAAGACAGAACAGGTAATAACAGTGAGAAGCACATATGAATACTAAGCATAAATCCAAGTGCTCAGAAGGAGTCAAAAAAAAAGAAACAAAGCCCTTCCACCCCCAACAGAATGTTATTTTGATAGGACTGTTTCTGACTAGACTTTTTGAAACACTTAGTGAATTTTATAATAGTACATAAGAGATAAATGATTAATATTTTAAAATACCAGGAAATGCTGGTGTAGACAGTAAAGGGAAAATATGTGTGGTCTTTCATGACTTACATAATGCAAAAAAAAGAAAAATCCCCATGGATAAGTGTCTTTCTAATTATTTCAGTCAGAAAGATAGTTTACACCTGATCAGCTTAGTAACCAGCAGGAAAAGAAATCCATAGACACTGTGATACTGGGTCTATTTTGTGCCTGACCAGGCTAATTTGTCAAGGACAATCAATTTGGCCACTGAAGAGAAACAAGGAATGTCTAAGGAAAACTTGTAATGTATTTCTACTACAGAGCTTATACCTGTCAAATGGGATATATATATATATATATATATATAATAGTCAACTCATTGTTTCTCTGATTTAAATTCTTTCTACAGTGGAACAAAAGTACAGTAATTTTGAAAATGACATATTAAGTGAAGCTATTTATTTATACTTTATATTATTATATTTGGAAACCGAAAAGAATCATGTGATATAAAAAAGAATGCAGTATGTTTTCTGTGGAAAGAAATGCATTGAATGCATTTCTATCTTATAGATAGAAATATGGGATTCTTAATTGTATAAATATGTGCAATGCACAGAAGCAAGTTACATGGGAAAAATATCAACTTACTAGAATCCCAAGGTCACAATTACCCTCTTATCTAGATCATTATCGTACATTATAACCTAGGAGGGGCTCCTTCTTTATTGTTAAATGAGAGGACTGGACCTACACAATCTTTCTCTCAATTCCTCCAGATTTAAGTTTATGAATACTATATTTGGAAATACATGTGAATATATGTGTGCTTTAAAATATATTTTCTTATAAGAAATTTCTATAAGGAGTAAAGCAGGTGGTTTTTAAGTTTTATTTATTTATTTGTTTGTTTGTTTGTTTGTTTATATATGCATCCTAGCAAAGAGCAGATGGAACACAAAAATTACAAGATTTTAAGAATTTATTAATAAAGACACTATTCAAACATATGTAGATAAGTTTAAGTAATACCACAAAGGATAGCACATTACTCCAAGGTTTTAACCACCCCTAAGTATAAAGAGGTAACTGAATAGGAGAGGTTAAGGGAATCTAAAAGGAGAATGTCCTATATTACAAGAAACTTTGAGAGGAGCTTTCATTTAATTCAGAAACAACCAGTAAGAGGTGATTCTTTAGAGTGGAAATAAATACTCCAATCTCACTTTCTTCCCTGTCCCTCAGTCTTCTGTCATGGCTCCAAATTGGCCAAAGCCAAATGGAAAGCCAGAGTGTAAAGGAGCTCCATTGGTAAAATCCATACCTGGCAGTCTCAGTGGGGGTAGAGTGAGTGGGGGGTGGGGGACAGAGGAGATTGGAGAAGAGTGGGCAGTGGATCTGGAGGGTCAAAAGAAGATACCTTACTTTATTGGTTTGTTTGCATTTAAATTCAATCATTGGACTGTATCCCAATGGATTACTGATATACTGAACTACTGTTTCCTTTTCTACAAATTGTCTTTTGTATAAATTAATCTATGCGATACTAGTTTACCTTGATGAATATAAAGGTATATTCATATTAACCCAAAACCATTGGTTTCCAAAAAAAGGTAAAAACTACTATGAATGCATTAATACGATCATCCTTGGAGCCTTCCTTAGACCTAAAACCATTCTTGGACATGCACATGCAAACATGTACACATGACATACACGGATCACATATATATACTTAAAATAATTACCTCAAATTCTGTGACTTTAATAATAATAATGGGTACTAATTTTTACACATTTACTGTGCAGAAATCTACATAGCAAAATGCCTAAGAGTGTAGGGTCTGGATTCATATTAATGGGATCTCATCCTACTACTGTCAATAATTACCTGTGTGTTCTTAGTCAAGTTATTCAACATCTCTAAGCCCCGTTACCTTATACACAAATTGGTTATTTTGATAATCCTAATTGATTTTGGGTGGAAATAAAATAGGAAAGATCCTAGCATGATTCAATTTTAGGGATGCTAGATTAATGAGCAGTACTAGTAATAGTAATTCTTCTTCTCTTTACTTTATTCCTCCTACTTGTACTACCGACATTACTACTGCTTTCTGTGAGAAAAGTAGGTAAAAGTGTTGGATGTATGTGCTGACTCTACCTCTATTATTATAAACACTTTAGAGTCAGGTAAGAATAGTGCCCACCTGGCTCAATTTGTAGAGTATCTGACTCTTGATCTCTGAGTTGTGATGTCGAGCACCATGTCAGGTGTAGAGATTGCTTAAAAAAATAAAAATATTTAAAAGTCAAGTAAGAATAAATGTTATTGTGTCTCCCTATGTGATTTTACTGAAATCTGGAATTCGGTTAAAATGGAATAATATGGAAATTCCACATATTGCTCTCCAACTGAAAAGTAGCAGCTTGGAATAGATTACACCAACTAAAACAATTTTCTTCATATATTGTTACATGCCTTAAACACTGAAGGAAAAAAAAAAACTTGCCTTTAGGGGTCACACTGTACATTCATTTGTCTGCTTACTTGAAATTCCCAAAGTGACTCTACCAGAGTATTAGGTAAAGATGAGTTCAACACCTCTTTCACTAGGGAACATTTTCTCTTAGTTTTTTGTTTGCTTCTTTGTTTGTTTTTGTTTGTTTACTTGTTTGGTGGGGGGTTGTTTTTGTTGTTGTTGTTGTTATATCTTAATTCTAGAAAGTTAGAGAAGATCATGAATATTCATGAAGTACAAAATCTGAGATCACTGATTTGGAAATGAAGCCAAACAAAAGAAATTCTTTACTACCTAGTGTAACAGAGGTCATTGAACATCTAAACACAGAGCAGAGAGAGCTTTGAGGCCTGGATTTCTGTTCCTGCTTAATGAACTGACAGGTCATGCTTAAATGGAAACTGAGGTCATATAGATTTATGGATATATTTGAAACATGGTTATAGCCCAGTACAACGCATCTTGACATGATAAACCTAATTCAATTATGGAAAGCACCATTTTTCTGCTTCATATTTTCTCTGCAAATCTTATGAGGAAAAGAAACTAATAATTGAGTGTTTTATGTGTGTGTATATGCATATATAAGCATATATGTGCATATACACATATATGTTATGTATAACATATATAACTATATATATATAACATATCATTGTTCAAACACGATGATAATACTTTATATACAAAATTTTGCTTGCAAGGATTTAAATGAGGGGCACCTGGCTCAGTTGGCTGGGCAGCCACCTCTTGATTTAAGCTCAGGTCATGATCTCAGGGTCACGAGATTGAGCCCCGCATCGGGCTCCATGCTCAGTGCAGAGTCCACTTGAGATTCTCTCTCTCCCTCTCCCTCTGCCCATCCCCCTACTCATGTGCTCTCTCTAAGTAAATAAATAAAATCTTTTAAAAATGATTTAAATGAATAGGTGAGGGAGGTATCGGTATAAATGATGGCCTTAATGTATGTCTAGGTGAATATTATAAATAGTAATCTATGTGACTGGAGACACTTTCTGGAATCTGAAGAATTTTACTAGTTTAAGATGGTAAACAGAGCAACAATTGTTACTTGAGACAGTGTAGAAGCTTAGGCAAATAGGGTAGGTATGTCTCATTCAGTCTGTAGTTGAGACAAAAATAGGGAAATCTGAATTCTCACCCCTTCAAACCTTTTTCCACTGTCTAAAAAAAGACTCTTACCAAGAATATTTAAATCACCCATACTTCTAATGTCTACTATAATATAAACACTAGTGCATTCATTAGATGATCATAAGGTCTATATTAGATACAAATGGGTTCAAATCCAAGTTCTCCTACTCAGTAATTGTATGAACAATGTTGACTAAATTAAACTCTGTGCCTGTTTTCTAATCTATGAGCAGAAATAAAACTACAAAGGGTATTTGAGAAATTCAGCAAATAAGAAAAATTGCAATCATATCTAACATTATATATTTCAGAACTGAAGAGATGGCTCTTCAGCCACAGCTTTTCCTGATATTCCTCATGTTTTCTGCCCTGTTCTCGGATTTCTAAAACCCTTGGGGGGACTGTCCCAGTGGCTCAGCGTTTCCCTTGGCTGCTACGGTATTCATGAACCTTGCTGGATTCTGAAGTTAGCCTCCCCCCAGGAAGGAGGATTTATAGAGGAGGCTTGAGCCAGTTAGGAAATGGATCCTCTGAGAAGTGAAATGACTTAAGTAAGTTTATAAAGATAAGAGTCCAAGATGGGGACCTAACTCACCTCACCTAAGGTGAGAACTGAACTCACCTCCTCCACGGACACATCAAGTCTACACCTCTTTATAGAGCAGATCCTCCTGAAGAAGAACTGAGGGCCAACTGAACAGCTTCTGCACAACACACGACAGAGACACCCTCACCATCCTGCCAACTGCAGTGAGAGGGATAGTTCTGGGGGGTGTAAGCTGATCTGTCTGCCCTGGGTCACAGAAAAGAAGCGGCAGTTTATTTTTATTTTTTAAGGTTTTTTATTTATTTGTCAGAAAGAGGGAGAGTGAAAGCAAGCACAAGCAGGAGGAGCGGCACACAGAGGGAGAAGCAGGCTCCCCACCGAACAAGGTGCTCAATGTGGAACTTGATCCCAAGATCCTCCTGGGATCATGACCTGAGCAGAAGCTAGACGCTTAACCAACTGAGCCACCAAGGTGTCTCAAGAAGGCAATTTAAAGAACTAATGAATCATCGAACTTTACATCAAAAACCAGGGATGTACTGTATGGTGACTAACATAATATAATAAAAAATAAATTAAATAAATAAATAAAGTGCAAAAAAAAAACAGAATATCAATACTCAACTAGAAGCTTCTAAAGATAAAAGGTGCAATTGAGCCATTCTATCTTCTATAGTGAATAAAGTATAATTACTTATTTTTAATTTTGCAGAATTACTTTAGTAACATGTATGACTAATGTACAATGTATATCAATTTTAGAACATCGGAGCATCACTAAAAATATACAAAAGAAAAGAATCATGTATAATACCACGACCTTCCAATCACCACTAATGTTTTGTTCTTTTTCTCTGGAAACATAAATATATATTAAATTCAGTATTATTTATTTTCAAAAGAGAAGACAATTCACCAAATCAAATAATGGTAGGATAATGTACTTCATTGGCAAATATGGTTGCAGAACTCGGGAGTTCTTTTGTCAGAACCACAGACACAAAAAGTTTTATTAAAAAGATGGCAGTTTTGCAAGGAGATTTGATCCCTACCTCACATAATATACAAAAAGTAAAAGCTAAAATTATAAAGCTTCTAAAGCATAAGAAATAGAAGAATACTTAATATTATGGTCTTGAGTTAGGAAGAGTTTTTAGCTAGAACACAAAGAGATCTAAATACTAAACTAAAAAGATAAGTGGGACTTGATCAAATTCTAAAACTTCTGCTCATCAAGAGATGTCATGAAGAAAATGAAAAAAAAAAGACACAGATGGGAGGAATATATTCACAACGCCTATGTCTGACAAGGCATTTATATCTAGAATTTACTAAATACTCTTACAACCCAATAATAGAAAGAGGCAAGCAACACAATTAAAAGCAGGCAGAAGTCTTGAACAAACATTTCCCAGAACAAGGTATACAAATGGACAACACAATTAAAAGCAGGCAGAAGTCTTGAACAAACATTTCCCAGAACAAGGTATACAAATGGACAATAAGTGCATGGAACTGTGCCCCATATAATTAGTTATCAGACAAATAAAAGTAAAATGTGATAATACTTCACTTCCAACAACATGACTTAAAATTAAAAGATGGACAACACTAAACCTTGGCAAGAATTTGAAACACCTAAATTCTTATGTATTGCTGATGGGAATGAATGTAAATAGGTGTGCTTTAAAAAATATGTTAGCTCCTTATAGTTAATTATATATCTACCATATGACTTAGCATTTCCACTCAGTGCTATTGTATTACTTTCCCTATTGCTACTATAACAAATTATCACAAAATTACTGGCTCAAATCAAAACAAAATTATCATCTCACATTTCTGAAATTCAGCATCTTAAAGTGGGTCACACAGAGCTAAAATCAAAGTGTTGACAGGGCTCCACTCCTTTCCAGAAACTTGGGAAGAAAATTCATTTTCATGCTTTTTCCAGCTTCTAGAGGCCACTCACACTTCTTGGCTTTGGCCTCCTTCTGTCTTCTGAACCAGCAATGGCCAAGTCCTTCATCACATCATTTTGACGCTGACTGTCCTGTCTCCCTCTTCCACATTTAAGGATACTTGTGAATATATTGGGCCAACCTGGATATCCAGAACATGCTACCTATTTTAAGATTAACTGGATAATAATAATTCCATCTTCAAACTCAATTACCGTTGTTATGAAACTAACTTATTCACAGGTTCTGGACACTAGATGTGGATATCTTTGAGAGGCTATTGTTCTGCCTACCATAGGTATTTATCTATAACGAATGAAAACATGTTCATGATACTCTTGCACAATATAGTTTAAAACAGCTTTATTTGTTAACAGCCTGAAACTAGAAACAACTCTAATGTTTATCATTAAGGGAATCAATAAAAAAAAATGATAGTAAATTATTAGAAGGAAAAACTCAATTTTTTTAAAAGATGAAATAAGTCAATCAGAGAAAGACAATTATCATAGGATTTCACTCATATGTGTATTATAAGGAGTAGTGCAGAGGACGGTAGGGGAAGGGAGGAAAAACTGAATGGGAAGAAATCAGAGAGGGAGACAAACCTTCTCTTGACTCTTGACTCTGGGAAACAAACGGAGGGTTGCAGAAGGGAGGGGTGTAGGGGATGGGGTAACTGGGTAAGGGGCATTGAGGAGGGCACGTGATCTGATGAGCATTGGGTGTTACACAATTAATGAATCATTGAACACTACATCAAAAACTAATGATGTATTATATGTTGGCTAATTGAATTTAAATAAAAAATTAATAAAATAAAGATGATTTGATACATTAAACAATACCCAAAAAATTACACTGAGCAAAAGAAGCAAGACAAAAGAGTAAATACTATGGGATTCCATTTTCATGGCATTCAAGAAAACCAAAAGTAAACTATGGTGATGGAAATAAGAAAACTGGTACTTTAAGCAAGGCAAGATTAATTGGAAGGGAGCAGAAGGAAAATTTCTGAGATTGATGAAAATATCTTATATTTTGGTTGAGGTTATGATTACACAGGGGTTTGTGTTGTGTGTGTGTGTGTATGTGCACGTGCACACATGCACGTGCATATGTGTTTTGTGTATGTGTTTGTCTGTGAGTACAAAGATCTGCAGATTTCACCTTGTGTACATTTTACTTGATAAAACAAATTAAAAACATATTGGAGTAATAAATAACCCATGTACATTTCTACAATTAAGCAACAACAAAAAAACCAACAAAAAAGAAACAAACAAATAGTAGTGGCTAAAATGTTACTGTTGCTTGTTGCTGTGAATTTGCAAATTCAATTTTTTTTAAAAATAACTCTTTAAGTTTACTATTTATATCAATGTTCTCAACACAATGGAACACAGAAATTCTATGTTTTTACCTTAGTGGAGAAACTTTAGAGCTTTTCAAAAAATGTACATCAGATATAATGTTTTTCAATTTCATTGAGGTATATTTGACAAAGTTGTAATATATTTTTATTGGAATGTTTACACCTGTGACGTAAATGTCCTGGTTTTTATCCATATTTTAAAGCAACTTTTACACTTTGCCAAAATTATTACTTTTCAGATTTAACCCATGTTTACCATCCATTAATTGGTAATAATCCAAAAAATAAGGCAATGCATTTTATGAGTGTTACTAATTGTCTATACTTGAGGAAAAAAATAATCACTAGGTCATGTCAGCCATTTACAGGATTGCTTTGAAACTTGAGCTAAGACTGAGTGCTTCAGTTTTAATATAAATCAAAATGGCTTAGACCAATTTTGAAAGAATTTGAACTGAACTTTTAAGCAACTTTAATACTTTTATTCTTAAATCTTTACACTGCCTGAATCTCTGAGTACTAAACCAAGGCACATAGCCCAAAGACATGAAATACTACATGCCAATACTATATGATTATGATCTTGCAAAATCAACTCTGAACAGATTATAATAGTGCCCTGCTATTTAATTTGCTGGTTTTGAATCATTTAGCAGAAACTTAAAGCATGTATGGATACTTAAATATGTTTTTATCAATGAGATACTGGGGAAAAATATATTTTTATGAGAATCTAGTAAATGTTAAAGTGTTGTTAACTGTCCATTATCAGTTTCTGGAGGACTTTATTTATTTTAACTGTTACTTACAAGCCATGGGACCCCATTTGCATTAGTCTTTTTTTTTTTTAACTCATTTTATAGAAGTAATCTTTCACTGTATTCAGCAATTGAATTTGTAGCACAGCACTTAGGTCGACTTAGAGAGCAAACACTGTCTCTGGGAAGTGATAAAGTGATTTGGGTAGATGTTTTGATAAATATGGAGTATGTGAATGAAAATTATATTATTCAATATTCACCTTTACTTCCTTATTTTCATTTCCTTTCCTCCCTCCTTCCCTCCTTTCCCCCCTCCTACCTTCCTTCCTTCCTTTCCTTCCTTCCTTCATGAGTTTCTTCTTTATAACCATCCCATCCTACACATTATTCATACACATTTGAAAGGAAAAAAACAGGAAAAAATAAAAGAAAATTTTAACATTTCCGTAGTTACATTTTTCTTTCCTTCTTTTCTTCTTTCTTCCTACTCTTCTCATTATTTCTTTCATTTTTTTGTTCATCCATACACACATTCCCCCTACAATTTTGCTAAAACTTACTATATTCTAACCTCTGTGCTAGATGCTGGCTATAAGGATTTGTCATGGTCCCTGAGCTTTAGATGTGCATTCTCCTGTGGGTTTACAAATGTATGAAATGGTAAGCACTGCATACAGTGATACACACTGAAATTGATTTATGAGCAAGACTTGTGAATCCAGAAGTACTGAAAAGAACATTGAGGGTCATACAGACCCAGGTTGATAGCATGTCTTCATAATAGAAGCAGGGTACTTCCCTTTTCAAACTTCACATCTCATGGGGATGTCAGGATCAATCACTGATAGTACGTGCTGAGCTTAATTAGTTACTCCACTTTCATTTAAGGAAGATACAGTGAACAGAGAGACTTTACATAGCCTTCTGACCTTAATCTCAATTATGAATACTTCCTTACTTGGTACCTGAAAATTATACAAGTTGATGTACTAGGAATAGTATATACTTTAATCTGGGTGGTGGCGCCATATGTTTACTCATGTTAACTCATTCAACTATACAGTTAAGTTCAGTGGTCTTATGTTATTTGTGTGTGTATCTGTGTGTGAATGTTAATTCAAAATAGATGGAGAGAGAGACAGAGAGTGGGGAGAGAGAAGAATAAGAAAGATGAGAAGGAGAAAAGTAAAAAAAAAAAAAGAAATCTTGGTGGTAAATATGAATTCTGAAAACACAGAATAATTTTTATTTTTTAATTTTTTTAAAGATTTTGTTTATTTGTCAAAGAGAGAAAGAGAGAGAGTGGCACAAGCAAGGGGGACAGCAGGCAGAGAGGGAAGTAGGCTCCCTGCTGAGCAAGGAGCCAGATGCAGGACTGGATGCAGAACTCAGTCCCAAGACCCTGGGATCATGAGCAGAGCCAAAGGCAGAGGCTTAACCCACCGAGCCACCCAGGCATCCCATAGAATGACTTTTTTTTTAAAGATTTTATTTATTTATTTGACAGAGAGAGAGAGACGGCCAGAGAGAGAGGGAACACAAGCAGGGGGAGTGGGAGAGGAAGAAGCAGGCTCCTAGCCGGGGAGCCCGATGTGGGGCTCGATCCCAGAATGCCAGGATCATGCCCTGAGCTGAAGGCAGACGCTTAATGACTGAGCCACCCAGGTGCCCCATGAGCCACCCAGGAGCCCCCCATAGAATGACTTTTAAAAGATACCAGATGTCATCAGAGTTGGTTTAATGGGAAGCTAATATTGATTTTGATATAGTTACAATATCACAGTATTTGTGAATTGTGTTTATATTATCTTTAGATTTATTTTTTGAGCCAAGCATGAAAATGAGACTTATTTAATGGAACTATCTCATTTGATTCAATCAATCTTCTCACCAGCCAGGTACAAGAGAGATTAACATCTTTGTTTATGAGTTCAATGATGCTCAGAGAGACGATAATAGAGGAAATGACAAGAGGTGACAATACCTGGACTGGGAAATTACAGTGTTGATGGAGAAAAGCAGGTAATGTGTTTTCCCTATCACAGAATAAGGTGCATTCATTTCGAATCACTTCTTCCTTTGGGTCTACTAAAACATTTAGTCTTTGATGCTCTAATTTCTGGGTCTTAGTTCAAGGAAAAATCTGAAGCTGCCTTGAATTTTCTTTGTACATCACACTTACTTTTTTAAACAATGCATGTGTATTTGTAGTTTTTTTCTCCTTTATCCTGAAATCCATCATTTTTATCAAGGCATGTCTTAAGTGGTTGATTTCATCAAAATGCCTTTGTTTTCTGGGAAGAATGCCAAGGTAGCTCACAGATTGAAGGGGGGAATTGCAGGCTCTTTCTTCTCACAGTTTGGAACTGGGTCATGAAGTGATAGGTCTCCCTCTGTTTTCTCTTTCTGCTTAGCTCTACCCAGTTTTACTCTGAAAACAATCTTTCCACATATAGCAGTTAAAAAGGATGTCACAGCTCTATAGTCACACTCCTCAGCCTTAGAATTTGCCTTGCAAAAATAGAGTTTCTTCATCCAATTGCTGCAGATCAACTTTTGAGAAGACTCCTCTGCTTGGTTTAGCCTCAGTGATGCAACTGCCTTTGAATTAATACTTGAGTTAACAATGAAAATCACTGGGGGAATAGAGAGTGTGTTTTACCTGGCTCTATGTTACGGTCTATCTTCACAGAGCTAGATAGGTTGCTAAGATTGTCAGCTCAATTAGCACATGGAATGGGAAAAAGATAGTTTTCTGAAGGATGGGATATTGAAAAATTGGAATGAATACATATCTATTAATGTATCTAGCACATAGACTCTTTAGGTTGGTTTGCTTACTAATCAAATAAGATCTTTCTGAATTATTTTATTATTTATTATTATCATTTTAGCATAGAGTGTATACTTCTATTATTTCTTTAAGTATTTTTGTCTTCCCATGTTCTCTGATCTCTCCTTTTGAAATAAAAACCATCAGTACATTGGTTGTCCTGGATACATCCTCCATGTTTTCTTTTATACTCCATCATTTTAAACACAATTTATTCTCAGTCACTGGCCATGTCCTAGACATAAGCATTTTACCTGGATTGGTGCAATTTTTTCTTTCTTTACTTCTCTCTTCTCTGGTCTTAGGAAGAAAGTATCAGATGTCTAGCACAAGTAATAGGAACTAACAAGCTTAGTGGGTTGGATAGACATGAATTCAATCCTGGCAATTTGCTAGCTAAATAACCTAGAGAAATGGACTTTATTCCTCATTTATAACATGGAAAAATAATTCTTATATCTTGTTTTTTTAAGGAAATAAGTCAGGTATAACATCTAGCTATTGCTTACAAATGTCTATATAGCTATATCTATAATATATATTTAACAAATTCAAATAGTTTTACTGAAGTGACCCATTTAAAGATAAAAATGTCTGTTTCTTCACTCACCCTGACTTTTTGAAAGGCCGTACTATAGATAGGACAAAATCATAGCTTCTTTGCATGGCTTAAAATGAACTGCTCAACATAATACCACCATACTTTGTATTCAAGACACCAATCAATTGCTATCCATTGCTATCTACCTCATATTTACTGCATTTGTTTTTCTTTAGAAGAAGTTTTGTTTTTGCCTGAAATGTTCTTGCCTTCTTCTTCCCCAAATTCTTGCTCATTCTTCAGCTATATGACACTTATTCCACAAAATGTTTCCTAATGTCCAAATCAAATTGCAAGTATTTGTGCTAAAATACTGAACATATACATCTTACAGTATTTAACAATTTGAATCATATTTATTCCTATATATGTGTATCTCTTCCTTGGATAGTTAGTATGTTTCATTTATTTTTATCAGGTGGCCTTTACAATATATTACAGTTAAGAATGTGGGCTATGACTTGATAAATTCCACGTCAGTGGGAGGAGCCAACCATTTTTGCTTAATATATTATTTGTATCATCCAATCCAGTACCTTAAAGAAAATTGTTTCTCAAAAGTATGTTGAACAGCTAACTAAGTAGATGAATGCATGGATAAATACATAGATGGATAAATACTGTATTGATTAAAATAGCCTCAGGTATATGTATTCATTCAGTAAATATCCACTAAATTCAGACTTCAAATTAAGCCTTCTTTTTCTTTACTGATATAAACATATACTCAGGCAGTTTACCACGAGACATTTATCATTCTAATTGTCTTGGAAGATAAATCCTTTTTCAAAGTTTCATTATGAGATTTCCTTGGATTTTGAACTCTTCCACCAATTCCATCTATCATTATTTTGCATTACACATCTGGTACAGAGATATCCAGGCTTTTTTCTTCTCTGCCACTTTTGTAATGGGAAGGAGCTGCCAATTATCAGCCAATGGCCCCTTGATCCTCTTTAAGCTGTGCTCACTGTGCTGGGAAAGAAAAGAACCTGAGCTTCTTTCTGGGCCCTTAGGGAATCTTTTGAGGCTAATTTGCCCTGAAAAGTCTTATCCAAACATGATATGCATCTTATTGCCTAAGAGGATATTACACAGAGAAAATATGTAACTTAGTAAAGTAGAAAAAAATAATTTTAGCATCTTTTTAGGAGTGATAACTTTCTTCTTATCAATTCATTAACATAAATATATATAAACACATTACATATAATATACATTTATAGGGAAGATCAATAAGTTATTAATAGAAGTATAATAATTCTTAATTTCAAAGCAAAATTATTCCTGACCCTTTAAAAAATAAGCCCAGGGACAGGAATACTAAAGAATCATGTATATTTTGTGAATCTTCGGGATTTTGTTAGTCAATAAGGACTATCTAAAAAATGGAGGAGAATATAGTTGATGATTAAAAGTTGGACCCTCAACTTTACAACTCTGCCACTGTAACAGCATGTGTATATCCTGAATTTGATCCATACCAGCCCTCAGTCATCTTTATAATAATGTGGTTGCGAGTATGTTCAAGACAATGGTTCATTTGTTCTTTTACTTATTAAATCAAGCAATGCTTACTAGTACCTAACATATGCTGAGAACTATCTTAGGCAATTGGTCTATAGTAATTAGTAAAATAAAGATCACCCTTGATCTCACAGAACACAATGTTTACTGAAGAATGCTAATGCATACCTCAACCAATAATCACTCAGTAAGATAGTGAAAAATGAATGCTATGATGTTAAAAAACAAAATACTATTCTAATGGAGATCAATTAAAGAAATTTACTGGATTAAGTCCAGTTTGAATGACCTGATAAGAGAGCAACAACAATTAAAAAAAATCAATGGGAGATTTATAGGACAAGAGGGAAATGGAATTCCAAGATGAAAAGAGTATGCACAAAGTATCTGAAACTGAAAAAAAAATTAAAAAAAGTTATTTTAAAAACTGAAAGGGAAATTGGAGAACTAGATTGTAGTGAAGGAAGGAGGGAGTGATTCAAATTTGTTAGAGAGTTTCAAGATTATATGAAAATTTGTGGCTAATAAGAAATTTGAATATAATTTTATATTCTGTAGACATTGAAATTATTTTTATGTAAAGCCAAGTAAGGGCATGATCTAATTTATATTTTAAAATATGACTCTGACTCCGTTGTGGAAAATGATTTAAAAAGAACAAAGAAACAACAGAAATGTAGAGGCAACAAAAGTAGAAATAGAAAGGTTTGGGTTTGTCCCCAGAGATTTCAAAATCAAGAAAAGGAATGCAAAGACATTAGCAGAACACTGACATCAGGATGAGAACTTAATAAAATATTGCTAGCCTGGATCTTATATATATTTTTTGTCACATTCTACTATCTGAGGCTGAAATCGAGACATTTCTCATCTTTACGTGATCAAAGAAATCGCCTATGTTTCTGCAGTCTCAAAGGGATTGAGTTCCTTTTATTTATTCTTGAAAATTCAGAAGGCACAAGTCCTGAATGGAAGAAACCAACACTGGAATAAACTATTATCTTGGGAAATAATTGATTTGTGTTTCTGTATACATTGGAAGTTCTGAGACATACTGTGAAAGACAAATGACACCCTATCCTACTAGATTTCTATTGCTTAATATTAAGTATAAACAGCTTTATTCTCAGCCTATTTGGATAATATAAATGTTATTAACTAGCTATGTAGTCTTTAATAAAACACTTAAAACTCATTCTCAATTTGTTCTTCTGCCCAAAGAAGGGTTGATGTTGACAAAACATAAAAATAATTGAGCTTTAATTTTGATTATTTTTATTTTATTTTATTTTAGAATAGAAAAGGGCTTGTCTCTCTTCTGCTTTAAAGCTTTGAAATATTTCTATTTATAAATTTCCTCATGTGAAAAATCTTGATCTATAGGATTACTGAGAAAAATCAAATGTGTGGAATGAGAAAATATTCTATAGTTTCCAAGGCTCTAAAGAATGCCAGATTCCTTATTCAATTTAACCTACATTTATCACTCTCTCCTATATGTCAGATATTGAACATATAGAGCATCAAAATACAGCACCAATTCCCAAGGTGTTCATGGTCTAGTAGGAATAACTGATGACTAAATGATAATGACAATCCAGAGTGATAAGGGGAATCACTGAGCTATTAATAAAATCATGATTCTATGAGATTGCAAGCATGGATTTTCTTTTCTTTGAATTTCCAAATAAATATGATTCTTCTGGGGTCTATCCTAGACTAACTGCTTTCTTAGCAATTTTATACCATCTCTAATGACAGCTCTTGTGTAAAAAACAAAACACTGATACAAGAACTATCTCTAGCCACATAGAGTTGAAAGTAGTTTCGAGGTCATTTTCTGCAAGCTGATCAATACGAATTGCACACCACACGTCCACACTGAATTTATTCCTGTAATTTATCTTAGCTTTGAGTGTAGCCATAGTTAATTGCTAATCCATATTCATTGAACATCACAAATGAGGGCACAGTCAGGAGATACTTCATGTACCATCTCATCTACTGTGGAAAAAAGTTAAGGGCTCAAATTTCCAACTGCTTTTACAGTTGCTTGGTCTCTCTACACTTCTTAAAATTAAAAAAAATAAATAAATAAAAGCATTACTGCTGGAAAAGATCACATAATTTGCATGGTGATGCTTAGCAGGTAATGAATTCATTAAAAATAGGAACATAATTTAAATTGCCACCATATAGCAATTGAATTAGTTTAATTGGACTGAGTTAAAGATATCTTTTTAGTTGTGAAAGTATTTGTACTTTCAAAGACATCAACTCCAACACTGAACATGTAATTATTTGGATTATTTCATCAACTCTACTTGAAATGATCTCTATATTAAAGTGTGGCATAATGGGAATAATGATATTAATTATATTATAGAAGTGTCCCTCAAATCTCCAATCTTTACTAGAAGATATTTAATGGAATATTGGAAAGTGATACAAAGGGAGAGAGGGGAGAAAGAGTGATAAAAAATAATACATCATTTAGACTTTTGCTTAACATTTATCATAAAAAGTTCATATTAATATATTTTAATAACCATCAATTTAATGATATTTAACTATGGCCTATAAATCTCTTGGACTTTCCTCTATTTATGAAAACTTAATTTTTAACAATAATAATAGTAGCAATTACATATGAGCATCTAGTTCTGTACAAAACATCTATATTAATTAACTTATTTATTTTCAGGATTTGAGGCTGGGGCCCTATTTCAGATGAGGAAACTTGAGCTTAGAGATATTAATTAATATGTCCATAGTCACTGAGGAAATAACTGACAAAGTCCAGATTCAAGCTCAGTTTTGTCTGAATATTTTTATAGATCATGTTTTTAAACATTTTGCTATATAATGTTATTTCAACTCTTTTATAGGTATCACTAAAGTAGCATCTCCTTTCTTCTGTTAACCTAATTTATATTCAACATATCCCCTATATTATGTTTGTTATTTTATATGAAAAGTATTATACAGGTGACCCTTGGGGGTTTGAACTCTTCAACTTTTGAACAGGTTCACTTATATGTGGATATTTTTCTGTAAACACAGTATGCTATTGTAAATGTATTTTCTCTTCTTTATGCCATTCTTTTTTTTTTAAAGATTTTATTTATTTATTTGACAGAGATAGAGACAGCCAGTGAGAGAGGGAACCACAAGCAGGGGAAGTGGGAGAGGAAGAAGCAGGCTCTTTGTAGAGGAGCCTGACATGGGGCTCGATCCCAGAACACTGGAATCACGCCCTGAGCCAAAGGCAGACACTTAACGACTGAGCCACACAGGCTCCCCTCTTTATGATTTTCTTAATAACATTTTCTTTTCTCAAGCTTACTTTTTTTGTAAGAAAACAATGTATAATACATATAACATGAAAATATGTGTTAATTGGTTATTTATATTAATGGTAAGGCTTCTGATCAACAATAGGCTTTACTAGTTAAGTCTCTGGGGAGTCAAAAGTTATACATAGATTTTCAACTGTGTGTTGGGGGAGGAAGTTTAACACCCCTAATCCCCATATGATTTAAGGGCAAACTATATTCTCAATCTTAATTTATATACTACTTTCCACAGAAACTTAAAGTACTTATTAAGTCACTACCAGAATCTACATTTTTTAGTCTCTCCACAACTTCAAATGACGCTTCCCTAGATAGCTGTATTTGTACCTAATTTAGTTATTCTCTCATTGGATATATTTATTGTTATTTTAATTTCAACCATTAAGATCATAAGTTGTGAGGGGAGGAGTTAAGATGGCGGAGGAGTAGGGGACCCCTTTTTCAGCCGGTCCCCTGAGTTGAGCTGGATAGGTACCAGACCAGCAGGAACATCCATGGGATGAGCCTGAGATGCAGGAAGATACATCTGGATCTCTACAAATGAACATCTCCAACGCTGAGTATTGAGGTACGAAGCGGGGAGCCGTGAAACCACGCACAGATATCGGAGGATAAACAGAAGGGGGAGGGAGCACCATGTCCAGGCCCCGGGAAGCGGTAGCCACCAGAACGGGGGAGCGGGCAGACCGCGGACCCGCACCCTTGAGACAGCAGACTGAGACCATGAGCTGGGGGCGCGCGCTACCAAGCATCTCACGGAACTCCGGAACTCCGGTGTGCTCACTGGATCCAGACTGAGACCGGGAGCTCCGGGAGTGCGTGCAGGGCAGCTGGCAGCTGGCGACTGGTGGGCCACCTGCACCAGGGAGTAGGCGGACTCGCGGACGGCACCCGCAAGACAGCAGATTGAGAGAGGGAGCTCCAGGAGCGCACGCAGGGTGGCTGGCGACTGGCGGCTGGCGGGGTTAGAAACACAAAGGACAGAGACGTGCTGGCCCTGGAAGTGAGGGCTGGGACGCCGAGTGTGGGGCGCACAGCCTGGGATGCTGCAGGATTGAGCAGCACCAACAGAAACAGAGTTAAAGTGGCCAGAACATCAGTAGAGAACGGGCCGCAATCCCTCTGTTCTGTGACAGAGACTGAATTTGGCCGCTGCTGCTCTGAATCTCAGAAAAGGCACAGCAGACCGCCAGGGAAAGCCGCCAGAGAACAAAAGCCTGGAAATACCGGCTCACAGGGTGCCCAACCCCATCCCCGTTCGCAGGGGACACGGAGACTCTACCCAAACAGGGTTTCCTGAGTATCGGAGTGGCAGGCCCCTCCCCCAGAAGGCAGGCTGAAAAATCAAGAAGCCCACAACCCAGGGCACCTGAGTGGCACAGCCATTAAGCGCCTGTCTTCGGATTAGGGCATGATCACAGCTTTCCNTGTCTTCGGATTAGGGCATGATCACAGCTTTCCGGAAAGGAGTCACTCATCGGGCTTCTCCGCTGGGAGCCTGCTTCTTCCTCTCCCACTCCCCTACTTGAGTTCCCTTTCTTGCTGACTGTCTGTCTCTCTCTCTGAAATAAATAAATAAAATCTTTAAAGAAGAAGCCCACATCCCTAAGATCTCTATAAAACAAGGGCGCACGGCCTGGGTCCCAGTCAACACTTGGGCTCTGGACAACCCTGCAATCTCTCTTCATCAGAATGACGAGAAGGAGAAGTCCCCCCCAGCAAAGAAAAGATAATGAGTCTGTGGCCTCTGCCACAGAATTGGCCTCGGCCACAGAATTAATACATACGGATGTATCCCAATTATCAGAAATGGAATTCAGAGCAACAATGGTCAAGATGATGAGTAAACTTGAAAAAAGCATCAGAGAAAGCGTTGCTGAGAATATAGAATCCCTAAGGGCAGAAATGAGAGCGAATCTGACAGAAATTAAAAATTCTATGGGCCAAATACAGTCAAAACTAGAGGCTCTGACGGCCAGGGTCACCGAGGCAGAGGAACGCGTTAGCGAATTGGAGGATGGGTTAGTAGAAGAAAAAACGAAAATAGAAGCTGGTCTTAAAAAAATCCACGCCCACGAATGTAGATTACGGGAGATTACTGACTCTATGAAACGATCCAATGTCAGAATCATCGGCATCCCTGAAGGGGTGGAGAAAAACAGAGGTCTAGAAGAGATATTTGAACAAATTGTAGCTGAAAACTTCCCTAATCTAGCAAGGGAAACAAGCATTCGTGTCCAAGAGGCAGAGAGGACCCCATCCAAGCTCAACCAGGACAAACCTACGCCACGGCATGTCATAGTGCAATTCGCAAATATTAGATCCAAGGATACAGTATTGAAAGCGGCCAGGGCAAAGAAATTTCTCACGTACCAAGGCAAAGGTATCAGGATTACGTCAGACCTGTCTACAGAGACCTGGAATGAGAGAAAGGCTTGGGGGGGCATTTTTAAAGCTCTTTCAGAGAAAAACATGCAGCCAAGGATCCTTTATCCAGCAAAGCTGTCATTCAGAATTGATGGAGAAATAAAGACGTTCCAAAATCGCCAATCATTAACCAATTTCGTAACCACGAAACCAGCCCTACAGGAGATATTAAGGGGGGCTCTATAAAGGTAAAAAGGCCCCAAGAGTGATACAGAGCAGCAAGTCACAACCGATACAAAGACTTTAAAGAGAAATGGCATCATTAAAATCATATCTGTCAATAATCTCTATCAATCTAAATGGCTTAAACTCTCCCATAAAACGCCACAGGGTTGCAGATTGGATAAAAAGACATGACCCATCCATTTGCTGTCTACAAGAGACTCATTTTGAACCCAAAGATGCATTCAGACTTAGAGTAAGGGGATGGAGTACCATCTTCCACGCAAATGGACCTCAAAAGAAAGCTGGAGTAGCAATTCTCATATCAGATAGACTGGATTTTAAACTAGAGGCCATAGAGAGAGATACAGAAGGGCACTATATTATTCTTAAAGGAAGTATTCAACAAGTGGATATGACAATTATTAATATATATGCCCCCAACAGGGGAGCAGCAAGATACACAAGCCAACTCTTAACCAAAATAAAGAGACATATAGATAAGAACACAGTAATAGTAGGGGACCTCAACACCCCACTATCAGAAATAGACAGAACACCCTGGCAAAAACTAAGCAAAGAATCAAAGGCTTTGAATGCCATACTCGACGAGTTGGACCTCATAGATATATATAGAACACTACACCCCAGAACCAAAGAATACTCATTCTATTCAAATGCCCATGGAACATTCTCAAGAATAGATCATGCTCTGGGACACAAAACAGGTCTCAGCCAATACCAAAAGATTGAAATTATCCCCTGCATATTCTCAGACCACAACGCTCTGAAATTGGAACTCAACCACAAGGAAAAACCTGGAAGAAACTCAAACACTTGGAGGCTAAGAACCATCCTGCTCAAGAATGACTCGATAAACCAGGAAATCAAAAAACAAATTAAACAATTTATGGAGACCAACGAGAATGAATACACAACGGTCCAAAACCTATGGGATACTGCAAAGGCAGTCCTAAGGGGGAAATACATAGCCATCCAAGCCTCACTCAAAAGAATAGAAAAATCTAAAATGCAGTTTCTATATTCTCACCTCAAGAAACTGGAACAGCAACAGAGGGACAGGCCTAACCCACTGACAAGGAAGGAGTTGACCAAGATTAGAGCAGAAATCAATGAATTAGAGACCAGAACCACAGTAGAGCAGATCAACAGGACTAGAAGCTGGTTCTTTGAGAGAATCCATAAAATTGATAGACCACTGGCAAAACTTGTCCAAAAACAAAGAGAAAGGACTGAGATTATTAAAATTATGACTGAAAAGGGAGAGGTCACGACCAGCACCATTGAAATTGCAAGGATTATTAGAAACTTTTATCAACAGCTATATGCCAAAAAACTAAACAATCTGGAAGAGATGGAGGCCTTCCTGGAAACCTATAAACTACCAAGACTGAAACAGGAAGAAATAGATTTCTTAAACAGCCCAATTAATTATGAAGAAATTGAGTCAGTGATAAACAACCTTCCAAATAACAAAACTCCAGGCCTGGACGGTTTTCCTGGGGAATTCTACCAAACATTCAAAGAAGAAATAATACCTATTCTCCTAAAGCTATTTCAAAAAATAGAAACAGAAGGAAAGCTACCAAACTCATTCTATGAGGCTAATATTACCTTGATCCCCAAACCAGGCAAAGACCCCCTCAAAAAGGAGAATTACAGACCGATT
Organism: Ailuropoda melanoleuca; assembly: GCF_002007445.2. NCBI lineage: Eukaryota > Metazoa > Chordata > Mammalia > Carnivora > Ursidae > Ailuropoda > Ailuropoda melanoleuca. The sequence continues at coordinate 60,235,515 of NC_048229.1, forward strand.
TCTCTAATGAATATGGATGCCAAAATCCTCAACAAGATCCTTGCTAATAGAATCCAACAGTACATTAAAAGGATTTTCTATCATGACCAAGTGGGATTCATACCTGGGATGCAAGCATGGTTCAACATTCACAAATCAATCAGTGTGATA